>NW_004524598.1:14701150-14714349 GCF_000260255.1 Octodon degus | reverse complement strand
TTATAATTTATTTAAAAGACATTGTATGATATCTTCTAGTATTAGAAACTTTAAAAAGTATAATTCCATTTTCTGTTGACTTTAAAAAAAACCCAGAGGTTTGTACCTATGTTGTTTATTTATTATTTCTTGCCTATATCTTGTAATATGAGAAACTACTTTGGCAGTAACAGTGCACAATGTACTAACCATTGTTACTCTCCTAAAATCTTGTTTTGAGATTTTGTACCATTGTTTTTATTTTTTTTTTCTTTAAAGTAAAAGTAACTGATGTCATAGAAAAAAAAAAGAACATCAGTTTAAGATATATATGTAACACATCTGGAAATTAAAGAGTGCATTTGTTACAAAAAAAATCACAATCATTTTGTTCATTCATGAATATATGTCTTCTATTTGAGGAAATGGAAACACTACCAAGGTGAGAAGTCAACAAGCAAACATTTGCAGTTTCTCGAGTCGTGGTGTGGGAGAGAAAAGGAAGTACATGTGACACCAGGGAATGTCTTGCTTTCTTTTTTGTGGATTTTTCCACATATAATTATTGTAAACTTCCACATGACTGGAAAGTCTTGGCTTGCTGCAAGGTTCCTTAATTTCAGCAACTAACTAATTACTGTTCTCTTAGTTTGATTGTTCTTTGCACCAGGAATTTATAATTAAGAACTTTTTTCTTTTAATCAAGTGTTCCTCTTTATATATGTGCCAAGTCAAAATATTTCTGCCCTCAGAGTCTGGGACCTCCTCCAAGGTAGGCAGATACCCTGTCAATGGGACAAAGCTTCCTCCTATTTTCTGTATTTGTGAGAATCTCATTTTTTTCCTAATACTCACTGGGCTTTTTTTTTTTTCCAGAAAGCAATTTGTGAGCAATGATGACTTATAAAGCACATCAGTTCAAATCCCAGTTCCACAAAAAAAATAAATAAAAATAAATAAAAAATAAAAAAAATAAAGCACATCAGTAGCCTATGTTCCATCCCTTGTTTTCAATGTCCACAGAAGAATAGAAAGATTATTTTTTTAAATTTTAAAAACGAATTTATTTATTTACCTATTTGGTACAGGGTCTCAGTATGCAGCTTGGACTCATAGTGATCTTCCTGTCTCAGCTTTTCCAGTGCTGGGATTACAGGCATGCACCACTGCACCCAGTTTTGGCGGCCAGCACCGCGTGCCCTGGGGCTCTGGAACCGGCATGGCACATAGTTCCAGGGTATGCACCTGGGTCCTTGCACTTGCCAGGTAGGCTCTTAGACCACTAAGCCATCCCCTCAGCCCAGAATTGGAAGATCATACACAATTGGAGTCTGCTTTGGAACATTCTCCACGGCATTCTCCAGAAATGGCACCCAGAAGTTCTTTGATTAGTAAATCCTCAGATCTAGCCTCTCTCATCACTCTGAGGAGTGGTGACTGGCTCCAGTTCCTTCTGGATGAAATCATGCAAGCAGGGATTTCCCCAACTGGAAGGAACTTACAAAATATTGACTTCCAGAAACACCTGAATCAAAAAAGTAATTGGTTTTAAAGATTCTGAGTAACATCTGGGGAAAAGAATTTCCAACCAAAGAGAATTTCAGCTTCAAGTACCCAGGAGAAAAGAACCAGCAGGATAGTCAGGTAAAAACCTTAATCGCTGTCTGCCATACCTGTGAGGGTGTTTTATACATCCAGAGACAGCTATGTCCCTCACAGGAATAGCTAGAGACGTCTTGTTCTCATGCCTTCCCTAATATTGGGGAAGGAGACTGGACACAATCATTGAGGTTCCTATAGAGAGGAGCATTTTTTAAGAAAATGTAAACATTTCTTCAATGTTAATTTTTATTTTAATATTTCATTTCACTTTCTTTATATTTCTCCCTAATCGTGGTGCTTACACACACACACACACACACACACACACACACACACAATCTTTGGGTTTCCTTTTTGACTTTGTTAATTACTGTTGAAATAGGCCTTATAAGTATCTTTAACAACACAGGAAAATACTGACACTACAGAAGAGTGTCACTATTTTTCAGAGGGGCATCTTTTTTTTTTTTTTTTTTTTTTGGTGGAACCGGGGATTGAACTCAGGTCCTTGCGCTTGCCAGGGAAGTGCTTATTCCACTGAGCCATCTCCCCGGCCCCTAGAGGGGCATCTTCTATGCTTGATTTAGTATCTTAAAATCCATGCCTTTTCACTATTTTCTACATTTTTGCTTTTATCCTAGAAAAATTTGTTCTTATGTTTACCTCTCAGTGATAGTTTAAAATTGTCAAATTTAGGATCTAAATATGAAGGAAACAATTAAATTTGAATTTATACACATAAGAAATGCTTTTTTTTTTGTATAAGTATGTTCTTTATCTGGTAACTCTGTAGCAGAAGCCAAGGTGCTTCATTTTTAGATAATTATTTCTAAGACCCGGCAGGTTGAAGAGTTCTGACCATGTAACCAGGAGTTTTGTTCTTTGAGTATCTCAATATTTTAAGGGTTTAGACTGAAATATACAAAGGGTTCATGCTGAGCATGGAAGAAGCTTTTAGGGGCCAGAGAGACAGCTCAGTGGACTAAAGCATCTGCTTAGGCAAGTGCAGGGACTACAGTTAGAAGCCTGGCACCACGTGCCTCACCATCCCCACCCCCAGGGCGGCCAAGCCAGCCATAGTCTGGGTGTAGTGGTGCACCAACACTGGAAACGCTGAAAACAGGAGGATCAGTACCAGTCTGAGCTGCGTAGCGAGCCCTGTAACAACCAAATACATTTTAAAAAGAAGTTTTTAGGCATTACTAATTTTACAGGTTGATGCAAGTTGCTTTGACCTTAATGTAACACATCTTCAGAGAAATATCTGACTTCCCCAGTCTAGACTATGTTTCAGTAATACTCAGTTATGCCACTTCCCCTCACAGACTTAATTACCATGGTGATTATGTTTCTATTGTAGTGGTTACCTACTATTGGCATCGAGAAGGTCAGGAATCTTTCCTGTTTTGTTCTGTGATATACTTTATGTTTACCACTATACCTGACATATAATAGATGGCCAATAAATGTCGAAGCACAAATGCAGAGACTACGACAGCAGATTCCATTTTCTATAACAACACATCAATTTAAACACCTTAAATATATTGAGAAATATGAAGGGTATATATTAAAACACCTCTGAATGGCACAGAAAAGGTATAAACAAATCAAAAGCAGTACCATATTCTTAGATAAGAAACCTCAAAAGCTGCAAAGATATCAACGCATGCTGAATTGATTTATAGATTTAATATACTCCTGAATCTTAATGGAATGTTGTTGATGTTCAGAGAAAAACAATACAGAATGTTCCAATGAAAATGTAAAAATAAATAGCAATAAGGGTGAATTATACTTTCCAGATAATATGTTACTAAATCTTTGATAAGCAAACTGTGACACCAGCATAGGAGCAAGCTGAGCAATCAAGGGAATGCATGAAGTCGTCTAAGCTGCAAAGGATGAACATTTCATTGAACGATGTTGGGCATCTTGGCAGCTACCTCAACAAAAGATAAATTTCAATTCATATCTCACATCATGCACTTTGTATACTCCAAAAGGGATCAGCAATGTAACTGTAAAATTGAAGCTTTAAATGTAATAGAAGAAAGCGCAGCAGCACATGTGTAATCTTAGAGTAAGGAAGACCTTCATGACTCTAAGAAGATCCAGGAGTCATAAGAAAAATATCGAGAAATTGAATTATAGAATGGCACAAAGAGGATTCTGACTGGCCAAAATGAAACAAATACTAAAAAGAAGTAAAAAAATCTACAAAAATAGGAAAAAAATGCAATTCTTATCAGGGGAAAAATACATATTGCATTTTTAGAAATCATCAAGAACAAGACTAAATAATCCAATAGAAGACAAGCATTGTCTTGGGCGAGTCTGTGGGGGCAAATTATGCTTACGTCTCTTTTATTTTCCCCCTGTATTTTAGGCAGGGGTCTACAGGATGTTCAGGGTCTCACTACTAGATCAGACTCGTAGTGATTCTCCTGTTTACAGACTCCCAAGAGCTGAGATTACAGGTGCGTGTCACCACGCCCAGGCTCAATCGCTGTCTCAACGTGCCTCTGGGGCAGGGCCAGCACAGCAGGCCCAGGGATTGAACTGCCAGCCCCTGAGCCTGCTTGCAGGTGCTTTAATCCACTGAGCTATTTGGTCAGCCCTTGCTTACGTCTCTTGGCATGAGTGTCAGTTGAAAAATAGTGGTGGAGGGCCAGTGAGATAGCTCAGTAGTCTAAAGTACCTGATTAGGATTAGCTGAGACAAGCATAGGGACTGTGGTTTGATCTCTGACACCATGTGCCATTCTAGCCCTGCCCCCAGGGTGGGCTGAGGCAGCCACAAAAAAAAAAGAAAAATGCTGGTGGAAATTAATAAGCAATAAGTAACAAAATTATATATGCGTAAATTATGTTAAAAATACATGAAACAACTATGGACGTTGACTTGACGGCTTAATGTTTATTTTAAAAGGATTAATTAAATTAGGGTGCTCTGAAGAATGGAGAGCAGTGTAAAACTGTAAAAAAGTGATATAAATCTTTTGTATACTATTGAAGGAAGACCTTCAAAGTGAGTATGTGCAAAGAAAAGGTAGATGTTAAACTGCTTGCACAACTAAAGAGGTGCTTTATGCCTGTGTGTATATTCTCAGATAGTCATTCACTCATAAACATAATTTAAATATAAACTAAAGGTACATAAAGATTCCAAAGAATATATAAGAAAACTCCTGAATGCTTGGTTTTTGAATAAATGAAGTGTAGAAAGAGGAAATTAGACAAGTTGGGGCAGGGATAGAAAAGAAAATTTTCATTGAGATCGCTTATTATTTATTGTATGTTTGAAAGGTATTAAGTCAATACATATGTAATAAATTAGGCAAATAAATTGACCTTATAAAGAAAACAATTACATCATCCAGAAAAACAATAACTATTGCTTATTCTATGAAATTAATTGGCATAGCCTGAATAAAGGTATACCAAAAGAGTGTTAAGGCTAATGCCATAATATTTTATGCTTTTAATCTGTCCTAAACTAATTTCAATAACTTTTAGAAATAAAAGAAGATACAGATACATAAATAAACATGTGCATTTATGCTAACGTTTGTTGGTAAGTATTATTTATCTAGTGATACCGTGATTTCTTTAAATTTGGAATGAGGTGTCTTCTCAGAATCATGCAGAGACTTATAGCAGGTTTCCTTAGTAATTTTTCTTAGGAGATGTTCACTGGGATTTTTGGGCAGCTGAAAGAATGATTAAAGGCATTCTGGCATTCCACACATCCAGAAAAAAAAAATCTTAAATCCAAATATGGTAAAACTCTATAAAGCTCCCTGCAAAGGCTAAGCTCCCTCAAGGGGACAACAAGCATACTCTTTCCCGCAGGGCAGTGCCAACCACGGCTTCTGGCATGGAGAGGTGAATGGAAGGAACATCAGAGTCAGAAATCATCCTTATGTTAAGTGTTAAGTTTATTACTGCAATTGTACCTTGTCACTCTTAACGACAAAAGAGCTAGGGAGCATAAAACGAAATTCTTTCCTTATATACGATAGGAAAATCACTATAAGAGCATCCACTGTATAGGTTTTAAACCCAAACAGAACAATTTCCTTGATCCGCTGTTTATAATAGAGGTCTGATGAAACCCACATGGCTTGCGCTCGACTGAAATGATGCTGATTGACAGGAGAAAGGACTTTAATAACTGCCCAGAGGTAAGACTTCATGTGGAGTGAGGAAGTTTACTCCCAAATTATGAAGTTGAGATGGAAATTTTAAATTTCTGAACTCCATACTGAAATCATTCTCCACTTCTGTATTTCTTTGACATTAATGACTGAACTGTTTTTCCACTCTCACCTTGCCAGGAAAGCCTGCCAGAGCTATCTCTCTGCTCATCATTTATTGGATGGACTATTATGAAGTCATGAGTTGGGAGACAAGGAGCAGGATAGCCCCAAAATGAGTAGAACAGATTATAAAGACTTTACTAAGCTGCTTTAAGTCTTGGGTCTTAGAGTCTCTCAGGGTTATCCACATATCTTCTCTATTTTTTAACAGCTGTGGTAACAGTTTCTGGTAGATGATTTCAACTAATATTGCTACTTTGAAATACTGTGTCAGCCTTTTTTTTAAAGCAATAAAGTCTGTGTTGTCAGTGGCTGTTCCTTCTAACTCTGGAAACAGTTTTTTTAATTAGGCGTGTGGATCCCTATTCACTCTGTATATTTTGGTTCTCTCTCAGTACTCTGAACTGGTACGTAGTAATAGCCTTCACTTTCTGAAACAACTGTTCATGCATATTCACACATTTACCATTTGTTTGTTAATTTTTGTTCCCTTCTGTCAGAAACGTACACATATACGCACGCAACACACACACACACACACACACACACACACACTAATCTAAGCCTTCTCTGTTTTAGAATTCCCCATACTTAACACAAGGTTGTTACATACTGTTTTCAATAAAAACAGTCTCCTAGTTCTGTCACTTAGAACTCTCTGAGTTTTTCCAGAAAGTATCAATTAATTAACCTAAGCCCATTTTCTTCATCTACAACAATGATTATGTCATTATCTCGGAAATTTTTTTGCATTAAAATTATATTTAGTGAAATGCCTGGCAGCACATAGCAAACACTTGTCACCTGTTTACTGTTAATGGTTGTTAGCTTTTTGCCACTTAGAGAAATTTGTAACTGTAAAATGATTGAAAATCTGACACTTGTAATTGGCTTTCTTGGTGATGAGTTTAGACTCTTTTTGAATTACAGATGGTCTCACACCCAAATGTTTCAGCTTGAACTTTTTTTTTTCATTAACTTTATTGAAAATTGGTACTTTTTTTCTGAGGCAGAGATTCTTCTAATCCTGGAACGCAGCAGTGAGTTGCAATCTCCAGTCACCCAGGCCGTCACCAGGGTCACAATAAGTATTGTAAAATACCCTGGGTTTAAGCCATGATATGCCATAGGTTTGCTATGTTACGTGCTTTTTGACTCATAATATTTTCAACTGAAGATGGGTTTATTAGGATTTAACCACAGCATAAATTGATAAGAATTTATACATCCAAATTCATCTGCCTCTTTTAATTCCAGTGTTACCAGATACTTACTTGTCTTTTAAACAATTTAAAATAGTAAGCCAGACATGGTCATGCATACCAGTAATCCCAGCACTTGGAAATTGAGGCAGGAGGATCACCATGAGCTCATGGCCAACCTGGGCTGCATAGTGATTTCATAGCCAATATGGATTAGGTAGTGAGACTCTATCTCAACAACAACAATAACAACAACAAAAACAACAATAAACAGAGACAAAAAGCAAAAGTAAAACAAACAATTCAAAATATTGATCTATGAGATCTAATAATTCAAAAAGTTAATAGTGGTGTTATTTATGAACAGCAGTCGATTAATTTTCCACAAGATGATAAATCTGTTTGCTACTAGATGTTTGTAAATTTTGGTTAATAGTAAGTCATCATAGTTGAACAATAGAAACATCTCTTTAAATTTACCACCCTGAGCCATTAAATAGTTGGGCAGTAAAAATATTGTAAAGTAAGAAAATTTAGATGAAATAGTTTACTATGTGAGTTGAGTGCTGAAAAATCCTGATGATAGAGTTTTGAAAAATAAAGATAGACAAGCAAAAAGCAGGAAACAGAAAAACGTATGGAAAATGTAATGAGTAGGATTAAAACGTAATCACAAAACAAGAGCACAACATTTCAGTTTCTTAGTACATTGAAGAATTTTAAAATCTCGGTGACATAGTAATCTTTTAAATAGTAAATGATTATAACAGCTTTAACAGATGAATGGATAAAGGTGACACAGTGTATCTACACAATGGAATACTATCAACCTCACCAAAGAATATGATTTGCAACCATATGGATGAAACTGGAAGACATTATGTCAAGTGAAATAATCAGACATCAAGGATAAAAATAACATGATTTCATATGGTAGGTCCTAAAACAGTTAATCTCAAAAATGTAGATAATGGAATGGTGATTTCCAGAAGTTGGGGTGGTGGGAAGATGGGAAGATAATTGGCTAAGTGATACACAGGTTTACTTAGGCAGGAGATCTATATATTTTGAGATCAATTGTATGTCATGATGACTATAGCTAATAATAATCTATAGTAAAAAGTACTGTACTACATGTATGTAGACATTAGGGTTGACTATCAACTGGATTGGGATTAACCTGAGAAATTGGTGGTGCAACCTTGCAGGTATGTCTGGATGAGTCTGGGAGGGGGTGGCCTTGGGGTCTATGATGGTTCTTCACTCTTTCCTCTCTGGACTGTTCCCTTGGTCTGCTTCTCAAATGCTATGAACTAACAGTTTTTCCCTACTATGCTCTTCTACCATGAGATTCTCATCTTGGTGCCAACCAACCCTGCACTGAAAATCTCTGAAACTTTGAGTCAGATTAAACCTTCACTCTTTAAATTGTGGGTGTTGCAAATTGTATTCCAGTGACAAAAATATATCACAGAAAATTTGGTGTCGGAGAAGTGGAGTCATTTCTGTGACTATACTTGTCATACGGTTTAGAAGCATTTGGAACTAGTTAGCAGAGGAGTTTGGAAAGCTTTGGAGATGTGGGCCAGTGATCCCTTAGAATGCTACAAGCAGAGCTTGATGAGTAATTCTAGTCCAAGCACAGAAACCCAGAGTACTGGTAAGAGTACAGACAGGGAAGTCCAGATTCAGGAAGATTCAGTTGAGGGTAAGGACTCCATTGGCTAGTTAGACTCAAGGCTATGCACATTACACTATGAAACAAACTTTGTCTACATTTTGCCTGTGTCTAACATCTTTTCAGGAGACTGAGATTAAGGGAATGGACTAATTGATCTGGGAGAGGAAATCCAAAGGCAGCCCAACATTCAGGCTGTGGCATATATTCCAGAAAAATGTGAAAATCTTAAATTTTGGTTTAGGAGGAACCACAAATATAGTGGGAGCAACATAAATGTGGCTGATGATAAAAGGTACCTTGAAGTTATCTTAGAGACCAGCAAAACTTCATCTATCACAGGCTCAAGGGTACAAAGGTATGAACGTTTTGTTTTATGAGAGATTCTCTGGTATATGTGCTTAAGAATGGTCTTGGTAGGATTTATTATACTGGGCTCAAACATTTAGGTACTCAGAGCCCACTGCAGTCATGGTCCAAAGGGGCTTGGTTACTGTTCCTGCAGACAGCAGACCTCAGCATTCATATTCATGCGATGCTGGTTTTAATGACACTAAGAATGCAAGAGCTGTGTGGTCTTGGACACTTTCTTTCAGATTTCATACAAAGGCTAGGCAAGGAGTTCTTGAAACAGTGGTTTACGAAGTTATATGAATAATGCCCAAGGTGCAATGGAAACTCTAGAAAAGTCAGAGACACTAGAAACATAGAACATCTGTGGAGAAAAGTGGCAGGATGAGTAGAGCCAGCCTAGGAGAATTGTCACGTAAGCTACCATGAGCAAGGCCATGGTGGTGGGGCCATGATGGAGCTCTCTTTTTACCACCATCTGTCCTATGTGCTGCATAGGAACTATAGGAAGTATTGTTTGCTCTGCTGGATTTTGGTCCTACTTTGGTGCCATTCTTTTCAACCCTTTTGTTCCTGCCTTTGGAACAGAAATGCTTAACCTGTGCCTTTGTACCTTATGTACAATGATAATGTGACTTGTTCTTTGTTTTTTATAAAGGCTCACAGATAGGAGTTTGTCCTGAGTATCACAGAGGACTTGATTTTTTTTTTTTTTTTTTATGTGTTTGGTCGTTGCAGGGTCTCACTATGCAGCTCAGACTCATAGCGATCCTTCTGTTTTCAGCCTCCCCAGTGCTGGGATTACAGGCATGCACCACCACATCTGGACTCTGGCCAGCTCAGCTAAAAATGGTCCCAATAGCCAAAACTGAAAGAATTTGAACAATGTAATTAATAAAGCAATATTGGATTGTAATCCAATGTATAAAATAAATATCCACACACCTATAGTGACACAGAGAAATGGTTGATAGTACATACATTGGAAATATAAATTTATACAGACACTCTTCTTTCAAGGACATCCTGCAGAATTCCCCGCTCCTAAAGTGTGATCGGTACATAGCAGCTACTTTCTAAAGAGGACGGTATTTGAAGAATGGGAGAGAGGATAATTTTATATTGAGGAAAACGGTCAACCCCCACCTTAGCCAGATGATCAAAGTGAGCATCAGTGGTATGTATACCCTGGATACATGTATTGAGAATACTTTTACTCTGAGACCTTCCTCCTCAAAACCCATAATCCTAGTGAGATTATGAAGGAAACATCTAATAAATAAAGATTTTTTTTTCATTATGGTTCTGTAAATTCCTCAAAATCATCAATGTTTTCAAAAACAAAAAAGTGAGAAACTGTCAGCCAACAGGGGCATAAGGCCACAGGATGATTGACTATCTTGGGATATACTAGATGAGTTCCCAGAACAAGAATGGGATACTAAGTAAAGATTAAAGAAACATGAATAAAGTCTTGAATTTGAAACTGACATATCAATATTGGCTCATTAATTAAGACAGATATACCATTCTAATGTAAGATGTTGACAATGGTGATCCTGGGTGTTTGGTGTTTGGGAACTCTGCATTACCTTTATAATATTTCTTTAAATCTAAAACAATACTGAAATAAAATGTTTATTATAAAAAAAGCAGAGCAAAAGAAATACATTGGCAGACAGGGGTTGTAATTTTGGCTTTATGATTAACAGACTTAGAGGCTTCCAATAAGTCAATTAAAGTCATATTCTCTTTCTATTCCTTTTTTTTTCAGTCTCCAGTTTCTATTTTTTAAAGAGAATTAAAATTAAAAAAACAACATTAGAAATGATACAAAATTTCATTAAATAAAATGATAGGGCTTCAACAATGATCATTAAATTTCATATTGTCTTCAAATCAGTTGTTCAGATTGCCAAACGTAAGCATGCAAAATTAGTCAAAAAAACCACAAAACATTAACTATTCCTTTCAGTAGACCAGTAGAAATCAACAGTACAATTATCCAAGCTATCCTGTGTAATACATATATTTTTCTTTCTTCTTTCTTTTCTCTTGTCCTTTATCCCAGTTGTTTCTTCACTGATTCTTTCCCTTTCACACTATCTATCATACCTTTTAGATTTTATTTACTCTTTCAGGTTCTGTAGGTCTAAGTTCACTTTTATTTCCTACACATGGAACAAAAATTCAAAGTTCAAAGAAATTAATTAGAATTGGCTTCATTTTATTTGTGTTGCTGTGTCTGACCCAAACTGCAGTGACGGTGTGAATCTCATGTGACTCAGTGTGGTAGCGTGGGGTAGGATTTTTGAGCCAATAGATGGGGGTGGTAGCGAAGCTGCTGTTAATAATATTAAAAGTAACTTCAAGGGGTAACTTATTATGTGCCATAGACTTTTCAAAAACTTTGAGTATGATATTTTTTATTCCTTGCAATGGTACTTTGAGGCAGTATCTCTGAGTCCTGTTACAAAATTTGAACGTGGGGCCTATGAGCAATAGAAATCTGAGATCAAGATGCCTCAGACTCAGCGTCTGTGAGACTTCCCTTGTTAGTTTCTGGAAGTGCCTTCTCATGGTGTGGTAACATGGTGAAGGGATCTCCTCTTGCGTTCTTTTCTAATGCACCAGTGCCATTCACAAGGGTGGAGAGCCTATTCTCTCAGTACTTCAAACCTATCCTCACCTCGGGGATTAAGATTGCAACATAAGAAGTTTGGGGCAAACAAACATTCAGGCTACAGCAGGCAGACCTGTACTTCCCATTTTATGGAAATAGAAAATTTAGTGTCAGAGCAGCTAAACAAATTTTACAAGATTCTACAACTACTAATGGATAAAGGCATTTCACACTCAGTTCTTTCCAATAGTAAAATCTTTCCATATATCAACTACTACTAATTTTGTGGTTGCCTTTTATGGCCTTGTGCCTTGAAAAAATGGACTCTACTTACTCACCTTTTCCCCACATGCAGACAGGATAACTAATATAGATTAAAAAAAAAGGGGTCTCCACTTTTTCCCTTCATGTGCCGATATCCTACCTGAAAAAGAGGCCCAGTGGAATGGGCTTTTCATGGAGAGGGCACTCTCCCTGGGAAGAGCTGACCATCAGAGGCTGTGGAGAAAAGAAAGGGAGCTTTCTTCCCAAACTCTCCCTTACCTTGAAAGCAAGGATAGAAATCCTGTCTGTTGGCAGAGGTAGAAACACAAGAAGGCCATAAATATTTCCCAGGTTTCATGACACTGCTCAATTGTTCTCAAATCCCCAGCCAAACTCAGGAAAAATCATGTCCTGTAAAAAAAGTAGTTTATGAGGTGAGTCCTGGACCATGTACATATTTTTTTTTCTGCACTAATGCTGGCTCTCCTGCTCCTACCTTCTGAGACAATAGGATGGACAATTTATCTTTTTTTCCAAAGCCTTTAAAATGGATTATGAAAGGACTTTTAACTTAATATCCTACAATCGGGGTCCAAACTTCATCCTCTATGGCATATCCCCCTGCAGTCATCCTGTGACAATACCAAGCAAAGCTCATTAGATATCTTCAACAAACTCACACAATACAATGAAATATTCTGCATCAAAAATGGTATTACTTTGCTGAGGGCTGGCCATATAGCTCAGTGAATTAAAGCGCCTGCTTAGGCAGGTGCAGGGGCTGGGAGTTTGATCACTGGGCTTACTGTGCCGGCCCTGCCCCGGGGCACTCTGAGATGGCAAATGAGACAGGGCGTGGTGGTGTGCATCTGTAATCCCAGCACATGGGAGGCTGAAAACAGGAGGATCACTATGAGTTCGATCTATGCAGTGAGATCCTGTAGACACGTAGACCCTGTCAACGCTGTTCTAAATACAAAATAAAAAATATTACTTTGCTGAAAACCACCAACCAAATCACAGACTCCCCTCTCTGCACATTTACTCTTTTCACAGAAGATATTTGAAGCTATCACATGAGAAGTCCCTAACTTTATCATTTACCACCTCTGAACTGACTCCAATCTGGCTTGCCTCTCTCTCTCTCTCTCTCTCTCTCTCTCTCTCTCTCTCTCTCTC
>NW_004524598.1:14692556-14701050 GCF_000260255.1 Octodon degus | reverse complement strand
CTGGGATTACACTCCTGTGCCACCACACCCTACTTTGGTGGTGGGTTCCACGTGCCTATGGTGGGTCTGGCACATGTGGTACTTGGGATCAAACCTGGGTCCTTGCACTTGCCACACAGGTGTTTAGACTGCTGAGCTATCTCCATAGCCCCTCTGACTTATTTCTTAAAGTAAAATCTCTCAATGTGGTCACTATTAACTTCCATATCATTAAATCCAAAGGGCAATTTTCAATCCTCATCTCACATAATCTTCCACAAATATTTGAAGCTGAAGTCAACTTTCTATTTGCAACACCCACATATAGAAAGCAATGTATAGGCCATTTGACATCCATATTCCTTTGGTTTTCCTATGAGCCCTTTTCCTTTGTTGTCTCAAAGCAAGATTCATCTTTGTCCATCTAGGGATTCAGTGTAGCGTTCCAGGAGCCTCACTTCTGTGTTCCTTTCTCCTACTGAATAATCTTTTCCAAAGCAGTATCATCAATGTCTGTGGCTTGATTTCTGACTTATAAATACTTCAGCCATAAGTAGCAAATCTACTTCTCAAATAGAAACCTCTCATCAGAGCTTCAGGCTCAAATAATACTGTTACTACTTGGCTTATGTACTTACACATGGCAAAGATTCCTCAAGTTAAGACTGAATTTATAGTCTTGCCACAAGCTCCTTCTCTACAATATTCCCTGACTCAGTGATTACACCCATGCCCATTCATTCAATTATTTAATTCCGACACCAACGATTAGGCCTGGGGCCATAGCTCAGTAGCATAAACGCCTGCCTGGCAAGCGTCAAGTCCCAAGTTTGATCCCCAATACTGCAAATAAAAAGAAAAAGCAAAGATTAATCTTGGATATTTTCCAAACTCTTGCCTGTAGTCTGTAATCAAGTCTTGTCAACTATTCTTTAAAGTGTTTAACATTTATCTATTTAACACCCTACTATAAGCTTCTTACTTGTCTCATCTATACTATTTCAGCAGTCATTACATTTGTCCTCCACCTTCTTCTCTTCTTTCATTTCCATCTTGTCATGTTTGTGGAGTAAATGTTTTCAGAAACAAATCTAATCAATTTACCTCATTGCTTGAGACTTTCCAGTGGCTTCATAATTGTCGTGCTCCCTAAAATGCAACATGTCCATGGTTCCTGCAGCCCTGCAAGGCCCACCAGTTCCTCCCTTTCAGCTTCATCCCATATCGCATCTCCTTTTGTTCCACCGCACTGGCTTGTTCATGGCCCTGGAATCTCAGGCTCTCTCTGTGGCAGTTTCACTCTGTCTTAAAATCTTTCTTGATCTCTAAAAAACTATAGGGCTGGTGAGATAGTTCAGCGGACTAACCACCTGCTTAGGCAAGTCCAGGGACCAGGTTCAATCGCCTACACCACATTTTGCATCAGCCCCGCCCCCAAGTGTGCTGAGCTGGCCACAGAGACTGAGTGTGGCGGTGCGCGCCTGTAATCCCAGCACTGGGGCAGCTGAAACTAGGAGAATCACTAGGAGTCTGAGCTGTGTGGTGAGACCCTGTGCCAAACACACACACACACACACACACACACACACACACCCCTATTAAATACTATTCTTCCTGCAAATCACAGTTCATGATGCCCCCCAAGGAGCACCTTCCTTCATGCTGGTTCTTTGGTTAAAGCCTGTCACATCATAAATGTCTCTTTCCTTTTGAACTCTTATTTATATGGGAAAGTGTATGTTTGTTTTTTCATTACTTAGCTCAGGTCTGTCTCTTTGGGCTATAGATTTGCTTAGTGAGGCTAGAACAATTCTAGGCACCTGATATGGTCTAACCAGTATTTGCTGAATGTGTGGTTGAATGAAGAAGTGTTGCATTCTGATGACCGTATCCATCAGAGCTTGTGGCCTGGGCTAGAATAGGCAGTGGCAGAAAAGCACGTGTGCTCCTTCAGCGTCGCTAAAGGTGGATTAATGGTACTTGTAATCTGGTTTTGATTCCAATTTCACAGTTCGAAAGCACTGATTCAACAATACGTGGAAGCAAACTGACAACTACAAAATTTAAAGCCAATGTCACTCTTCCAGGAAAAGGAATTTTCCAAACAAAACTAAGAGGAAAAAAACAGGCAAAAACTATTGCTTTCAGAGTTATGAGGGTCAATAACCAGTTTGTTTCATTTCTCTAGAATTTATTACCTGGAGAATAAAGTGCATTTGGGATACATTTTCATAGTTAAGTGATAGTCTCCCTACTCATTTTCTGTATAGGAAAGCAATATGTTCATGTGTAATCTTATTCAAAATAAAACAATTAGATAATATTACATGAAAAAAAAACCCACCCTATCTTACATGAGCTGGGGAGATGGCTCAGTGGAATAAGCACTTGCCTACCAAGCACAAGGGCCTGAGTTCAATCCCCGGTTCCGCAAAAAAAAAAAAAAAAAAAAAAAAAAAAGTTTACATTATCCTTATTTAAGTCCCAAGGCTGTTTTCTTACCATTAAAACTTATTTACACAATTAAATCTACTCAATTTTACTTTTTGTCGTGTGTTGCTGGAGCATCAGCGATGCCTCTTTATTGGTACAGCTGCCAATTTTTCATGCGGCCATGGGCAGCTCTCTGAGCATCACTGAAAAAAGGGGGTGGCCTTCTTCACATATGTTGTATGACTTCCTGTGCTTTTTCCTTCCCTCCTAGGTCCCTTTTATTTGTGCCAAAGTCATCTTCTGCTGCCTGGAGCTGGAACACTTTTTGGCCCAAGAGTCCAATTTTCTGAAGAATGGAGAGGCCCCGCTTTTGCCCATTAGACTGTTCCCTAGCCTCACGGATGCTCATTCTGAGCATTGTGTCCCTAGTTAGGTATCCACTGAGGACCAGTTTGCTGTTTGTTATGTTGTTGTACCTTAATGATTTGCTTTTCATCTCTCTGAAGTTATTGGGAAAGCTGTTCTCAAGAAAAACATCCAGGTCTCTATTTTCCTTTTTTCAAGTGTATACTGCAGAGATTTTAAAAAATAAAACATTTCTTTAGATAGTTGTATTTTACTACCACAGATGGGACAGACACTCATTACACAGTATCAGAATGTCTTCCTTCCTCTTATAACTTGGATCTTGAGTATTCACCAAAGGCCTCATGACCTCACAGGAAGTCTTGTCGGAAGATGGTTAAACTAAGAGAGTGATATAGCTGCTATAGGAAGGTGGGGCCTGTTTGGGAAAGGAGGGCCTTGGGGACATAACCTGGGAGGGTTTATGCCCCTTCCCTGCTCCCCTCTTCCCTTTCTCACCTTCCTGGCTGTCGTGGAATGTGAAGTTTTTTTTCTGCTATTTCCTTGTCATGCTTCTCTGTCTTGGAGACAGCTGGCTACGGGCTGTAACCCTGAGACAAAATATACTTCTCTTCCTTTAAGTTGTGGATGTCAGATATTGTGTCTCTGTGATAAGAAAAATGGCAAAGACTATTTCCTTTAGTAGCATTTGTCTCCAGATTTGCTTTAATGGGATCTGTGGTGAGAAATGGGAAGTTGCAAAGGTTGTCAGAGATGTTTCTCATTCATTTACTATATAAATGAAAGCCTTACACCAATTTGAGAACACACAGGTGGGGTATTAAGTACCCTAGGCATCTGTGGGTAACAGGATAAATCCAACAGCCACCAAATGCCATGTATGGATGAGACAGTTGATAAGAGCTGCTTAAAGTACCTAAATATGAAATGCTGGTGACCTACATTTTTCAAGGAATTTAGGTATTGGAGACAGAAGTCTCTGCCTGTATTGTATTCAAATCCTGCTAATCAAATGCGCAATGTGCTGTGGCCACAGTATGAGCCATCACAACCTACAGGAGCTAAACTGCCCGTTGTAGTTACTGTCTAGAGGCAGCTAGGCCTGTATAAACATTTGTATTTTTCTATTGGATATTTGGATCCCAAAATGCTAGTGCCTGAACTTGTTCTCAATGAACTGCATGTAGCAAGTCAATAGAATGCATTGGCAACTGTCTTGGTTACTTTTCTCTCCTTACTAGGAAAAAATACCTGACACTCCAAATCAAGGAAGGAAGGGTTTATTTAGCTCACAGTTTATGGAGGTTTCACTCCATATTTGTTTGGCTCCAAGGCAGAGTGGCTCATGGCAGAGGTAGTAGAAACACTTCCCAAGCTTGGCATGGGCAATATGGGCAAGTCAAGCGAACCTATGGTTCATTCTCTTTGGGATGATCTTGAGCTTGGGCCTCCTTGGGCTTGACGAGGGCCTTGATAGCCTCAGCTAGTGTACTTATGGTCTTGGTGTTGTTTGCTTGCATCTTCTTGAAGTCCTTCTTAGCAAAATGCATGTTCCTAAGGAACTTGGGATCTACCCCCTTCAGAGATTTGTATCTTTGTGACCAAGGTTTCTTTTTTTCTTTTCTTTTTTTAAAAAATGTATTTAGGATAGGGTCTACAAGATCTACAGGATCTCACTACACAGATAAGACTTGTGATTTTCCTCAACTTCCCAAGTGCTGGGATTACAGGTGTGCGCCACCATGTCCAGTCTCAATCGCAGTTTCAGTGTGCCCCGGGGTGGGGCGGCATGGCATGCTGGGGATTGAACCCTGGCCTCTGTACTCTGCCTGAGCAGGCACTTAAGTCTGCTGAGCTATATGACATGCCCTTTGATCAAGGTTTCTTGATGCCATTTCTGTGCCACTTTTGGGACTGGCTGTGTGTGGTATGGTTCTTGGACTTGGCCATAACTGCACTGTAAACCATGGTTGCCAAGCACCTGGAACTGGAAGAAGAAAAGACAAAGACTATTTAGAGCTTGTTAAGTAATGCCCTCATCTACCACTGCATACTTTTGGAAAGATGCAAATATAGCAACGTGAAAAAGTGTTGTAGTGGAAAAAAAGAAAGGCCTTAAGTGTACCCCACTTGACAGCTGAAATAGAGCTTCCTATGTGATTATAGGAGTGTTTACCTGGCTTTCTGTAAGGTGAAAGTAGGGGTGCAAATTAGGGAAGCTGTCAGTTATAGGTGAATCCTGTTTATTTGGTGCCAGTTATCACAGAACATATTGCTAGGCTTCCTAGATTGTTCCTACAGGTGACAGTCCAGATTTTCACAAGTCTGACTCACAGCAGCAAGCTGGCTGGCTATTACAGAGAAGTGTCACAGTTAGTGGTACCATCTTGGTTGGTTTGGGGACCATTAGAGAGTTAGTAAAGCATACTTGTGAGTGTGTCTCAGTGAGTCCTGAACGTCTGATCTTGGGTATTCTATATGATCCCTGACCTCTTCTTCTCTAGCAGTGTTCCCTGTTCTGCTTTCCAGCACCACATTCTTGCCATGCTGTGCCCTCTGCCATGGTGTTTTTGTTTTGGCATCGGCTCCCCTCTTGTCCCTTTGGCTTGACTAATACAAGGGAACAGATACAAGGGATGGTTGCTGGCATGGTTGCTACAGGTTGAAGTTGAGAGTTTTGTTTTTATATATGATCTAGGACATATCGGTTTGTATATTTAATCTCTTAGAGGAGGGAAAGCCAGAAAGAAGAGAGGACATGTCCTTAATCTGCTATCTCATGCATTCTGAGCAGATGAAGCTTTTAATGGCAGAAGTTTAAATGTGAAGGAAGGGACATAGGAAGAGTCCCCTCACCCTCTATGAAAATTACTCTTGAGAATCCATCCCCCAAGTAATAAAGAAATATAATATAGGAATTAAAAATGGAATTCAAATAAAATAGTGTGCATTCCATAGAGAGGATTTCTCTGTGACATAACTTTCTCCATGATAATTAGCTGGTGATTGGATGGAAAGGGGCTGCCAGCCTTTGTGAGCCTAGCAATGAGGGTGTGAGGGAGAGTCCAGAATGCAGAGAGGCTGAGAGACGTGGCCTGATCCACCCAAGTTGCGTGCGATTCAGAGAGACACAGGAAATACTGCTGCTGAAGTGGCCGCTGAAGTGGCCCGTATTAGTTTAGATGTCACTATGATGCATACCGAGATGTACTAGTGAAGCCTTTCAGCTTTGCTGGCTGATTTGTGCTTCTGGCCCTTCTGTGCATGGGCTGTCTTTAGTGGAGTATGCCCTGGTTGGTACTCGTGATTGATTTTACACTATGACCTTGGTTTCAGTGGGCTGATGGCAGGGAAAATGAAAGGTATTTAAGAGACAAGCCAACCTAGCTGTACAGCACCTATGAAAAATGGAACTCCAAATGCCCTGATGTTCATTCTAATTTGCCTGTTTTACCTGGTATTAATTGCTTCCTGGCATTACCCCTAAAATGGACCTTTCAATTTCATATCCTGTTCACTTGGAAGGCCAGCATTTAACCCTTTCCATAGTAGGGAAGTGGATACATTGTCATTTGCTTTTCTGGGTTACCTCACAGACAGTTCAATTAACCTCCAAGTGGTAGGTTTGACAACTCTGCCTTTGCATCCAACCTTTTCCTTGAGTTTCTTCCTTTAATGGGCTCTTTGTTGTAAGACCGGAGATTTTCGTGATTCATTTATTACCTAAATCAAATCAAGCAATGGGAGATTGGGCAAGAGTCTTTTGGAGTTTTGTTAGTTTTAGAACTCGTTTTCAAAGTCTTAATTTTTCAAAGAAAGATTTTCTAGTTAATATGGCCATTGTCTTTTTGCTGGAGATCCACTCAGCAAACTTTTTCCACTGATCTTGTTATTCTGTTGAAACTTCTCTGTAGATTGCAAAGCAAGCAAGCAAATTAGGGCAAAGGCTTTCAGACCACCCTCTTCTATAGATGGTTTGTTCCCCCAGAGCATTTTGAAACTGCTGTACTGCCCTTCCCTGTGTTTAATGAGACCTGCGGGCAAACACATGATTCAGCGGACACTGAGAGGCAGAGCTTAAATATGCTCCGATGACAGCTGGCTTACTTGTGTGAGCCCCGTTGCAAAAGGACCTTACTAATGGTTCAAGCAGATGGACAGAGGGAAGAAAGCTGAATGTTAGAATGTGTGAGAGGCCAAAGGTCAAGGTGAATAAGCCTGGTGATTTCCTGAGGTCTGTGGGTGTTTTTGTGTTGCAGCATAAATTGAGGGTTGTTTTTAATTTGATGGATTTTTCTGAACTTAAGTAGGTTCATTAAAGTGAAGAAAAAAATAGTCTCAGCTCTTCATTCAGTGTTCAATTAAATTCTGGGTTTTAACTTCTAGGATAATACAGCATTTACTCACCAAGCATAGGCATTTGAAATACAGGTTTAAGGATATGCTCCAAATGGTTTATTTAGTAATTTTAAAATAAAGATCTCTTGAGGTTTTTTTAATTTAACAAAGTATTCTATATTCTTTTGACATTTTTTGAAACTTAAAAATGTTTTTTTTTCTCCCTGATGGCATAAGGTAATTGCAAAATGCTTTAAATACATTGCATAAAGAATAATGACTATTTGGTTCTTTCTAGAAAATTCTTTCCAGGTATTTGCCAAGATTCAGATGAAAAATCCAGGGCTATTTTTCTATTTATTCTGATTTTATAACTCTTATATCTTTTAGCTTTAATCAGGTTTTATTGAAGCCAAGACGTTAACTGACTTTTAGTTTGACAATCAAGCTTGTTAAAGTTAGTCATAAATTTAAAAGGAAGATTGTTTTTGTTCCAGAAAAGAGATTATTTTGAAAGCTAAAATATATGTACTGCTTATAGAAAGAAACACAGTAATGCTTTGTCACAAAGGTTGCCTTCCATATTTCTCTGATTCAGGGGATTGAGCAGGTCTCAGAAAAAAGTAGAGAAAGCTGGGTTGCCAGCTACCCTGCACCCCAGGGGACATCACTGGCATTGACAGTGGTCTTGAGGTCAGTATTTATTTATTTTAAAATAAAATATAAATTATTTGAAATCAAACAATTAAGGGTATGTAAAATATTAATGCAGCAGTTAGTTGTATTGTTTGTCACCTTGATTTCTGAACTTTTCAGACTGAAATTCACGTGGGAGTTATAAAACGTGAGCAGAATTGGCCATTAAAAAATACCTCAAATCACAATTAGTAGGTTTTCTTTGCAGCTTTCATGCATACACAGTGGTACTGTTTGTGTTTCCATTTGCGGAGTAATTCAGGATGATCAATTATATTTTTTTAAATGAGCACACATGTAGAGGCTGAAGTCATTTAAAACCCAATAAATTCAAAATTCCAAGCAACTTTCTTTCTACAAGTGATTGACTTTTCTTCTCCTCCTCCTCCTCTTCCTCCTGTCCTTCTCCTCTTTCTCTTCTTCTCCTCCTCCTTCTCCTTGTCCTCCTCTTTATCCTTCTCCTCTTCCATCTCCTTCTCCATCTTCTCCTCCTCTTCCTTCTCCTCCTTCTGCTCCTCCACCTTCTTCTACTCCTTCTCTTCTTTCTTCTCCTTCTCCTCCTCATCCTCATCCTTCTCCTTCTCCTCTTTCTCCTCTTCCTTCTTCTCCTCCTCCTCTTTATCCTTCTCCTCCTCCTCCTCCTCCTTCTCCTCCTCCTCCTTCTCCTCTTCCTCCTCCTCCT
>NW_004524598.1:14691898-14692431 GCF_000260255.1 Octodon degus | reverse complement strand
CTCCTCCTCCTCCTCCTCTTCCTTAGGTGATGGAAAGTTCCCCCACAAAAAAAACTAGAGAAACAGTCTTGCATACTTACAGAAGGAAATGTTCACTTTTTTTTCATTAAATTCTCAGGAAAAGATGTGGACTCGAAGTTTTAAAGAATTGTATTTTATAAGTGATACACATAAAGATAAAATGTCAGTTTCATGGAATCAGTTCATTTTCCCAAGTATGAAGTTTTAGCCTCACCATCTGTTTTATTGAATAACAAGGAGACTTCACTGAGGAGCTGAGATATTAAGAAAGAAAAAAATTGCCAGTAGACTTTACTAAGCTGTGTGAACTTGACTTTCTTATAATATAATTAAAATATGGTTTAATATGTAATATAAAATGTATGCTTTTAACTATTATCTATTCCTTGTGGGTGAGTTTTTACAATTTTTATTTATTGCCTTTTAATCCTTTTGGGAAACATAGGCCCAGAAAACTTTTCTTTCCTAGTGGTGGGTCATGTTGAGGAAAGATGGCTGAAGCCTGGGACAAA
>NW_004524598.1:14649295-14691300 GCF_000260255.1 Octodon degus | reverse complement strand
CTTCCCTTCTCTTTTCCTCCACCTCCTTCTCCTCTTTCTTTCTTTTATTTATTCTTTCTTTCTTCCCTCTTTCCTTTTTTATTTCTTTCTGGAGACAGGGTCTCACTATGTAGTTCAGGCTGGTCTTGAATTCCTGCCTCAGCCTCCAAAATTCCCAAGTGCTGGGATCACAGGAGTGTACCATCACCCCTGAAGAAATTTGTTAATCTGAATCTTTATTCAATCCTTATTACAGAATGAATAATTCAAGGGGTATTCTGAGTCTTAACTAAAGATAATCCATGCAAGGTGGGAATCTTTGTACAGGAAGAAAGGATTTTCTTCCACTTGAATGGATAAAGAAAATGTAGTACTGTATACATACACATAAGAGTACTACTCAGCCATAAAGAAGAATAAATTTGAATTGCTTTTAAGAAAATGGGTAGATCTTGAAACCACAATGTTTTGGGAAACATAGGCCCAGAAAACTTTTTTTTCCTAGTGGTGGGTCATGTTGAGGAAAGATGGCTGAAGCCTGGGACAAACAAAGGCAAGGTTACTCAGAGCATCACCCTGGATAGCTCTTGTGAGTGGGTGCAAAAGGTTTATTTTCCTTTTTCTTCTTTTATTTCTTCTCTTCTCTTCTCTTGAAAATAAATCAGATACAGAGGGCAACTGTCACATATTTTCACTTACATGACAAGTCCAAAATATAAATAATTTAAAAAGCCAAATAAAAGAGAGATGACAGGAAGCAGGGAGGTAGACTAGGGAAATGGGAAGGGGGCCTGGGAAAAAAGGAAGAAATTTTGTGGAATAAGGAAGCTAGAAAGATCAAATACAGTATGTAGATGTGCCATTTCCCCAAGACGATGGTTGTTATTGGTGTCATAAAGATCTACCAGGAATAAAATTTACTTGAAGAAATATTTATGCTTTGCTACACTGAGTGATTTACATATGTCTGTCTTGTTCATCTAAAAAACAAAACCCAACAAAACTAAAAACTCCTAAGAGAATCTTCTCCAATCATTGCTGTTCTGTACTAAGAGAACTGAAGTGCTAGACAACTGGCCCATGGCTTTAATGTGGGTCTGCTCCATTCTAAAGCTTGTGCTGTTGGATATGGAATTCACTGTGGGAAAAGACTGTCTATATGAGATCAGACGACACACAGATTGGGAATCATGCTGCAGACCAAGAAATAAGAGAACAGGGGTTCTAATATTTCTGTAACTCTATGCATCTATAATCAGCCCATTTGGAAGTAATAGAAAAGCTATAAATGCTTATGCATGATACATGGATACTAAATTGAAAAAACCATTTAAAAACAGGAATGGACATAGCTCAAAAAGACAGAATGTCTGTTAGTGTTTCCATAATTAAGTTATTCGCATTCTGGCATTATTAAGTGTTTTCTCTCATACATGCTGCACTAGACAGGCTATAGTATGGTACTACAGACCACCTAAATTTCAGTAGCTTAGAGCAACTAAGGGTTTCTTTTTCATTTCTTCAAAGTCTACTGAAAGTCCTTTGAGTGGCCACCCAGAGATCTACTTACTTCAATCTCAGGGCTTCATCACCTCGATGTGTATGGGTTGCTGAAGAATTTTCAGGGATAACTGAATTTTCCACTCTCAGCCCTCCAACCCTAACTGTATGGGGAGAATTGCACTTGTACCAGCATCTTAGGATGGTCGGTAGTCTTTCTATTTCTATAAGCGGTGATTCTTCTTAGCTAGTAGACAAGTGTCATTTTCATTTCAAAATTATGAGTATGATGCATTATAATACCTAAATGATATAAATGGGAGAGGTTATCTGGAAGTGATTTTTGAAACCTGAATACACACTGGTCTGCAACCAGCAAGAATTATGGGATGGTGGGGCTGCTCTGCCCCCAGCAGTACAATATGATCTTACAGTGAAGATCCGTAAGATAAATGAAAAAAAAATTCTGTTTTTTTTTTCTTTCATAGTGGCTGGGTGGACTTAATTTTAGCGAGAGATTGCTCCTTTATGACCAGGCCACTGGGCAGCAGAAAGGGTGGACCGAGGGGTGTGAGGAGCACACACTTTCTCAGAAGCCTTCCACAACATGACCTTCAGCCTCCTCGAACAATACTGACATGTGATCCATGGCTGTGTTACACAACAGACAAGTAATACCAGCTAAATAGTGTCAGTAACCCAGAGTGCCAGACCAACTTGTGCTTACTATAAAAGAGAAACACTTTTTTAAACACACACAAAGAGAAATGAAAGAATGTTGGTCTGAATTTTCAAAATGATTGTACTTGCATTCCTTGGGAAATTGTTGAAAAGAAAGCAGAATTTGCTCCTCATATAAATATGATAAATTTACAGGTACCCAAGAAGATATTGAAAACTTTCTGGAAGGTTAAATCAGTTATTTCCTGGCTTCGGATTTTTCTTTTTAAAAGATCAAGTATTGCATTTACTAAAGTAGTAAGTGAACTGAAAAAATAGTTATTTCAAAAACTTTCAACCAAACACATCTACTACTCAATAGCTATGAGCCAAAAATGTAAAAATAAATAAACACATAAACGAGTAAATCAACTCACTGAACAACCCACCAAACCACACTTGAGGTTTTCAATTTTGCTCTTTAATTTGTTGACATCTAAATATTTGCCCTGGGGGGAGAATTTTTATTTGTGGTTTTATTTTGAAAGTGCCTTCTTCCCAATACACATCTATCTCTATGAGGCATTCCTGGAAAAAAACAAACAAACAAACAAACAAACAAACAAAAAAAACCAAAAAAACAGCTGCATCCTCAAACACATTTGTAAACTGTGATTTCCTGATTAACTAGACTGGGTTGGAAGTTCGAAATTAGTGTTTAAAAAAACATTTTCTAGGTGATTTACATACATACTTATTATTGCATAAACCATGATTTTGGAGTGTTCCAAGTGGGTTCATTTTGAGATCTTAGAGCGATGTAACTACTTACAGGAACAAAAACACTTTATGATCACTATTTCACAAAATGATTTCTTTCTTTCTTTCTTTCTTTCTTTCTTTCTTTCTTTCTTTCTTTCTTTCTAAAATCTTACTATATTGAGGTTTAAACTGATGGATTTTGCACTAATCCATACTCACTCTCTCCTTTATTTTGAGTCAGAATCTCACTAAGTTGCTAGATTTTCTAGGCTAGGCTTGAATTTTCAATCCTTCGGCTTCAGCCTCATAGAGTACAGGGATTACAGTCAGGAAACACCATTCCCGGCTCAAAAGAACTGCCAGTTAGTCAAACTTCTGGCAGATTAGCTCTATCCAGGTCTTCTATTCTCACCACTCTTGAAGGAAGCTTGGCTTAAGATTCGGTTTGCATTCTTGGCTCTTCCATTTCAAAGCTGTCTGATCTCCGGCAAGCTGAGCAGTGCTGGTAGTTGCCTTCTCTGACAAGGGAGCTCATTTTCTCTGTGTGGTACCACTAGAGAGAGAATTTGTAAGAAAATGCCCTATTCAATGCCTGGATCATGATAATACTGTTTTTATTTCACTCAGAGTAGAAGCCAAAAGATCCTCTACAGCCTGTGTCCCCGCTTACATCACCCTCAAGCTCCTCTGTACTCTCTCCTTTTCTCTCTTCCCATCGGCCTCAGCCATGTCTCCAGCACACTGCTGGTCCAGCTGTGGCACTGGTCTACCTCCTTCTGAAGTTCCCTTCCTTCAGGGAGCTATAGGCTTCCCCTCTCCCTCCTTTCCTGTCCTCAATCACATCTGCTCTCCCTGAAACCATCTCTTACCTTCTCGATTTAAGTTGAAACTTGTCCTCTCATGATTTCACCTCCCTACGCATATCACCATCTACTACACTCTAGATTTTATTTCTCGAATATGTTTATTTTCTGTCTCCCTGTCATCCAGGAGGGCAGAAGTTTCTGTTGGTTTCTCAATGACTGTTTAATTTCTAACAGCACTATGAGCCACTCCTGGCAGACACAAAGTGTCTAGTACATTCTTATGAAATAATCATTGTGGACATTGGTAAGTCAGCCTTGACCTATTCCTGCAGGGTGTGGGGAGGGAGAAAGTGTGCTGAACCTGTCTCTAGTTTTGGTTTCATACTGTCTTGCATCTTGAACTTCTGTATTATTTTGGGTGAACAAAATCACCACACTGACCCTGTGAATACCCTAGCCTCCCAAAGACTTTTTAAAAAATTTATTATTTAGTTTTTGTATTTTAGGGAAGGGTCTCCAGGATGTTCAGGGTCTCACTACTAGATTGGACTCACAGTGATCCACTTGTTTACAGCCTCCCAAGAGCTGGGATTATAGGTGTGCACCACCATGTCCAGTCTCAATTGCCATGTCAGTGCGCCCCTGGGGGTGGGGCTAGCATGGCAGGTCCAGGGATTGAATCCCCGGCATCTGAGCCTGCTTGCAGGTGCTTTAATCCGCTGAGCTATTTGGCCAGCCCTCCAAAGACTTTTAGAAGTGGAGTGACTCTGGCTTGTTCTAGACAAGCTTCCTTCCTTCTCCACTTGGAATCACCCCTTGAGTAACATGGTACTTTAGCTGACTTTACAGAAAGGGGAATTGAGCTATGTTTGAAAGTATGAAGGTTAGAGACATCTGTTTGATGATCATGATATCTGATTGATAAACTTGCCTCATATCTCTCACCAGAAAATTGCTGTAGCTTTCCCTGTGATTTACTTCAGCGAATTTTACAAAGTTCCTCAGGTCCACAAAGGGAGAGGGCTCCCACGGCTGCTCCCTCGCTTTGTCTGTGCTGCAGGCAAAGCAGTGTGACTTCCTTCCTTCATTGTGCCCAGAGCAAAGTCTCTCCCCCTGTGAAAAAAGGGATAGTCAAAGAATTACCCCAGTTTTCTCATTCCTCTGTTAAAAAAAGTATTTCCTAAATGTAGTTGAAATAAATCTGGGAATTATCGTTTGTGACAGAAATGTCAATTTTGTGAAAAAACGTTGGCTTTACCAGATGCTTCTGGTCTTGGCTGCCTAATCCAATTGCTCTCTCAACAGCTGCAAGCCCTTTGTGGGACCCCACACCTGCTCCCATGTGCTGTCTCTATCAGTTGGAGCCCAATTGGTGCCTGCTAAAACTGCTAAGCTTTAGGCAAATAAAATAGCGGGGCTAAGTTATGAACAGGACCAGTAAAAAAAAAAAAAAGAAAGAAGAAAAAAGAAACATCTTGCTCTCTGCTTTTAAATTACAGTATCATAATTACACTCTTAAATGTTCTAAGAAAACTTGAGCCAATGATTTAAAGAATAATTTGTGTTTAGTTGGGGAATCCAAGGATATTGCTGGAAAAGGAAGAGAGCTTACCTCAGGAAGGTGTACCACAAGTCTTGGTTGCAAAATTCAATTAAATGCATTTTATTTAATCCTCATATCCCTTGAGGGCACCAGAGCCCATTTTACAAATGGAAAAATAAAAAACAAAAAACAAAAAAAAAACCCCAAAACAACTGAGTTAGCCGAAGCCACATTTCCAATAAGTGAACACCTACGACTTTCCTAGGATGGATGGATTCTGAAGTCTGCACGCTCACTGGCATATCATGCTCTTCTGCCTCTTGACTGTCTAAAACCTGGGCAACATAACACACACACACAACTATCCTCCATTATTTTGAATATTTCCAAGTTATAATATCCAATTAAATGCTGTCATTAAAAATATCCACAATGGAAGTTTGTATAATTACTAAATGATCTGACTTTTAAAAAATCTCTTATTTTGTGCAGGGTCTCTCTACACAGCTCAGACTTGTAGTGATCCTCCTGTCTCAGCCTCCCCAGTGGTGGGATAACAGGCATGTGCCACCATGCCCGGTTTCAGTGGTGAGTAAGGCATACCTGGGATACAGTGGCCTGCATGACACGTGGTACCAAGAATTTAACTTGGGTCCTTGAGTTTGACTGCTAAGCTCTTAGACTGCCAAGCCATCTCCCCAGACCAAAATAATTTGACTTTTGAGAAGACTTTATTTTGAGAATTTCCAAATCCCCCACGTCGGAGTTTAGTGCTGGTACAGAACTTGTATGGAACAGACTTGTGTGGTTGTGAGCCTCAGTGAGCCTCAAGCTTTGGTTGTGTGATGAGCCCTTGTGAGTAAGCCAGAAGCATGCAAATCTCAGCCTTGGAATAATTGTAAATTATTTCATCATGGCTTTTTTTTTTGTATTTTAGGGAAGGGTCTACAGGGTGTTCAGGGTCTCACTACTAGATTGGACTCGTAGTGATCTGCCTGTTCACAGCCTACCAAGAGCTGGGATTACAGGCGAGTGCTACCACGCTCAGTTTTAATATTTCAGTTGCTCTGGGGGCAGGGCTGGCAGGGCAGGCCCAGGGAAGAAACCTCCCTCCCCTGAATCTCCTTGCAGGTGCTCCAATCTGCTGAGCTGTTTGGCCAGTCCCATTGTGACTGTTGAAAGTTGAAAATGGTTAAATGTTAAATCCAGCAGCCTTTTGCACTGGATTAGAATTTGATTGGGACTTCCCTTTAGAATCAGGCTTAGATTATGTCCTGGGGATTAAAATCAAGGGATTTGACCATGGATTTTCCTGGCTTGAATCCTTGGGAGTGGCATTCAGTAGATCAGTGAAATCTGGGGCTGTGCTTTCCTGTCTGTGCCTCTGCTGCTTAATGTGGCGATGGTGCTGCTTGCAACATGAGGTTGGGGGTAGTAGGGTTGGAAGTGCTTGGAACTGTGACACTTCATAGGAGTTCAAGTGTTGGCTGTTACATGAAACAAATTTTCTTATAATATGGGTTCATTTATTTAAAGACTTAATGGAATTTTGCCTCAGTGCTCATACCTTAGTATGCTTCATTGATCAGAATTTGCCAAACTCAACTTCATCCATCTTAAAATTTCAAATTCACTCTCAGGAGAAGAGGTGTTTCTCTTTTCCAGGACAGACAATGATTCAGTGTCCAGCAGCAACAATTTGGATAAATGTGGAGTTTCCAACATGATTGTTCTTTGAGGAACAGCACTGGATTTGCAGATCTCAAGTATTAGTTCAAAAAGTAGTTATATTACTTTATAGTCATACCTCATAAAGAATGAGCTCTCTGACTTATTTCATGAGATTTCCCACTCCATTCATGATTTCATGAACATATTGAGATCTCTCCAAGATGCCAGATGTTGTTTCTGAATTAAACACAACCTCCAGAATGTTTGAAGTTCATTTCATCTGTAATTGCTATCAGAAACCCCAGGCATGGAAAGTAGACCTTACATTTGATACCATTGGAATGAGATGAATAATCTTTAACCAATCACCCTTTTCTAAGTGGCTTACACTCAGCAGGATTTACAATTCCAAGAAACAATTTAAAACTTCCTTTACCCTTCATTTACTTTAGTATGCAGCTGAAAGAATCAGGCTGAGAAAGATGGTTACATTTTCATGCAGAGGTATGCCTTGTTGTCATATTTCTATAGAAATTGTGTTAATAGCTAAGGCTTCATAACATCTTAAGCAAATTTTTCAATTCTATAAAATAATAAGATACAAGTACTAAAGTGTTTATAATTAAAAAGTATTCATTGGCATAACTGATGGTTGGGTATTCTCCAAGGATCTCCTTTGAAAAACAACAACAACAAAAAAAGCTTAAGGAATGGCAATGTGATACACCATTGCTATTTTCATTCTTTAGTTACACCACTCAAAATTATTAAACAAGAAGTTCATTTGGATATTTTCTAGTTTTCTACTTTCTTTGCCTCTTCACACTTCTTCCTCTGCCCTTACAGTAATCTTCATTTCTCTTGCATCTTGTCTATTCTTTAAAATTTTTTGTTCGTACATGTTTGCAGTACATAATTGCATGTCCTGTGGGGAGATGGGACATGTATATAACATACCTTCATTCTTTCTTCATCCCCTTTCCTTCCCATCACTCTCTGCTCCTGTCTCTTGGTTCACTGCCCACTTATAAAGCCCTGTTTCCATTTATTCTTTCCATTCTTTCATTTTCATACCCTTTCCATCACCTCTCTTGCTTCCTCTGTCCTGTTCCCTTGTCTTTGATGGACTCTATCTCTTGCTTTCCTTTCGCACTAGGTAGTGGAATTAGTCATCTCCATAGCACCATAGTCTTTAGAACATCTCACTCTCTCCCAAACCCATGAGTATGTGGATGAGTCCCAGCTAAGTGTGCTGGCCCTGTAGTGTGGTTTTGAAGACAGTTCATGGACTCCATCAGTTCTTATATTAGGAACACTTTCTTGTGAATTTAGAACCATCAAAGACAAAATACCAAAGGAAAAATGACTCCCAGAACATGAAGCCCAGAGCCCTGTGCCATTGAGAAGACAGTAGGTTTGTTTAGATGAAGTCCTTCCATGAATTCTTTGAGTAATTCTATGTGTATGCAGTGCGTCTGTGTGCACGTTGCGGGGATATAAATGCATCCTTTGCTAACAAAAGCGTTTTCATTGTTGTAATTTTAAGAAAAAGGTATCCTAGGAACTCTATTTGCTAGAAAAAAAATAGTGATTCCTAAATTGAATTTTGTATGTGGTTTGGATTTAAAAAAATGGAAATAACCTGATTTTGTTAGGAAGCTTTGAAACTGGACTCTGTATGAAGGATGTTATTATAGATTATTATAGATTTTAACCTACATATATGTAGGTTAAAAAAACCATACATGAAAAACCATAATTTCCACAGAATTTCCTTTTATTTTACATAAGGACTATGACAGTCCCTTTCAGGTAGTGCAGAAAGGCAATGCAAATGTTTTCTATCATAGTAATAGAACTCAGGTATTAAACTTAAGCATTCCTCTTTTAGTATGAATAAGTCCAGCCCCAGAAAGGAAAATAATTTACATCAAAATGGAATTTTAGACTTTATTTATACAGAGGGTTTGTTTCAAAGTAACATCATTAAGAAAATCATTTTTCCCCTTCTTTTAAGTAACTAAACTACAAAAAGTGTTCATATCATACGTTTATAATGTCTTTCTATTAGAGCTTTATTTTCTTGTCAATATTTTTACTTCTAGTTTAATCTTTTGATGTGACAGTCTTCAAATTAAATCACAGACAGTGGTTTTCATTTTCTTACTTCAATATGACACACATATTTCTAACTCTAAGGTGACTGCCAGAAAAAAAGCTTAATTCCTTAAATTGGCTGTTTGAAGCACCACAGTAGATTTGACTCCTGAATGGCATTCGTGGTCAAAGTTCGCCTTGAAGTGCATTTGAAGTACGTGCTTTGTCCTTAGAAAACCAAAACTTCACAATTTTTGGTGTCTTAAGCTTTCTGATTCCAAGTTAGTTGCTTTCCTTTAACACTAGAAAAATTAGAAATATTAAAAGTTGGCTGTTAATGTGTGCAATTGGAGCCTCCCTTTCTCTTGTTTCTGGAAATGAAAAGAATGTTGAAAGTATTCCCACTTTATAACATAAGAGGAGACCAGGCATTTACAGCTCTATAGATTCCTCCAGCCAAAACCTCAGACCTGGCCTGCAGGTTTCTCCCAGACGATTTTCATTTTCATAACATTCACATCCAATAAACTGCACAAAACATAGTGTGAGAGAAAAAAGGGGAACAGGAAATGGCTCTGTTGCATGGTTATTACATCCTATTGCCTGTGGGTTGCTTGTTATGAGTTTTAACTATGTAAATATGACGTATATGACATCAGAATTTAATCTTAAAGCTTCTATGTGGGAGATAGAGTGTGACTTTATTGTGAGGGCTAAAATCTACTGGGTGTTGACAAGTTTCAAAAGTCACTGAGTAAAAGCTTAAAAAGAAAAAGCTCAGACCGATAAGCTGTTCTTTGATTGACAACTTTAGGCTTGAGTGCCACTATTGAAAACAGTTGGATGAAAATTTTGTTGGGGGGAAGCATTATTTCATAAGAAGCCATATTGGGAAATACAGGAAGATTTATAATCTGATATATCACAAAACCCAAAGAAAAACAGGTGTGAGGTTTAGAAAACCTGGAAACTGGAAGAATGGACACTGCCTATGAATGACTTAATTAATATTGTGAAAGGACTTTATCCAGAGAATTCTGACTCAAGTAGGAAAATAAAACATTTCTATCCACTAGCTGTGGGCCTCAACAAATCATTTATCAACAGTTTGTGGTGAGACAATGTAGCGTGGAGTAGGGTAGGAAGAAAGAATAAAATGCGCAAGCAAAAGATTACAGTGGAAAATAAATGTAGGAGGCAAAAGAATATGGCTCATTTTTCATCTTCCTAGTAGTGTAGAACCTGTTCTGATGCTGTAAAATCCATTATGGAAACAATAAAATAAATGCCTTCTAAAGTAGCCATCACTGGTTGATTGAAATGTTATGATTTTCATACATTCCACATCTTATCAAGTATTATCCATAAGGTAGTATTCAATTCCTGTTGTGCCAATTATCCTACTATGTGCATCATAAACTTTTATGGCTTGTTATGGAATGTCACTTGGCTATTTCTCCCTTCAAATATTGCATCGTAAGATTCAGATGGAAAACATATTCTAATGTGGCAAAGTGTTAAAGAAATTTAATACCCTAGGGCTAAATGAAACTGTTATGGTTCATCTCCTGGATAAGCACAACAATTTATGAATGCAATATTCATTTCCTGAGGTGAGCACAAGCAAAATCCTCATCTGAAACTTAAAACCTAGATATGTGGCCTCTGGTAGTTTCCTCATTTAACTCATTGATGTCATATATTAAGGCCACTGGTAAGATCACATCTGCGGAGTGCTCACTTTTTCGATTTCCCTAATTACTTTTACAGGGAACTTCTGGCATAATTGCAATAGCTGGGACCAGACCACAGAGTCTTTGGGATCATCTTTCACTTTCAATATGTTGCTTAAAGTGTTGCAATAATTGATTCTTTTTTTCTTGACCATGAATATTGGATCACAGTTTAGAAACTTAATTCATGGCAGAATTCACTCAGATCTAGGTTCTAGAACAGTTCGTATGAAAGTATAAGGTCAGCCCACGAATTCCTAGAAAAGTAGGGAACTCAGAGATGGTTTCTTTGTCACCTTTATGAAAAAAAAGCAACAAAAAAGATTGATTGCCAAGAACCATCATTGTTTTCCCTTCTAAGAGCTTTCTTCACTATACATTTTAATATATTAAACTAAATAAAGTGAACTTACAGGAACTCCCATTTGAATCTTATCTATGCATATCACAGAATAGTAGGGGAAAATCTGAAGGACAATTCTTTTTGCTTTAATACAAAATATCTTAATTTAATAATAAATCACTCCTGTTGACTATTTTAGAATGAGGTGAAGTATTCAGATGAATGCATGAAATCTGTTTATCTGAGACTTGTATAATCAGGGCCTTTCTTGTTCAAAACAAGCCTCGGCAGCCTTGTTGGACCCCAAGTAGGTCTGTAATAAAGGGGAAATAAAACAGCACTGGAAAGAAGCACGGTGCAAGTTCTCATATAAAAATCTCCTCACCTTTTGTAACTTCTCTGATTATGAAGTTAAACTCCATACCGAGGTAAAAGACACTTGGGTAAGATCCAGCATTTAGAGTTCATCTCTGGTGTGAAATGTGCTCAGGGTGAAAAGATTCCTAAGAATAAAATGAGGCAAGTTGGAAGCATGAGAAAAATGAGTCCAACAATAACAATCATCACCATGTTAGTGATAGCTGAAACAAGCACAGAGAAAGGTGGGAGATAGGCTCTGGCATAAAATGAAAACTCAAACTTGATATTCCCATGAGGCCAGTGAAGAGGGTAGGAGGAAAACAAGAGAGGAGGCTAGACAGTCTCCTCGGGGAGAAGCAAGTAGGTGCATCATTCTGTGGCATTTATTTACTCTCTGCTTCAAATTCCTTACTGTTCTTCCCAGATCTGTTTCATTTTTAAAAAATACTTTATTCATTTTAATGAGAAAGAAATATCAATGAGACAGTTTCAAAACAGGTTAGTAGGACAGTTACAATAATTAATACATTGCATATTGTTGTCTTCATAGTAGTTATTCAGAGGACAAGATGTAGACATGATATCACTTAAAAATACTCAGAATTAACTCATTTATCAAATAAACAAAAAAAGAAAATCACTTCTCTGCAAGGCTGGTATGGCATATTGTTTTAGCTTAGTTGGTTTAGCTTGCTTTTTTTTTTTTTTTTTTTTTGCTGGAACTAGGGATTGAACTTGGGTCCTTGCACTTGCCAGGGAAGCACTTATTCCACTGAGCCATCTCCCCGGCCCCCTAGCTTGCTTTTAAGAGAACACTCATTGTTGTCTTTAGTGCTGACAGCCTCCTCATCCCTGCATGCTGTAATTCAACTTCATCTACTGACTGAGAAGGTACACCCCAGGGAGAGTTTAAGGATACAGACTGTTTTCTCTTTGCTCTTTGCTAACTTGGAGAAGAGATACTGAGAAGAGAGAAGAAAGACGTTGTGGAAATCAATGGAGTCCTTGTTAATGTTTCACGTATTATATGAGGTACTAGATTTTTTGCATTATCTAACTCCACCTGTGTCACAAGCCTATTATATAGATATACCTACCTTCCTTCAGCAGATGAGGAAAATGGTGAAAAACTCATATAGTTTGCAAGAACTTGACTGACTCCAAGTTTAGGCTTCTTCCATTATATTATGCCAGGAACTCCTCTAGTATTTTTCTTCTCATATATTCTAAAAACTCCTTGGATTGTCAAATGTTCAATTAAGGAAGGTATTTTAAAAGTCAGAAGAAAACACCTGCTCTGTTTGATAAGTGTATGAGAACTGGACAGCTCTTCTCTCAGAATGCTGCCTAAATAATGGCCAGCATATCACGAAGTGAGATTAAATGAAATGACTCACATGAAAAAAAAAAAAAAAAAAAAAAAAGATGTGTATTGGGGTAAAGCCAGGCAGTATTATGAACAGAATATATAATTAAGAATGATGGATTCTCAATGGGTTGGAGCACAATCCTGAGCACTTGCAGTTTGGCAAAGCTTGTGGGCCCAACCATGAAAGAGATGGCCCACAGCATGGCTGGGGAAGGCACCCACCTTGGTGAAAGCTTGGGTGGTTTTAAAATTTGTGGTTAGGGTCAAATAAACACACTGTCTCCTACACCCTTGGCTTCTTGTTTTCTAAGAACAGTCCATCCTTTATGCTGAAGAAGTGGCTTCTGGGAAGGAGAACTGCTGTGTACCAAGTAAGGAGACATAAATGTAGACAACCAAAAGCGAACACATCAGCCCTAGTGATGGACACGGTAACGTATCAGAATTGGCTGACCTTTACCTATGTGGTACTAACTAGAAGACCACCAGGTGACTTGCCGACTCCCTAACTGTAAAGGCAAGTGCATAGTATAGTAGATGAGAGAATGGAGTGAAATCAGGGAGGCAGAAAAGAATATTGATTGTAAGAATAAGACTTTTTGATGTGGCTGAAAAATAGGATTAATGAGGGATGAGGTAACATAATTTTATCATTAAAGTAACCAGAGATATCATGAAGTATCTAAGATGTTTTGCTCAGACTTGTCTAGCCTGAAAGAGCCAGACCCCTATTCTTGCATATGTTCATAAAGGAAGATGAACTGGTGCCAAACATAACCATAACCCTGAGTGTGTTGTGTGCATGTGTGTGTGTGTGTGTGTGTGTGTGTGTGTGTGTAACATAGTGTTAAAATGCACAAAAGGATTTTCTTTACATGTGCCATGTAACTTAAGCCTTTCAAAACTCGATATATGTATGTCCTACTGTTTTCCTTATTTGGTTTATGTGGAAACTCAGGCTTGGAGCAGAAGATAATTTTCCAGGACATAAGCTGATGTTAAGTGTGTAGAAGCCAGGTCTGTTGGGCTTCAGAGATGATGGCCATCAGTGGCAAGCCAAACGACTTCTCACTAAGCCTTTCTGTGGATGGCTTTGTCTGGGTCTCACATCAATAGGATCTACTGTAGCATTGGACACTACTGAAATTTTTAAATTAAGATTTGATGGACGACAAAAATATCTTTAGATCATTCTTAATTGAGAATTGACCATATGCCTGGCTCTGGGTTCATTTGTTTAATGATTCAGGCATTAATCAAATGTTTCGATATGAATGTGTTGGCTCAGTTTGACGCGCTAGTGTGCAATGCAAAGTCTGTGATGTTTAATCACAATCATGAAATCACAAATGTGTGGATTCTCACTGTCTGATTTTCAAAAGCAAGTGTCTTTCAGAACTGAAGTTCATAGAAAAAATCATTTTTCCAAATTGATAATTAAATATTCTTGCTGTAGTCAGGCTTTTAGTCCTGTGTGTGTGTGTGTGTGTGTGTGTGTGTGTGTGTGTACGCACATTTGTGTATGGTGATGATGGGGGTGTTACATAATAGAGGAGAACATTGGAGAGACTGGCTCAGGTGGAGAAGCAGAATGAAACACCAAATCAAAGGCAAGACATCAGTTGTGTGCAGTATTGCATGAATCAAAAACATGCTGGATGATATGCCTGTGGTTTTGGTGGTGAAAATAAAGAGGAAAGGAACCACATTAGGAATACTAGGGAACATTGTAAAAAGAAGAAGAAAAAAATATTTTTAAACAAGTCTTGAATAGAAAATAATGCAATTGAGTTCTCAATGAAACTATTAAAATAGGGATATTTTCCCAATACACATCGACACTTACAATGAATTTCACCTTAACTGCACCACATTCATAATCTAGCAAAGTTCCTCTACAATGATTTATAAAATTCTTTGCTCTAAGGCTTGCGACAAATTAAACTTTAAACTTTAGGGAAGACTAATACATTTTATGTTGAAGACTTACATAGACTTAATGTTTATTATTTTAATAGAGTTTCTGCCTAGTGAAAATTCATTTTTGTTTCTGCTTGATTGAAAGATCGTAACAATCCCCTTCCCAAATTTACAATCAGATCAAAATGGCACTTTATTTGCCCATCTGGAGATTGCCAAATGTGAAAAGCTTGTCGGTGTGGAGGCCATCTGTTGTGAATGGAGACACATGGAAACTTAATCCTGAAACTTCTTTTTCAACTTTCTCTTTTGCTTGCCTGAGTAGAAGGCGATTCAGCCCAGTCCCATGAGATGTAAACTATAGGCTGGGATAGATTGTTGCCCGTTCATGTCACAATCACTTCCATTTGCCCAGTTCTGAACATCTCTCTGAGAAGATCTAAAAAGTGAAAAATTCTTGTCACTGTCTTTGGCCCACATCCTGACACAGACTGAAGGTCAGAGACAGTGCTCTCCCTTCAGGAGGTTGCTTGGACTTTCTTTGAACAAAAGAAGAATCTTGGGCATCATATCCAGCTCTTCTTGTTTGGAGGTCCTCGTATTCTCTCTGAGCAAATCTCAGTGTTTAGAACATGGGGAAGACACTTTCCTGCTCAGGGAGTTTTGTTTGTTTATTTTTAACTTTGCATCCTCCTGTGTTTCCATTTCAAGTTGGAGAAAATACTTTGACTTAAAAATCATTACAAAATATTGCTATTTATGGGTCAGTGCAAATGTGTCATAAGGGCCTGGACTTCCCAGAGACACTTTTTGTTTTGTTTTGTTTTTTAAAATATTTTTATTGTTAATTTTAATGACAAGGAAATAGCAGTGAGACAGTTTCAAAACAGGTTAATAGCGCAGATACAATAATTAATACATTGCATATCATTGTCTTTTTTTTTTAATGGTACCGGGGATTGAACTCAGGACCCTGCACTTGCCAGGCAAAAGCCTATTCTACTGAGTCATCTCCCCAGCCCCTCGTTGTCTTCATAGTAGTTATTCACAGTACAAGATGCGCACATGATCTCTTGTCTAAACAACATTAGTGCAAATCTTTCTTCTCATTGAACTAAGAGAAAGTAGCTGTATATCTATCCTAACTATTTTGTATATACATATATATTTTACTACAAAATGGTCTTTTATTTATATCCCTGTTTTGTTTTGTTTTGTCAGAGATGGGTGTTCCATTGCTGTTAGAGATGCTGTATTTGGAGAAGTCTTTAAAGGACCTTTTCATACTTGATGCCAAATATTGTAGGTACTTGAATTCAGCAAAATATCACAATATAGTCCAATAGTCCATAATAGTTGTGGGGACACATGTAGATTTGCATGATGTAATATGACCCAGAGACACTTTGAATGAGCATACAATTCTTAGAAACTTTCATTGTTCTTCTATAACTAGCTCATATGAACATAGTTTCATGTCTGAAATTCCACACGTCAGTGCAGTACCTGGGCCAGCCTGACGCTGACACCTAGTGCACGCCTGGGAGTGAGGAGGTGACAGGTTGTGGGCTGCAAGTTAGCGGCCTCACGCCATTCTAAGAGCCTTCCATCCAGTTAGTGCCTGACTTGTTTCCCATTAAACTTAACAAAATTGCTTCTTAGAAATAATCTTGAAGCCTCAGCTTTGCTTTCTCCATTGTCCTGCTTCAAATTTCATTACATTCCTCTTAAAAATGTCTGCACTCTCTGCTTTCTTCTTTTACAGTCAGCTCTTGTGTAGTCTAGGTGACCAAACTTCTGCTTTGATGGCCTCTTGCCTTGCATTGGAACGGCTTCTAAATGTCTCAGCAATGAGACTAAATTAATCTTTTTTGGCTTTCTCACTCTCTGAACTGTGTGATTTTGGTTTGTATTCTGTTCTGAAGAAAATACACTGCTAATGGCAATCGTAATTTCTTCTTTTTTTAAATAAGTGGTTTTCATGGTAAGAACTAAAAAAGGAAAACAGTTTAAAATTGAACCACAGACGAATGGATTAATGACTTATGTGTGATAACATAATTTAATCTGGAGCAGTCACTATGAATTATTTTGGAAGAGAGTTAGTGATTGGGACAGTGGTCACAAATTAAGGTAGAAGAGTGGTTAGAAAATAGTATGTGACTTAAAAGGCAAAGACAGGAGGATCGTTGCCAGTTAGAGACCAGTCTCGGCTACAAGGTAAGCTCAAGGACAGCCTGAACTGCATAGCAAGACCCTGTCATAAAAGGACAGAAAAAAAAAGATATCATCATGTTTATAATAAGAAATGCTATCCAGATATTGAAGTAAAGACTGAAAGAACATACATCGGAAGTTCATTATAGATATCTCTGAATGACAGAATTATGGGTGGCCTTATTTTGTTAAGTTTTTTTCTATATTGCCTAAGTGTTCTAGAATGAAAGTATTATATTTTAAAGTAAGAAAGTGTTATTTTAGAAAATGGGCCTAAATATATTTTGGCACTTCCTTTTATTATTGTTAAACAGTTATGAAAATATAGACTTAAAAATGTGTACCTAGAAAGCGTCACACCTCCACATCAAGGAGCTGTGAGAGTTTCTTAGTTCATGTGCGAAATGTGCGCACCTGCAGATTTCTGGGTGATTTCCACTGTTTTTAGTGTATGTGCTATCAAAACAAGTACTGATGATTACTATCTGAGACTTTCAAGTAACTGTATGACATACAATTAATTTATGTTTCATCATTTCTAGGAAGAGCACTGTGTACTCTATTTCCTGTCCTTGATATAGAAGATGGAAAATGATGTGACAGTGGCTTTCATTAAAGATCCTGCTTAGGAGCATCAGTGTCTCTGAAAATCTTTCAGCAGCATCAATTTCCTTTAACCTCTGTGATGCCCTGTGCTGGTTTCTTCCTTTGTTCAGTACATCTTTTATTGGGTTATCTCATGTCAACTTCAGAACCCTCTCACAAGTTATGTTGTATGCCAGAGAGGTCAGCACTGTCCTGAAAGAATGTATGTAGACATTTCCATGGGTCTTTCCACCATTCTGCGGCTCTCATACAAAATTTTGTGCAAGTCCCCTTTCTTCCATTTCTAGACTGAGGGAAAAATAGATACAAAAGCCCAGGCAGGTTATCTTGGATTGAGCCTGATCCAACTCTAAAGAGCTCCTGCAAATCCTACTGTAGGTGGATGTGAGAAAGGTAGATAATCACAGAGTAGTTGCGAGGAGTCCAGACATGGCAGAGAGGCAGGCAGGCCTTTCATAGCTTCTAGGAAGCATGCAGAAAATATAACAATGGTCTGCAAGATAACACAGAAGCCTCTGAGCATCTAGGATGACTCTGGAAGTGCCCAGTGAAAAGATGACAATCTCATATGAAATGTTCCTCACTGTTCTCTGACATCATAGCTCTCTGCTAGGAATAGAAGTGTTGTAATCAATTTTAAGATCTAGTTGTAGAGGGGCCAAGGAGATGGCTCAGTGGAATAAGTGCTTCCCTTGCAAGTGCAAGGGCTTAAGTTCAATCCCTGGTTCTGCCAAAAAAAAAAAATCTAGTTGTAGACTAAAACTGAATCAACTGTGGCAGAATTTCTCACATTTGTGGGAATGGGATTGGAAAAAGAAATTATTTAGTTATGGTAAAATGAAGATTTTGTTTTTTGCTTGCTTAGGCCTGTGGTCTGAGAATTATAGAGTAGGAATTGTGGCTATGTAGATACTATTCATATATGAACAAGTTTATGTATAAGATGAAGATACAAAGCTACCTAGGTAGATACATTTCCTTTTGTGAATTAATTCCTTACACATCATTTTTGGACATGCTCAATCCATGCTTTTTAAAAATTTGTACATGTTTGTAGTATATGATGATTGCATTCATGAGGGGGAATTGCTACATGTTCATGACACATCTTCATGCTTTTTTATACTCTTTGCCTCCATCTATCTCTTGGACATATATATATATATATATATATATATATATATATATATAGCATATATATCATATTCCTCATATGAGGATATGAGACTGAGAGACTTAGTACATGTGCACAATGCATACCCATCTCTCTTCTTTTTTAATCTCATTTCCTTTCCCTCCCACCCTTCTCTCTCCACTTCTTGGCTCTCTTTTCATATAAAAAAATAAAACATAAATAAAGAAGAAAATAAAGGGTAGACAATAGGAAATAGCAAGATAGACTTTTTAAAAAATGTATTTGGTTGTTACAGGGTCTCACTACACAGCTCAGACTTATGGTGATGCTCCTGTTTTCAGACTCCCCTGTGTTGGGACTACAAACCTGGACTCTGTGGCCAGCTCAGCCTGCCCTCGGGGTAAGTCTGGCATGGCATGTGGTGCCAGGGTTTGAACCCTGTACCCTGCACTTTCTTAAGCTTGCCTAAGCAGGTGCTTTAGTCTGCTGAACTATCTCACTGGGTCCAAGATAGATCTTTAGTATTGGAAAAGGATTCATTCTTTTTGTACCAGTGTCCAGGACTATGGCATCTATAATTGATGATTTAATAAAAGCCTTTTAGAGGAACTGACAAAGAAGGAAACACTAACTATGTATCTTTATAATTTATAACCCAGAGAGACAGAAGAAAATTCAGCATCTTCTCTTGAGTGAAAAGAGGTGTTCTTTATCTCTGTAGAGTTTCTCCATAAGCTACATTAGATGGAGCCCTGAAAAGTTTCTGTCAAATTCTCCCTCAACTGAAAATTAAAGGACTTCAGGACATTGTCTACGTTAGCCTGGTGGTGATTCTTGTGCTTCACAAATTCAAAAACCTTTGGAAGCCTGGTAGATGACAAAATTGAGTAAATGTGGGGAGGGCACAAGGGGAGGGTTGGGAAGTCAGATAGGTCTAAGACCTAAAGGATAATTAGCAGATTCTAGGAGAGTGCTTATAGGAAGGTGGAAGAATAGGTCAAAGCCCAAGGCAAGTGGGAGCTTGGCATTGACTGGAGTGAAAGAAAAAGAGCAGGAGGGAGAGGAACAGAAAACAAGATGGTGAATCCAAGGATAGCACGAGCCTCACACCCTCTGCTCCACTGTGTAAAATAGAACAAAGGATAAGTTAACATCATTCTCAAATCCCTTCTGTCTTCATACTTCACTACTTTTTTTCCTTTGCTTTATTCACATGTACTTAGCAAATAAAAGTTGTAAACATTTAAGGTGAAAAATGCCATCTTTTCCTATATTTGCTTTGCAAAATGATTACTATAAGCAAAATGTTTTACCCACCCATCACCTCACGTAGTTATTTCTCCTTTCTTTTGTTATTTTTTATGGTGTGGTGAGAACACTTCAGATCTATCTCAAAGCAACATTCAAGAATGCCGAACAGCAAGTTTATTAGGTCCCCAGAGCATATTTATCCTGAATATCTGACCTATTTAACTTGGAAAAACGTTTCTTCATTTCTTAGTTCTCATAACCATCATTCTCTTTTTTAGCGCAGTAAGTTTGACTTTTTAAGATTCTACATATAAGTGAGATAACATGGTATTTAACTTTCTATGCCTCGCCTATTTCTCTTGAAACAATGTCCTCCATGTTCATCAATGTTGTTGCAAATCGAAGCGATTCATTCTTTTTTATGTCTGAATAATGCTCTCTCATGTACATACAGTACAGTTTCTGTACCATTTGTCAATTGATGAATACTTAGGGTATTTCCATACCTTGGCTATTATAAATTACGTTGAAGTGAAACTTGGAATGCAGATGTCTTTCCAAGATAGTGATTTTTATTCTTTTAGATACATGCTCAGAAGTGGGACTGTGGGAGCATGTGATTGCTCTTTTAGAATTTTTGGAGGAGTCTGTATGCTATTTTTTTTTTTTTTTTACAGTGGGGCTGTATCAATCCCCAACAGCCTGCCAGAGCTCCTTTTTCTTTGTATCCTTTCCAGGTGCCTTTATTGCTCATCATTTTGTGTAACAACCATCCTGACAAATGTAAGATGACAGCCTGTGGGGATTTGGGTTTGTATTTCTTTGATTAGTGATGGTGAGAATGTTCTTAATACCTGTTGACCATTTATGTCTTCTTTTTTGAAAATATCAATATTTTTTGACACTCCTTCTGGCTTTGGTATAAGATTAATATTGGTTTGATAAGACTAGTTTGGAAGTGTGTTCCTTTCTTTTCAATATTTTAGAAGGGTTTAAAGATTGGCATTGGTTTTTCCTAGAATGTGTATTAGAATTTACCCAAGTAATCTGGAGCATGACTTTTCATTGGCAGGAAGTTTCAACTGTTGCTTCAATTTCTTTACTCACTTATGTAAAGATTCTTATTTCTTCATGTTTTAGTTTTGTTAGCTCACACATTTCTAGGCATTTTTCCATTTTTTCTAGATTATAATTTACTCATATATAATTTTTCATAGTAGCCTCTTGAAATGTTTTTGTTTGTTTCTTAGCTTTCAGTTATGAAATTTTCTTGTTCATTTATGGCTTTATTTAAGTCTCTCTGTCTCTCTCTTCACTGGTCACTTTAGCTAAAGATTTATCAATTTTGTTTATTTTTCAAAAACCAACTCTGGGTTTAGTTGATATTTTCAGTTCTGCTTACTTCTCTAATCTCTGTTATTGTCTTCTGACAATTTTATGTTTCTTAAGAAACTATACAGGGGCTGGGGAGATGGCTCAGTGGAATAAGTGCTTACCTGGCACATTAAGGGGCGTGACTTCAATCCCTGGTTCCACCAAAAAAAAAAAAAAAAAAAAAGAAAAAAGAAAAAAAAAAAGAAAAAAAAAGGAAAAGAAATCATACAATATGATCTTCTGTTTCTAATCTATGTCACTTAGCATTATGGTCTAAAAAACTATCCATTTTCCTACAAATGACTGAGATTAATCTTTCTTATGACTGACTAGTGCTCCATTGTGTATGTGTCTCATGTTATGTGTATTTTTATGTGTATCCACTCATCCATTGATGAGCATATTGACCACAGCCTTTTTTTAAAGTGTTAGCTGCATTTGTCACCTTTCATAAGTTTCGGTATTACAGTTTTCCTTTTGGAAGCAGCTTTTGTCTTTTTCTCTGCGATAGATACATTTTTTCCAATCATATGTGATGAAACCTCATGTAAACAACTGCTTACCACTCCCTTGTCAGTTTAATAGTTCCAAAAATTCATGTTTTTGGAAGCTGCCTAGAATAGAAGCTCAAATTATGTGTAAAGTTTCCCATCAATGACATAGGCTCTGCCAACATGTCTTCCTCACCTTACCTGCTTTCTTCCTCAGTTTACTTGTTTACTCCTTCTTGCTACTGCTTTTATGATTTAATTCTTTAAATGTGAAACTACTTTAAATTTATATTGGTTTTTTTATTTTTTTTATTTTTTTATTGGTTTTTTTTTAAATGTTAGCCTAGACAGGCAAAACAATGAGAGTAATGTCATGACATCTATCTTGATTATTAAAAAAGTAATTAGACTGATTTATTTACTGTCAAAAATTTACTTGCTATCTAGCAAAAGTTCCTATAAAATGTCAGATGAAATAGAACTAACCTAAAAATAAAACTGTATTTTATTCAACCTTATAATCATATCCAACATACCCCTTTAAACACACATTCATAATTTCTTCTACTCTCTATTTGCCAGTGTTTCTTTAATCTTCAGAACATGACCGTAATCCTACATCTGTTGCAAAGTCTTCTCTCAACAGGTAGTTCTTTAATATCTCCTCTAACCTCCAAGTTCATATATTCTTTCAAAAATGCTTACTGAGCAAATATTTACTAAATGTCATGTTGTTACACAGCTGATTGTCATTCTTGTCTTCCTGGTGTACACAGTCAACTAAAATAGATTATAATAAGGAAAATTGGAAGATACTATGAGGAATGATAAAGGAAAAATATTTTAGTATGACAGATCCTAGTAGATCTTCTTAAAAAGATAGCAGTTTACATTATATTTTGCTTGATAAGTAGAATGAACTGGGAGGACAAGAGGAGTGGTGAGTTCCAGTCATAGGGAGCAGTATGGCTTCTGAGGTCTTGAAACTGATGTCCTGAAAATGCATTCTAAGAATAGAGAAAAGTCCAGTTTGTCTAGAGTGAGCTGGGGGAGGGAGGAGGCCTAGGAGAAAAACCAGATGAAATTATGCAAGGCTAAAAGGCAGCTTTAAAGGTGTTGAAATTATCTTTGCAAGTAATAGGAGGCCTTGAACTGACTTCAGGTGGACTGAGAGGGAAAGATTTCAGAAAGCAAGGGGAAAAGCCATTTAGAGGCTGTTTTTATACTATTCAAGGTAAGCAATGATGGTGGCTGGTACCAGGGAGGCAATAATACAGATGGGAAATATGTGAGCAGAAGTGAGATGTAACAATTATCTAGTATCTGCATGAATTATTTGGTACTTATGGAATACTGTCCTATAATGCAAAATTGTGTGTCTTTTTGCCACTTCCACTTTCCTTTCTTGAGCACAGGAATTGTGGTTATATCTTTTCATATCTCATGGTGACCTGAACATACAAGATACTCTGTGAAGATGTGTAGGTTGATAAAGAATATACATAATAGAAGCTATATTGGTACAATTTCCACTGCTGGGATAGAACAGCTGAAATATGCGACTTAAAGGAAGAATGCTTCCTTTTATCTCATGATTTCAGAGGTTTCAGTCACTAGTCTGAGGCAGAAATACCATGGTAGGAGACTGAAGTGGAGAAAAGCTGTTAACTCCATGGCAGCTAGGAAGATGAGGGCAAGAGAAAAGCCAAAGAGGAAGAGGCCAAGACCAGGCATAATTCCTGTGCTTATGCCTCCATATTTATCCAGGCACAGCTAGAAGTGTGGTTTATTAATCTCATGGGTGTTTCTCAAACCAATCAAGTTACAATCAACATTAATCTCCACAAACAGATTAGAAGATGCAGGCAGAACTACAAACACACTCAGCCACTTTATCTTTAACAAAAGGGATGAACATGTTCACTGGAAGAAAGATAGGTCCTGGAAAAACTGGCTTTCTACATGCTGGAGATGAAAACTAGGTTCATGTCTATCACCATGTACAAAATGGATCAAAGATCTAAATATTAAAACAGAAACACTAAATCTACTGGAAGAGAAAATAGGTAGAAGTCTTGCAGACAGAGATAGGAAGACAGTTCATAAACCCATACAGTGCAGGAAAAATTCAAAGAATCAACAACTGGGATCTCATGTTATTAAGAAGATTTTGTACATCAAAAGAAATCAGCAAAAAATAAATAAATAAATCAGCAACAGAGTGAAAAGACAATCCATGGAATGGAAAAAATCTTAGCCATTTGTCCTTCAGATACAGCACTTCTATCTACAACATATAAAGAATTGAAAATAATCAAGCACCCCAAATTCAAAGACCCAATAAAAAATGATCATCTAAAATAAATACATACATATCAGATAAAGAAATATAAATGTCAATAAATATATGAAAAAATGTTCATTATCACTGATCATTGGAAAAATGCAAATTAAAACAATGCTGAGATTTCATCTCCCTCCATAAAGAAGATTTATCATCAAGAAATCAACCAATAACAAAAGCTGGAGAGGGACTGGGGAGATAGCTCAGTGGAATAAGTGCCTGCCTGACAAGCACAGGGTCCTGAGTTCAATCCCCGGTACTGAAAAAAAAAAAAAAAAAAAAAGAACAAATACTGGAGGGCCTGTGGGGGAAAAGGAACACTTCTCCACTGTTGGTATGAATGTTCACTGGTACAATCACTGAGAAAATCAGTGTGGCGATTCCTCAAAAAACTAGAAGTAGAGTTCCCCTCTGACCCAGCTATTCCTCTTTTTGGTATTCCCAAAAGAATTAAAATCATCGTATCACAGCAATATATATGCATCCATGTTTATAGCAGCACAATTTGTCATAGCTAAATCTTTAAAACAACCCAAATGCCCATCCATCAAGGAATGGATAAAAAGATGTGATATTTTTATAAGATATAGTACTACTCACCTATAAAGAAAGATTAACTTGAGACTTTTGTGGGTAAGTGGATGCAACTGGAGAACGTATTCATAAATTAAATATATCAGACTCAAATGTGTAAACACCATGTTGTCTCCCTGGAATGAAAAACTGAGAGAATAAATATGATCCAAAATGTGTAGTAGACATTGTGAAATAGGAAAAAGTTGTTCAAAAGGAAAAAGAAACAGAAATTATGAAAAAGGAAAGGACAGAAGGGAAAAGGGGAAAAACGCAAGCCAATTATATACTAATGTCTCTTAGTTCATCAAAGGGGAAGGTTTGTGTTACTATCAGTTGGAAACCTTTTATGCCTAGATCTTATACTCTGAGTAACTACTTTAAAGATAACAACATGTAAGGTACTGAGTATTTTTATTCTCCAATTATTTTAGGAAATTTTGTTTTACCTTTCTTCCATAAAATAAAAAATTATAAACAAAGATTAATTACCACAGAAGGGAAGACAATATTTCTATTATCACTGTTGCCTGATTTCTTTTGAATCTTTTTATTTGAGGATCCAGTAGTCTCTTCTTTCTCATGACTTTATTCCCATCCTCACTTGTCCTTTTTTCTTTTGTTAGGATTTAAAAATATTGCTTTGAAGAAAGGGAAGTTGAGTTAAATGTGGTGGCAGCCAAAGAGGTCAGCAGATTCCCATTGTTTTGTTTTTACAAAATATATTTATTTTAACTTTCTAAGAGTAAAAAGTGCCTTCCTTTTTAGGATTCTAGGAAACCCAAAGGAGAACACTACATCAAAAGTAGAACATAGACCCCTTTCCATTTTTTCTATGTGTTTTTTTTTTCTGCTGCAGGAGAGGACATGAATTGTACCATGAAAGTTGTCACAGCAAAAGTAATTTCTGAGACAAAGTTTCCTAGAATGAATGATGTCTATCATAGTATATATTTAGTGAAATTTTGATAGACAGATTTTGCAGATTGTACCAAAAGTTGTCCTCTAAATAGTTCTTTCCAAGGGGCTGGGGAGATAGCTCAGTAGAATAAGCGCTTGCTTGGCAAGCACAAGGGCCTGAGTTCAATCCCTGGTTCTTCAACAACAACAACAACAACAAAAATTCTTGCCAAAACATCTTTTCTCAGCCTGCCAGGCTGTCGGGCTTCCAGAATCTGCCAGTCAGCCCTCTCTGAGGGAAAGCTCTGAGCACACTGCTGTTAGAACACAGACCCTCCATGGAGCCCAGTGCTGGCTCCAGTCAGGGTGACCTCGATGCCATACTCTGATTTTCCATTTCTAAAACAAGAGGTTTGTGCTAGATGAAATTTAAATCCCCATGCAATGCTAACCTTTATTGATTGTATTTATTAAATTCTTGCCATACAATATTCCAGTAAGGTGACATCAGATGATTCCAGTAGTTTTCAGAAGTCCAGGCAGACTTCTGATATTCCTCAGGGAGGCATAGGACATTGCAGGGCACACAGGCGCTCTCTGCCCTTACTACTGTCCACTGGTGCATTTAATCCCACAGACCTTTGCGGAACAATAAAATCATTCATGTGATGCTCTGTACCAATAGTTTTTAGCGATGAAAAAAAATAGGGATACTCTTGTATAATAAAACCTTCAAGAGGGGAGTGGATTTTTAGATACAGATCTATGCAAACAAAAAGATGAAACTGTTCTTTTTTCAGAGCCTCTTAGTGAAATAAATGAACAAATAAGATGCAGAGGGGCAACTGAACTCTGCTATACTGGAAAGGAGCTGAGCTCTAGGTGGGCATGGCCTTTCTGATCCTTTTATAATCCCTGGCTCCTAGAAATCCTGGCATACCGTAAGCACACTGTCAGTGTTTATTGAATGAATGAGAAAATACATTCCAGGGCCAGTGGGGTGGAAGTTTCTTAATGTGCATACACCGCCTAGTGTGGGTGAGAAACAGTCCCAGCTAGGCTTTAAATGTAACACCTTCTTAAAGTGGTTTGGTGAGGGGCAGAAAGAGAGGGACAGAGAGAAGGAATAGTCCCATCGGTTCCTCAAAGGCTATTCCTGGCCTGTATCTGACCCCAGGACTGATGCCCCCATGGGGTGGCAGGCTGACTGAAGCGCGAGGAAAATGTACCCTTTTCAGTAGGAAGTTGTCAAACACAAGGCCCCAATGCAAAGAAAATGGAATTTGCTGTTTTTCTTCTTGTGAATGTCTGGCTGTCTAGAAAATCCCAACGCCTTGACTTTGAGCTTTAGCTCTGCCCAGGTGCAACCTCGGCTTTCATTCCCATTAAAATCCACAAAGGGGACTTGTAATGTGCGACAGAAAGAATATAGGTGTAAGGTGAAATTTACACATCTGGCAAGCTTTTAATGAATGTTTAAAAGGGAAGAGTTACCTGGCAACTGAATGTGTACAAATGAACCTATTTTAATTTGATATCAGGAGGGTGGTTGAAATCTTCCATTCTGTTGAGACAAAATGAAAGCTAACAAGGCTCTAGTGGAGTTTTGGGATGTTGTTTACATTTGACAACTGTTCCCCAGGCTCAAAAAATGCAATGAGTTCACTTCTATGTAGGTTTTTATTTGGGACAGTTGCTCTACTTCATGTATGCTTACAAAATAATAATAATAAAGCAGGACAACCAAGTTCTACTTCCCCGATGAAAGCTTGTGAAAATCTAGAAATTCATTGGTAAATTACTTCTCTTGTGATGGCAGAACTTCAGGCTAGTAAGTCTTTTGCGTGTGATTCCCTTGAATTGTTCTCTGTCTACACAGAAGTCTCATGGAAGCCTGATTTGACCTGAAGATAGTTTATACCAAGATATTAACAATACAGAGATACTTGTTTTAATTAAGTAAAAGCTATTTTTATTAAATAAAGATTTCGTTACAGTGAAGAAAAAGTTCTACTTGATTTGTAGGAAACAATAGTTACTGGCAGAACTAGCTTTTTTTTTTAGCTGAATATGCTTACTTATATTGAGAATGGATTTCATTCATCCTTATGTTAATGTACCTTAACGTTTCAGAATTTAGCATTGGTAATGGTAACTAGTTCTGGAGAGTTGTCTTATTCTTTTGGTCGTTGTGATATGTCAGAGTACAGGGTAAAATGTTCCTACTTGGAAACCCTGTGTTCTTTTTCTAGCTGCTGTTCCTTAGCATTTTGAATTTTAATGCAGAATGAAAGACCTATCCATGAAAAGCATACAATTCCTACCCAGGTTTAAATCCTGTGACTCCACGATTGTGTTTAAACTGAGTTTGGGGAATAATTTTATCTCAGAACAAACAGAAGTAAATAAGTGGATACACATCCTAACAGAGTTGTAGTTGTTCAAATGCTCTCTTTTTAGGTATTTGAAAAAATTTCCATTGGTGTTTTCTCTGTTGGAGTTAGCCTGGAGCACCTTAACCCCGACTTGATTCTTCTCTGACTCAGGATGGGGCTCAGCTTTGGCTTTTTGGTTCCCAACCCTTCCTGTTCAGTCTGCCTGTTGTACCATCACTCCTACTCCTCCGAAAGCTTGAGAATCGGACCTGTATATTTGGATAAGACTTGTGGAAAACAACAGTTTGCAATACTGACCTGAATTTCATTCTCATGGATAGAGACCTTTTCCCCATCCGAAATGAAACATTTAACATAATTTTTCTAATTCCTCTATTGTTATCATGGTTGAAAAACAAGGATGCTTGTTTCCAGATGTCTTGCTCAGCAGTACCCAAGAACACATGGGAATATTTTGTAGAGGCTGACAGAGTGGGCTGGAGAAAAATAAAAAACAGATGGACACACATTAACTCTATCTGTTCCTATTCTATGCTTCCCTAGGGATCCGAGTCATGGGATTTTTCTCTCCAATTGTATCAGTAGACCAATCACAAGCTTGGCAATGAATCATAAGAAACCACTGAGCTGGTCCAAGTGCCCTGTGTGTAAAGTTATGTTACATTGTGTACTGCCTGGTTTGGGCAGTAGTCGGTTTTAATTATCTCTAGATACTAGATTTGGCCAGTATTCAGCAGACTCTAACCAGCCACTCCTGCTGTGGCAGAATTAGAGGAAGAGTTAGTATTCACAGATCCTCTAGGTAAAAACTTATTAACAAATTATTAGGCAGAATGAAAATTCAAAATCTCTATGTGGTCCTACATTTTATGTTGAATGAAGGTGGATTATATAAGAGCTTTTTGGTATAAGATTTTAATGACAGATCAAGTTGATTTCTTGACCTCATTTCTTTGGGTCCATATCCTAGTATCATCACTTCATCCTTTGGGATAATTTTACTTAAATTATGAGAAGATACATGAAAAGAGTACAGGACAAAACTCAAGCAGGCATGCTTTCCTTGGACCTCACTGGTCTAGAGACACTGTTGAGGAAGGTATACCCGTTCTCTAACCTGGGAGATGGTTCCAGATATAACTTAGGTATATTTTAGCCTGGGTTTCCTACACATAGCACCTCGATGATTTTTACCAAGCAAATTTTTTGACAGAGTATCTCATAAGAAAAAGAATTAAGAAGCACAATAGGTCAAGAAAGGAAGCTAGGCAAGAAAGCTGTTTAGTCAGGAAACTACCTTCAACCTGGATCTATAGGGAAGCTGGGGAAAAGTGCAGTGGTGAATTGTACACAAGTGACAAGAGGGGCAGTCTGGTCTTTTGAATCTCTAGATGTCAGTCATTTATAACCACTGGCTGCCCCTTGGGAGGGACAGAAAAATCTCCCACTCCTGTTTGGTCAAGGGTAATTTCCTGGAGAAGGGGGCCCTTGGTATGCTTTACAGCCAGTACTCACAACAACTAGGACCTGGTTCTACCAACGTAGTAAAGAACATCTTTACCTACCATCAAGAGCATCCACTATGGGTGTGAAGAGAGAGAAACAAGTAATTTCAAAGTTCCTGTAATAGCAGTAGAAAAGAGGTTTAATTCTTTCACTTTTGTTGTTATAAATCTCCACTCTTTATACTGGGATGGATTCTTGGCATATATTAGAGCTTTTCTTTCTGAATGGTAGAGCTTGAAGCATCAACAGGGAATCAGAATCTTGAACTATCCCCAGGGACTGGACAATGCAGTCTGCATTTGGATCCCAAGGAGTCTGTATAGGATTTCTCTGATAATGTAGTACTGAATAATACTGAACTTTTTTATGAATTAAGGACAGGGTCTACAGGGTCCACAGGGTGTACAGGGTCTCACTATGGACGTTGGACTCGCAGTGATTCTCCTGTGTCCAGCCTCCCAAGCGCTGGGATTACAAGTGCGCATCACCACACCCAGTCTCAATTGCCCTCTCAGTGCACCCTGGGGACGGGGTCGCCATGGCACACCAGGGATCAAACCCTGGCCACTGCACTCAGCTGAAGCAGGCACTTCAGTCCTTTGAGCTATCTGCCCAGCCCTGATACTGCATTTTTATAACTGTCAAATTAGTATTTAACATGGAGATGATGGTGATGCCTCTAGAAAATTTAGTTATATTATTTTTATCTGTTAGTAAATTTTAGAAATTTCTTCCATTATTTTAGAGTGGATGCAATAACAACTACCTAAAAAGAGACACTAGCAATCTGTGCATAGCACACTACTTCAGGGTCTCTATTTTGTAGATTATTGGTCTATTTTTTTAGCAACAGACTTATAACAGACTCATTCAGCTTAAATATTAGTTTATAAAATTCCTTAGATTCAAAATGAGATTGTAAAGCTCAAATTTAACTAACTGGTTCAGCTTGTACAACTAAGTTGTCCCAGAGGGATACAAAATGGAAGAATCTGGGCTTATGCTGTTGGTTTTCATTTACCATTTCATGCCATTACTCACTGAAGTGCTGGTGCTCACTATTCTTTTCTTATCCCTGATGCCTGTGATGATATTATTTACAACTCTCTAGAGAGAGGAGGGTTTTTAATACCTCCTTGGAAGAAAGGAATATCTCTCCTCCATTCTTCTTTTTTCAGCTCAAGAATATATTATAGTCCAATTGTTGGCTTAAAAATTGTTAGACTGTTTGTATGGCTGAGGCTGGTTGTTTGTTCAGTGGTCACGTTCTCTCATGTCTTAATTTCTTTTGCGTCCTGTTCTCCTCTTGAATGAATGTCAAATGGATTTTGGCTTGAAGCAGTCTAAACATCTTCCTCACTTTGTGTGTATACTAGATACTTGTTTTTTATTTTATGCATATATAATGCATTTGGAGAAACTGAGGGATGAAAAAAAGATATTTTACAGGCAATTGAAGAAATTCCTAGTCTACTGGTCCAATACTATCAAGTAATATCAAAACCACCCTGGTATTATTATGGTGGCTCTCTACCTGCTGCACATTATGCCCAAAGTGTAGAAGTTAGTAATGGGTACCCTAACCTAGCATTCATTAAGATGACTAGTACTGCAACTACTTGTAGATTAATTTAAAGAATGGGTGAAAGTCATTAAAGCATAATAGGTGAAGCCTCCTCCTCTTTGGTTAGTAGACACTGAATTCAAGAATGATTTTCTCCTGCTAGATTTATGGGCTTATGCAAAAAGCAAAAACAAAAACACAACTACCTTACTTTTGAGGAGAGGAATCATGGGTCAGAGGATCAACAGGTCACCCTAAATGTCACCAATATCAGTTACTGTGGCTGTCTGGGCTTCACAGATGAGAAGATGTCACTTTTCCCCCTAATCTGTCAAGCAATCTATTCCCTAGGCAAAACTGGGCCACATTAGCTGCTGGGCACGTGTCAATTGTGTCTGGTCATAGAAGTTCATGGATACCCTTTAAGTTAATAGCTGGTTCCTTGTCTCACAATTTGTGAGACAAAGAAAGTTGCAAGTTTCATTAGTGAAACTTGGTGAAAATCTGTTTGTGTAGCAATGTCTGATCCACTAATGAGACCCTGGGTGTAGCAGTCTGTGCTCTAAGCACTCCAGAATGTTCTCTTCAGTGTGATTGTAAAAACAAATCATTATTGAAAATTCTATTTAAAGCTTGGAAAAAGGGAAATTCCAAACAATTCCTCCTAGAGATCAGTGGCTCTTAAATAAATATTATCCATAAAAGCTGTTAAATCAATGCATAGCATGCTTACTGAATGGAACTGTATGGCCATTTTCAATTTTTGGCCTTTTTTCATGCATTTAATTATATATATTGGTATATTCAGGTCATTGAGAATGTCTTGAGCAAGTATTTTCTCTCAATGTCACAAACAAAACAAATCAAAACAAGCCTCAAACAATGGTTAAGTTATTCCTGGATTTATGGCATTCTTTTCAGTCTAATAAATAATTTTTAAATAGCTTTTTGCAACATCCTCAAACCCTCTACCTATAAAAATGATATTAGACTTTAAAAGTGAGATCTACTGAAGTGGTCACTGCCTAAAAATTCCGTGTTGAAATGTATGTCCTTTAATTGTTCAGAAGGTTATTATTCAAGGACCTTTGTTTAAGAAAGCTTTTAACAGGCTTCCAAGGACATTATACGCTAATTTTAAAGTCAAGTAAATATGGATTTAGGCCTAATATAGAAAAATAATTCTTTGCTTTCTCCTCAGTTCTTTAGGTGAGATATATCAGGGCTCAGGGCCCCCGTGCTTGCAGCTAGTACTATATTGCTTTCAGGTATGTGTCTTTCGATGAACTCAATCAAGGAAAGTTCACAGGCCCTGTGTCTAGGGTACTGCTGAGCCGGTGCCAGCCCCCGGCCACCCACACTCAGCGCCAGTGCTCACTTGTCTTTCACTCTATCATCACTCTGGAGGGCTGACGCTATTGCAAATTACAAGGGGCTTCCTTCTTGAAGCCTTCCATTCCCAGGAGCCCCCCTTCTTGACCAGTGGTAGGCATTGGCTACATTTTACCTTTTTACAATATTTTCAGAAAAGATCTCTTTTTATAAAAAGAAAAGAATGAAATAAAGATAAATATATTTGAAAGTACAGTGTTCGCTCCCCGGCGTGATGTGCCAGCCCCACCCCCAGGGCGCACTGAGACAGCAATTGAGACTGGTGAATTAAACTTTCTTTACAGAATACATATAATATATGCAAATACACCAAAATATTCATCCCTGCATACAAATATTCTACGTGGTTTTTCCTCTTTATATTATTGTGTGTTTTCAGAGACGTCTCTAATAAATTTGTACTTCTTTTATTGTATTTCTTTTATTATAGTACTGGAGCCTGGACCCAGGGCCCTCTTGCTGAACTTTGTCCCCACCCTTTTTCGGTTTGAGGCAGGGTGTGGCTAAGTTGTTCAGGCTGAGCTTGCATTTGCTCCCCCCCTGTTACAGCCTTTCAGCAGGCTGAGCCTCCATGCCTGGACATCGTTTTTAATAGGATATTTTTACTACTTAGTTTTTCTTCAACTTTTTTAAATTATGGAAAATGTCAAACATACAAAACATTGTCATGCAATCATCCTGCTTCAACAGTGGTTAACCTATGGTAACATCTCTCTTACTTACTTTTCCCCTTACATTACTTTTGTAACCAAAAATATATATGCTGAGGGCTTCCTACATTTCTGCCTAGGTTATAAGAAACTGGTTGAAGCATACATCCCTTTCAAACAGCCAAAAGAAACAAAAGGATAACAAGCCAGACAAACTACAAATTTACACGTTTTTTTGACCCATTAGAAAATTGAGCTCACAGAAGGGGTAGGAAGCCAACACATGTCTTTGAGATAGATGCAGTTGGCCGCTAGTAAGAAGACATTAGCCAAAGTGTTTAAATCAACAAAGAAAAAAAATACAGTCTGCATTGTAGAATTCTTTGAGCAGGAGAACATTAGGGAGAATGTTCCACTCACAGTCATTCACAACAGGGCACAAGTGCTCTAAGAAAAGACTGCAAGATCCTGAGAAAGCGTTCCTCATGGTACAGGTCTGGGACAGAAAACTTCAGCGACTGTAGGAAAGACACAAAATGTCACCCAGATCCTTCTCCCCTGTGGAAAAAAGAAAAAAAAAATCTTAATATATATGTATGTAGGGAAAAGTGCAGCAATTACTGCTATCCTGGGGAAACTACTGAAAACTCCATCGCAGTTAAAAATATATGCACACACACAAAAATGCAAACCAAATTGAAAAATCCCCTCCTGGCTTAAGTGAGAGGTGGAAATTAAGTTGTAGGCCCAGAACTACCGGTGGAAGAAAGAGAGGCAGGAGTCCCAAAACTGACACAGTTCCAAGACACAGGGGCACTGTGCTGGATAAAACAGAAGCATTACGAAATCACAGAGAAAGCTCTCCACTGCCAGGCAAACAAATGTAAGCATCCTTTCCTCTCTGAAGTGCAGTGCAGAGAAGCAAACCCAATGGTGAAGCAAAATGGAACAAACAAGCACAAGGAAACAACAGCCCTGGTAAACCAGCCACGATCCAAAAGACAGGGAATCACTTGAGTTTAAGACCTGCAGTGAATGTACTGAGGGAAACAGCAAGAACAGATCCACACCTGCTTCTATCAGACTGCAAAAAATACCCGATTCGAACCTAGAAAAGGACAGTGTGTTCCTCTTCAAGCATAAAAATTATTTAGTGCAGTGCCTCCTAACCTGTACATAATATCCAGTTTTAAGCAAAAATTTTTCTAGACATATGAAAAAGCAAGAAAAAGAGAAGCACATTGCCGGAGGAGCTGAAAGAATCATGCATTATAAGTATAAGACTATCATGTGACACTCTGAAGATACTGAGACTATCAGAGAATTTAAGGAAACTTTAATGAAATATAATAAATGTTTTAAAGTGTATACTGGAGCCTGGGGAGAATCACATGGAGAGAAAAAACATTTTCTCAAGCTTTCACAGAGGGTAAATTGGTCAAGCAATGGCTGTGACTCATCCTCATGTCAGACACTGACAAAAGGATGTAAAAAGGGCGGTACAGGGCTACAGGATAAATCCTGAGAGTACTTGGCTGACCTTATCAGATACAAAAGTTACATTTCTTGGTATATAAGTCTTGCTATATCTTGGCCTTAACCATCCAGCAGAAAAGTGTAAAAATGAGGTATATAAAGTAAATCCATATTAATACAATGAACTGTAAAAGGCTCAAGTCAGTAACTTCTGAGGATAACCCACTAATATTATAGACTGCTAGACAGTGTTAGATTGTTTAGTTGAATTCAAACACCTATAGTATTCTAGATGCCAATAGCACATTCACTTCTGACAGGACAAAAAAAAAGGATGCAAAGGAAAGATCATTTTGTATTTATATATACAAAATAGGATAAACTTACAGCTACTTTTGCTTAATTCAGTGAGAAGAAAGAGGTGTACTAACAGTGTTTGGACAGAATATCCTGTCTGCTTCTTGTACTACGGATAACCACTAAGAAGATAACAATGTACAGTGTATTGATTATCAAAACTGTCTTATTAATCAGCTGTGAAATTTTCTCATTCATATTTATTTCTCAATAAAAAAATAAATCACTTAGCAAATAAAAAAAAGTGTGTACTGGAAAAACTAAGAAGTATGCACCTTGGCAGGAAATTTCAGAAAAAAACTGGAAACTATAAGCAATAAGTAAATGGAAATCCTAGAAGCAATAACTAAATGGAAATCCCCTTTGCCATGCCACCATTCCTTGGAGCCAGCCAACTATGGACTGAAACCTCTAAAAACTGTGCACTACATATTTTCTCACTTAACTTTGGGTGTCCAATACTTTGTGAGAGTAACGAGAGAAAAGTAGCTAAGACATAAACTACATAAACGATTGAATACACATGACACTAGAATGTCTGAAGAAGAGCAGGTGAGGGGGGAGAAGAGAGAGGAGGAGGGGGAGGAAGAGGAAGAGGAAGCGGAGAGGGAGAAGAAAGGGCACAAAGCAGAAGAAATGTTAGAAGAAATCACTGTATTTTCTAAAACAAGTGACACATGTCATATTCATTACATTTCTGCTATAATTAATTATAATTTTATGGCTTAAAATAATACAAACATTTGGGGGGCATTGTTTATTCAGTGATATACACCAAAGGAGGAGGGCTAGGTCTAGGAACTCAGAGAGTGTCAAATAGGGTAAAAAATAAACAAGCCTACAGTCACAGAAAGAGCTGAAACCCAAAGACAAGAAAAAGAAATCCTCAGTGCTTGCACGAGTCTGCACTCGCACCACCAATGGAAGAGGGCTCCTTCCTCCCCACAGCCCCTCCAGCATTTGTTATGGGTTGATTTTTTGATGATAGCCATTCTTTCTGGGGTGAGATTGAATCTCAGTGTTGCTTTAATTTGCATCTCTTGAAAGACCAGTGATGTTAAATTTTTTTCATATATTTATTTGACATTTACATTTCTTCATCTGAAAAGTACATATTCATCTCAGATGCCCATGTACACAGGAAATTAGTGTGGAGATTCCTTAAAAAATGAGGATTAGATGAATCAGCTACTCTCTTTCTGGGTGTCATCCAAGAAGAATTAAAAACTTCATAGCACAGGGCCAGCCAAATAGCTCAACGGATTAAAACACCTCTTAGGCAGACGCAGTGGCCTGGGTTTGATCTCGACATGCCATGCCAGCCCCGATCCCCAGGCATGGTGGGTCTGTAATTTTCATTTTCGTACTGGAAATCTGAAACCAGGGCATTGAGACTGGGCATGGTGGTGCACGTCTGTAAACCCAGCTCTTGGGAGGCTGAACACAGGTGGATCACTACGAGTCAGATCTATGTAGTGAGCCCCTGTAGACCTTGTACTAAATACAATAATAAGGGGAAAAAAACCTTCATAGCACAGTGATATATGTACATTCAAGTTTATGGCAGCAGAGTTTGTAATAGCTAAATCGTGAAAGCAACCCAGATGCCCATCAGCTGAAGAGTGGATAAAAAAGATGTGTGTTTTTCTTAATAATGGAGTGCTACTCAGCCATAAAGGAGAACAAACTTGAGACTTTTGTAGGTAAGTGAATGCAATCTTAGACCATACTTGTAAGTGCACAAAGTCAGATCCGTCTTTGTAAATATCATGTTGTCTCACCAGTGTGAGAGAATGAACAACTAAGTAAGATCTGAGACGTTCAGTAGATATTGTGACTTGGGAAGAAACCGTTCAAAAGGAAAGACAAACTGTGATGGGGCAAAGGGGAAAGGAAAGAAGGGAAAAAGGAAAATTCATGTACACACAAGATAGTTAAGATTGTTGTACAGCTAGCTTCTCTGAGTTCATTAGAAAGAAAATTTTGTGTTACTACTGAATGGACAAGATGTCATGCCTAGTTCTTCTGCTCCGAATAACTGCTACAAAAACAACAATGCGTAGTTTATCAACTATTTAACAGTCTTACCTGTTTTGAAACTTGGTTTCATTGTTACGTTTACCTGTTTTTCTCTTTAAAATAAAATAAAAAGAAATCTTGAAACTAGTTAGGGGAGATGACACAGTTTTTTTCTGGAGAAACAGATATGAGAAAGTAACAGACTACATTTGAGGAAACACATAAACCAAAAAACAATTGAATAACATACCAACATCCTTGAAACCTTGCGGGGGAGCTGTCAACTAGGAATCTTTACCTAGCTTTTTAATTTAAAGTTAATTTGATTTTCATTTTAGTATTGGGAATTTGAAACCAGGACATTGTTCAGAGCTCCAGCCTTCTCTCCCTATATTTTTTGAGACAGTTTTGCTAATTTGGTAAATTGCCCAAGCTGTGCTCAAAGTTATAATACACTGCCTCAGCCTCCCATACAATATATGTCAGGAAGGTAAACTGAAAGGAAAAGAGAAGATTTTTCCTTTTAAAAATGGAAAGGAAAAGCAAAACCTTTTTCATACAAACAGTGACTGAGAAAATTCATTGCTAGCTGACTCGTACTACAAAAAAAGATAAATAAATGAAAGTTAAAGGAAATTATCTAGGGAGAAGGAATGCGACACCAGACGGTAACTTGAAACTACATAAAGAGATGGAGTGCTGAAACTAAAACTAATAAATTAAATTTATATTTGTTACTTTTACTTTGTGCTAAAAGATAAATATCTAAAGCAAAACAGTAGCATATATGTAACAGTAAAATGTATGGCACCAGTATACATAAAGGCAGTGTAAAATTGTAAGGTTCTTATGCTAGATATGAAGTAGTATAAATATTATTTGAAGGTGGAATCTATTCATTAAAAATGTGGACCAACATAGAAATAAAAAAGGTTGGTTTTCAGGTATGATATATTCAAACGCTGCAGCCTTCTCTTCTGCTCCATCCTGTGTATCCACCCAGTTCCTTCCCAAGGTTTGACTTACTTGGGTTATTATACAATGATAGATCTGTTTGCCCAGATTTGGGCTTGAAAATAGACTTGAAAACCATGGGCTGGCTGGATAGCTCAGCAGACTAAGTGCCTGCGTAGGCAAGCGCAGGGGCCAGGATTCGATCTCTGGCATCATATGCCATGCTGGCCCTGCTCCCAGGCATGCTGAGCAGGTCATGGAGACCGGGTGTGGTGGTGCACACCTATAATCTCAATGCTGGGGAGGCCAAAAGCAGGAGAATCACTGAGTCAGAGCTGTGTAACGAGACCCTGTATTAAACACTCAAAAGAAAAAGAAAGAAAACCGTACTTCTCCCCAAATAAGGTGAGATGTCAGAGGGAAATTCCAGCCCAGGGCTTTCTGGGTCTCCTGTGGTGAGATTTTAAGACCTAATACTCAGTGGGCTGAGGAACTAGTGGGGATTTGTGATAAAGGAGACTTTTGGAACAGACCAGGATGCAACTGTAGTTTGGTTTGGAAGGCTTGGTCCCAACTCATGTAGCTGTTGAGAGGTGGTGGAACTTGAAGTGGTGGGGCCCAGTGGAGGGAAGTTAGGTCACCAGAGGCATAGTCTTTTTATTTTATTTTATTTTATTTTATTTTATTTTATTTTATTTTATTTTATTTATTTGAGAGAGAGAGAGAGAGAGAAAGAGAGAGAGAGAGAGAGAGAGAGAGAGAGAGAGAGAGAGAGAGAGAGAGTGGTGTGTGTGTGGCCAGCTCAGCCCACCAGGGGGCGGGGCTGGCTGGCATGTGGTGCTGGGGGATTGAACCGCGGGCCCTGATGCTTTAGGTAAGCTTGTTCTAAGTAGGTGCTTTAGACCACTGAGCCATCTCTCCAGCCCCCCTTTTTTTTAATGTATTAAAAAAAATACATTAAAGTCTCACTACACAGCTTGGGCTCATAGTGATCCTCCTGTTTTTGGCTTCCCAGTACTGGAATTAGAGGCAGACTAAGTGCACCATAACACCTGCACAGTGGCTGGCTCAGTGCACATGGGGGCGGGACCAGTGGGGCCTGTGGTGCGGGGGATCAAACCCGGTCCCTGCGGTAGCCTAAGCACATGCTTAGTTCACTGAGCTGTGTTGCCAGCCCTTGAGGAGTAGTTGTTAAAGGCATATTAAAAGACTATGTCCTGTCTCTTTTTGCTTCCACACTGCAGTGAGGTGACCAGGCCTCCTCTGCCACATGCTCCTGTGTGATATGTTGTCCTACCACAGACCCAAAGTCATTCAGCCAAGCAGCCACAGACTGACACTCTGAAACCAGGAGGCACAACAAACTATTCCTCCTCGTATGTTGTTCCTCTCAGGTATTTTGTCACAGCGACAGAAAGCTAGCACAGATAGGGAGTGAGAAGGATGGCTTCTAATCCCTTCTGTGCAAGGTCTGGGCTCTTCTGTTACTTCCTCTGTGGCTACATACTTGAAAGCCATTATGAACACAATTATAAATATGATATAATTTAATACGTCAAACAACAAAAGTTGCAGCAATGAGTATGTGTTAAAATAGTAAAGCTAGGGCAGGTTAAATAAAAATGAAAGTAAGATAAAAATCAAACCAGAAGAGATGACAAAATAGACATTTTAAGTTGGGCACAGTGAGCACTTCCGCTATACATGTATATTAGTACTGTACTGTTACCTGAACCCTTATGATGTGATTCTGGGGCACAGTTTGGGTTGGTCAAAATGAATAATCAAGGAGCCTTGTCAGATGGGCCTGCTGAGGTATAGATTAGTATAAATTCAGGAGAAATCCCAGAATATTTTTCTCGGTGTCTTCATGCTTGCACTCAATTCTAGCTAGCTCTCTTGAGTTTGTTTGAATCATCCCTGCGCAGGAACCTCTCTGGTTTGAGATAACACTGGAAGGAAACCTCCGATCACAGCCTGTTTGATTGGTTGACCTATCTGACTTTCATCCTTTTTCATAAAAATGGAGGCATATTTGATGTTCTTAAGATTGCTGATACATGACCCCATCATGAAAACTGCACAATGGTGAAACATTTTACAAGATGTGCCTTGTTTTTCAAAATTAAAATGCACATTCTTCACCTTTCTGGCTGGGACTGAACTCCAGGTTCATTTGACCCTTAAATCTAGACTACCTATTGCACGTAAGACTATTCCTTATGCCACCCAGGAGACTCTACAATCTATAGATATTATAGTCCTTGAAAATCAAGACTCTGCCTAGCTATACCTATGGAAATTTTTGTTCTGTCACTAATTAAACAAGTCATTTTATTTTGCAGTAAATGTCCTCCACACCTGAAAATGTGAGAAGAGGTTATATATTTTCTTCAAAATCTCTGTCACCTCTTTTCTGAGAAATTGGCATTTCCTGGACTCCATTAGAAGTATTTTAGAAGTGTTACATGTGAATGAGAACTTATTTTAGTGATATAAATGTAATGTCCATTCACATAAGGAAAACTGAGATTTAAAGCTGTTAAACAACTTGCCCAAGGTTACAAGCAAGTAGCAGAGCCAGGATGCCAACCCATGTCAAGCTGACCCTGTACCAGCTTTTTCTTAAGCAGCATGGTCATGACTGCCTCCGTATGCTGTGGAAATTTGTATTCCAGCCCTATTTTACCAATGGAGAATTTTGCTCCTCACCTTAACTATTTCAGATTGTTCTTTTTTCTTGGTGATCAGATATAAATTATGGTACATGCAAACAAATATATAATACATATAATACAGCTATATATGATTTCTGAGACTGTTTCTTGACTTCCACACTGCTGTCCCCACACTAGTCCTGGTAACTTTAGAATGATCCAATTATTGGCAGTGATTTTGCAGAAAGGATTTGAGAAAAGTCTCTGTGCCTTTTCAGAAAACACATTGGTGGAACAGAAACTGAAAAAGCTTGCCATTAAAATTTCAAATTAGTTGAAATGAAAGAAAAAAGAGTTCTTTTAGAATTCATAAAGTAACAGAGCAGTTGCATTATGATATTGACATGCACAAGTCTGAGCCTGAGTTTAGAGCTGCACAGTGAGTTAAATTGAAGACAACCAAGGTTTGCTGTTACTTACCAGTGGGGAAAAGAAAAACATAGCTAACACAATAGGGCAATGTTAATTGGAGACTTGGTTAGAATTCCAGAATAAACTATAGAAAGAAAAACTGATTATGGAAATAATTAAATCAAATTCCCAAAATCAGAATCTGTAGTGTCCTTTGATGTTGGGGTGGGACCAAGAGAAGATGCAAGGAGGTCATTAGCCTGGCTCAGTGAGCAGTTACTGAAAGCCAGGAGAGGCCGTGGACCCTGGCATGAAGCTTTAAAACAGGAAGTGAGTCAGAGGGTAGTGAGTTAGATTTCTGCATTGAAAGACACAAAGGGAATCAAACTAACAAGAAAGACAAAGAAGGTCATAAAATTTTCCTTTATGAATCTGGGAGATGAGGGCTGATGAGATAGCTCAGTAGACTAAGCGCTTGCTTAGGCAAGTAGAGGAGCCAGGGTTCAATCCCTGGCACTGCGTGCCACACTGGCCCTGCCCCCTCGGCAGTCTGAGGAGACCCGGTGTGGTGGTGCATGCCTGTGATGGTGCTTCCCAGATCTAAGGAGGCTGAAAACAAGAGGATCACTCTCAGTCAAAGCTGTGTAGTGAGACCCTGTACAAAAAAACAAAACAAAACAAAACCCCTGAATCTGGAAGATGAGACAAGACTAAGTCATTACTGACAATAACTATAATAGTAACCTATAGCAGTTAAGTTCATACAAGCAGTTAGTATTTGCTATGCACTGTGCAATATAAATTGTTCTGTGTTGTGGAGAGCTGCGAAGGACGCCTACAGGATGGCGCTGGTTTCCGCCTTCCACCCCCCCTCCCCCCCCATGGGTGAGCGCTCTCTGTGCACAACAACTCCTTATATGGCCAGGGCTGCTGTCATGATTTGCTTCCACATAGGCTGGACCCATGGGCGATCCCCACGTAGCGCACTG
>NW_004524598.1:14615014-14649195 GCF_000260255.1 Octodon degus | reverse complement strand
AGAGAGAGAGAGAGAGAGAGCATAAGAAACTTACTGTTAGGAGCCTGAATAAACCGCTGAAGGAAGAGCTGTGTGTTGCATCGTCCTTGCTGGCGAGGTCGTGCGCGACACTGTGTTCTTTGTGTGGATTGTCTCACTTGGTCTTTACAGCAAGTCTAAGGGGACACGTTATCACTTCTCCAACTTTACAAGGGGAACTGAGGTCCTATACCATGACCGTGGTTTGGTGACTGTTCACTCCTCTGTGGGACCTGGCTGGCTGTGCCCAGTACAGGCTAACATAGGATTGTAACAGGACAAATCTGTGCTGACCCAGCTTGCTGGTCTGGCTCCTCCCACAGACTGGGAAAGGAGGCCGCCAATTCTAGGGCTACCATGGGTTTGTGGATGAGGAGCCTTGGCTGAGCAGCCTTGCCCTCCTGTGAATATGAGGGCTTCAGCCCTGCATCAGACCCACATCCTTGCTCCCCTGGTAAAACAATGGATACCTCTCCATTCACACACATTGATTTGATTAAAAGAAGTTGTACTTGAGGTAGCTTTTGGGTCAGAGGTAGATGCAAAGTATCTTGAAATTTCAGTAACTTATTAGCAACAGATGCTATTTAATATCTTTTAAAGTTTCTTAACAATGATAATAGCTTGTATTTATATTCTATTTATTTTTAATAAAAATATTGCTGTGAGAGAGGAATGGATTTGATTACTTTGTTTTAGAAAGAACTGAGTGATGGGAGATACAGTGACTTACGCATGCCTAGACCCTGAACTATAAACTGCAATACTGAATTCAACAGTTCAAACCTTGTGTATTTATTCTTATCACATTCTCCCCAGGGTCATTATAATAATTTAAATGTATGTTGTTTCTAAGTCATCATTATTTGAAGAATATCTTTCTCTTTAAAAATTCCTTCCAAGAGCAAGCCACATGCAAACCAGTGACCTTTTTCGATATCTGATTTTTTGGGGAGAACATTTGCTTTCTCAAATGCAATGCTCCAAAATGTACTCAGTTGTTTAAATGACAGTTACAAATACAGAATGTGGTCAAGTTACCTATGTAACATGATGGGGAAAATTCAATATATGTACCCTTATTTTCAAGTTAGGTGGCTATTTTTTTTTTTTTGTTTTGTTTTGTATTTTAGGAAAGGGTCTACAGGGTGTTCAGGGTATCACTACTAGATTGGACTCGTAGTGACCCGCCTGTTTACAGCCTCCCAAGAGTTGGGATTACAGGAGCAAGCTACCATGCCCAGTCTCAATTGCCCTCTCATCGTGCCCTGGGGGCGGGGCCAGTATGGTGGGGATCAAACTCCTGGCCCCTTCGCCTGCTTGCAGGCACTTTAATCTGCTGAGCTATTTGGCTGGCCCTACATGGCTATTCTATATAAACTTTGTTATACTTATTGCCATTATATCACCAGCACTTCTTCATAACACCTTTGAAAACTTGACTGTCTCTAAGAATGACATTATAAATATATTTGTTTTACTTTGCTCTCATTATAACTAGAGGAAATCAATGGTCTAACAGTGGCTTTCTATGATGGGGGGGTAAAAATTAAAATCAATAAATCTCCAGATCATAAATGTTGTTATAGCCTGGCGAGGTTGAGGAGATTAAGAGCTGAGCCTGGAAATGTCTGGATATTGTAGCTTGTAAAGTTCTGCATACATATGTGTATGTTCATGTATATACTTGCTGCTGGGTCTTCCTGGAACTGGCTTAGAAATAGTAGTGGAATTTGGCTCATTACTGGGCCTGGGGTTAGTAGGAAATGTTGGTAATATATACTCAGTATAAAAAAATAAAGATATAATGATTTAAGAAATGTTTCTAAGATTATAGAGTCACTTTTTCCTTTTTTGGATTCATTACTTTAACAAGAAAGCTCAAATAGGAAATCATTTGTTTCCATTGTTCATTAAATTATGGATGTTGAAGTCAACTGGGACAGTTTTCACTGGTGCTACAAATGTTCATCCTGAGTGGTGATAATTCTAACAGTTCCATCAAAATAAGAGATACCATCCAAAACATAATAAATTAACCCAGCTGAAGATGAAGTATAAATGGTTATGCAGTCCAGCATGAACTGCTAATCAATGTTGCCTAGTGATTAAATGCAAGGATGGTGAAGGCTTTCCCATCTCGACCATGTAAACTAGGCTTCGTGTAGCTCTTCTGTAATCTCAGCACTCTGTGAGACTGAGGCAGGAGAATCCCAAATTCAAGCCTGGCCTGGGGGCAATTTAGCAATTTAAGGAGCCTACCACACACATACACACACACACACACACACACACACACACACACACAGACAACAGCAGGGCTAGGGAGACAGCTCAGTGCAAGGTCCAGTCTCCAGTAGCACAACCCAGCCTGAGCAACTTAGTGACTGGGTTGCTTTTCTCTTTGCTGGGTCAGAATACCTGATGTCCCAAAGTAAGGCAGGAAAGGTTTATTTAGCACATACTTTGTGGAGGTTTCAGTCCATACTCACCTGGCTCCAAGGCAGAGTGGCACATGGTAGAGGGCAGCGGTTCATGGTGGTAGAAAACAGCAAAACAGCAAGATCCAAAAGGGGCAGCAGCAGCAGAGAGCAAGCCCCCTCCCTTCCTTCCATTGCATTCAGGCTTTCCATGCCAGGGCGGTGTAGCACTCACACTCATAATCCCAGCAGCTCTCACACCCATAATCCCAGCACTGGATCATGAATTAATCACGAAGTCTAGAAGCTGGCCCTGTTACTGCATGAGGCTTTGGGGAGACAACTAGACACAAAACGTAACAATGAGATTCTGCCTCAAAATAAAATAATGACAATGTGTCTGGGTCATAGCTCTGTGGAAAGGCTCTGGATACAATCTCCAGTACTGGTGAAAAAAAAAAAAAAAAAAAAAAAGAGGTGGGGTCAGTTGTAGAGTGCCACTGGACCGATTCCCAGTACATCAAACAACAACAAAAAATTACTTTTGAATTTGAGTCCAAAAATATTTTTGAAAGAGCTAAATGCAATTTAATTCATTTAGAGTAGACTAGATGGCTTCATTTTGACAAAAATCAGGTGTATACAACAATAACTAGTTGATTACTTCTAACTAATTTTAGAAGCAGCCATAAAAGACTCATAAATAAGCAAAGAATATGGTTGGATATCTTTCGAGGTTTTGAGCCTGCAGTAGTACATGAAATAAATACTATTTTTGTGTAACCCCAATTAAGTCTATTGATACCCCACCCCTCAAAAAATAATGAAAAATTGCAGGGCAAACCCAAAAGAATAGAAAAAAGAAAAAAAAAATTAAGGCCTAGCAAAGATGAAAGAATATAAACCTAAATGTAAAAAAGATTTAAATCCTCTTTCATGGAGCATTTTCTATCAGAATTATAGAAGAAATAATAGAATTGCAAAGTTTTATAGAACAAATTGAAATTGTAGTAGATGAATACACCGCTATATGTGAGATTCACAAATCAGAATTCAGATGAGAATCAGGAACCCAAGGCAAGGCACACACATGGTCGAAAGGCAGCGATGAGACCCAAATCCATGTCTCAGAGCTCTTGATAAAGTGTGCTGCCTATGCCTCGCACACGACTCTGGCAAAGCACAGGGAATTCCCCCCCCCCACAACAGACTGAGTACAGTTTCTCCAGGGGAGGTTTCAGGGGAGGCCTTTACAATCCAAAATGATGGCATACAAGAGACCACTGGCAAAAGTTGACAAAGAGTAAGCAGAAAAAGAAAAACATGCACCCAAAATGCCCAGCTGAGTGGGCAGTGGGCTGGGGAGATAGCTCAGTGAAGTAAGTGCTTGCCTGGCACTTTAATTGATTTGATCCCTGGCACCACCAAAAAAAAAGCCCAGCTGTGCAGACAGATGCAAACATCTCACATCCTTTAAATATAATACTATCTTGCTCTTTAGTACATCAAGTAGTATTCCAATGACTAACTACAAATTTAAAGATAATTTTGAATGTGATGAAAATTCTTTGCTTAAATAGGTCTATGCATTAAGCAATATGGAAATAAACTCTATCTAAGCATAAATCATGCCACATAAATCCTGAAATTATAAGGCTTTCCTATGGTTATTATAAGGGGCGTTGGAAATACATATATATATATATATGCATTATATATATGATTTTTATATATGCAGATTATGCCTCCAAATAATTAAAAATAGGGAAGAACAAAGAGATCTTTAAAAATACCCACAACAAAACTTGCTGTACTCTGAAGAATAGGATGACCTTTTGCATGGCATGAGAGGTACAGGGTGTCTTCTTTGGTTAGGAAAGCACCGAAGTCAGTTAGCAATGAGGACCTGTTCAGCTCCAGTTGCTCATTTGGCTCTACCCACCCAGATCTCCACCAGCCTGTGCTGCCATCGCTGGCCTTTGCCTTACTGCCTGCAACCCTCGTGGGCTGCTTAGATGTTGCCCTTCTTATAATACCAGTTTTAGAAGGCAAGGGAAGTGTGTGGTGTGAAATGTGTGTGTGGTAAATTATAACAGAAATATTCATTGTATCTCCACTCCATGTGTTCACATATTTGTCAGCATTGTAGACTAACTGATTGGCCCCAGAATTTACAGGTAGCAACTAATTAGAGGTGCCTTTTCCCAAAAGTGATTAATTTTGCAAAGATTTGCATACTTATCACTCTTGCTACTAGAAATATCCCTTGTATGATAGTGTGAGAGTCCAAGAATATCTAAAGACTTTAAGAGTCTTTAAAATATTTATTTATTCTTGCTTACTGTTTTATTTTTTAATTTTTTATTAATTTTGATAAGAAATAGCAATGAGATAGTTTCAAAACAGATCAGTAGGACAGTTACAATAATTAATACATTGCACATTGTTGTCTTCATAGTAGTAATTCAGAGTCCAAGATGCAGACATGATATCTTGTATAAGCAATATTAGTACAAATCTTTCTTCTCATTGAACTAAGAGAGAGCAGATGTATACTATTCTAACTATTTTGTATATACATATATATGTAATTTTTTTCACTACAAAATAGTCCTTCATTTATATCCTCCTTTTTTTGTTTTGTTTTGTCAGATATGGGTGTTCCATTGCTGTTAGAGAAGCTGTATTTGGAGAAGTCTTTATAGGACCTTTTAAAGGTGGGCCAAATAGCTCAGTGGATTAAAGCACCAGTGAGCAGGCACAGGGGCTGGGGGTTCGATCCCCAGGCCTGCCATGCCAGCCCTGCCCCAGGAACACACTGAGATGGCAATTGAGACTGGGCATGGTGGTGTGCGCCTGTAATCCCAGTTGTTGGGAGGCTATAAACAGGCAGATCACTATGAGTCTAATCTAGTGGTGAGACCCTGAACACCCTGTAGACCTTTCCCTAAAAAAAAAAAAAAAAAAAGGACCTCTTCATACTTGATGCCAGTTCAAATATTGTAGGTATTTGAATTTAGTAAAATAACCCAATATAGTCCAATAGTCCGTAATAGTAGTGGGTTTTCAAAATATTTATGATGGTGTATTTTACTGTTATAGTATTCTTATAATTCCCTTTTTTTCTCTCATATAGTGAGAGCATTACTTTCCATACCCTCATTCTCATTATTAGCTACAGTTTTTCCAACTGCACAGAGGAAAGCCCAGAACTGATTCCTGCTGAGCTTATACTACGACTTTAAATCAGAGGGGCCAGCCAGAAGTACGGAGGCAAAGGCAAAGCTGGGTAATCTCCAATACAGCACACCCTGCTAGATAGAGCACACCCATTCGTGTAGGCTCAGGGCAGCAGGGAGGTACAACGGAATCAATCGAGTATGAGAAAGCAGGTAAATGGTCCAGAAGGTAAACATGAAGGTTTTCGGGGACTGGAGACAGATGAACAGTTTAATGGAGAGGCAACTCTGATGCTCGTTGGAGAAGTCAATGGCGAGATCAAAATTAGATAATATCTGAAGGACAAACAGAAGTTAGAGATTGAAGCAGTGCAACAGGTCTTTCTCTTTCCACCAGTCAGATTCCTCATTTTGGTGGCTGACAATAGGTCCTTGTGCTTTGGATCTGTCTTCCACAAGCTCCCCCTTTTTTGGTGTGAAAATAAGTCTTCTGTGAGGCAATGTAGCTGGCAAGTGAGAGTGAGCAGCAACATCTCACGGAGCATATTTCAGAAGATTATCCATTTTTGTAAATTGTTCTCAAATTGCTTTCTCCATTTTAAAGTGAAGAGTCTCACGGGGATGCATTTGATCATCAGAATTTTTTTCTGATGCTTTGTGCTAAGAATGAATAAAAGTTAACAGGAAATTGATTAAGGCTGACAGTTCACTATGAACTTCAATGTATTTCAAACTGAGCTGGCCAAATTCTCTTAGCAGGAACGAGGAACTGGACAATGGAACTAACCTATCAAGTCACTTCTCAATGGGGGCTCTCCTGGGAGAGGCTTTGTCAAATCCTGTTTGCCTTGAGCTCTGTGCTCTTTGATGATTTTCTTTCTTAGCTTTGAGCTTCAGGAACATATTCAAGATATAATTTTACTGCATAACATCTGCTATGGGGTTTCAAAACCACAAAGCAAGCACGTTTAATGATTCAAAGTTCACAGCTTTATCAACATCAACAACTGCTCACAGAGTCAACATGCCATCACCACATGTTACTTATGTGCCTGGAAATGGAGCTGATGATTACAACATTCACGTGGTAGCTTCCCCAGTGATCTGTTTTCAAACACTAATTAATGAATCCTCTCTGGACCAGTGTGAAGAAATACTATAGTTGGTTGGTTTTATGGGCAGGCATGTTAAATGACTCTGCTAACTTTCTCCACTCACCACCCTTGTTATCTTTCAACTCTCTCTACTGCCCCCCACCTCACATGCTTCCTGAGGCTAGAGTATTTAATGTCACAAGAAAAAAAAACACATGCAATATGACATTTCAGATGCAGCATTTCTGGAATAAAGGTTAATACTCCAATGAGATGCTGTGTGCAAAGTTTTGTTAAGCAATCCTTGGGGTAATACATTCTCTGACTTTCTTGGAGATCCACAATTAATGTCTCTATATTAAAGACTATGAGGAATTCTTATAGTATTTTTTTGTTGTTCCAGGTGAAGTGTTTCACCTAAAGTTGGGATTTCATTAAAAGGACAAGGAGAGTTTAAAAAATGGAGAAGTAGTGAAGAATACAGAAAAGTGGAGAGATGATGGTTGTTTGAAATGTTAGGCAATGGCAAAGAGAAATGAAATCCACCTGTCTTCTGAGTTGCTTAAAGCAAGCAGTTCTTTTTAGGAAATATGAAAGTCTTGCATAAAGAGAGAAGATTGAAAGTCAACTTCTCATTCTGAAAATTAGAATTGAATGCTATTTGATAAATTAGTTCATCTCTCTGAGATTCCTTTCCCTTGTTTGTAAATGAGATCAGGTTTTACTCTGATTTCTGTAAGTTTTTTTTTTTCAAATAGACACTAAAAATCTTAAATGTACTTTTCACGGTCTAATATGACTTTAAGTCTTGTATGAGTGTAGGTAATTTAAGATAAAGCCTTTCTAACAGTGCTGAAATGTCAGCAGCAGCAGCAGCAGAGGAAGCTTGGGAATACACGGCACTCTCTCTACATCCCCTACTGTCTACCCTAGTCCTGTGGTGTTGCCTGTGGCCTACTTCAGGACATACTCAATTCACAGAGCTTTCAGGGAAGGATGCACAAGACAGGAACTTACAGCTTTTCAACGAGATCAATAAACCCTAACAGCAGCTTCTGTAGAATGGTTTGACTTGCCAGGATCTGGGAGGGAAGCCATGACGCCTATGGAGTCAGCAGGGGGGTTATTTTGCAACTGAAATGTTTAATTGTTAGGAATTCTGGAGATCCAAAACAAGCAAACTTAGTCTTGGGGTCAGCTCAGTGACATCATGGAGCCAGCAGCAGTCCCTTTTTGAATATGCATCTCCTTAAGTCTCCCTTTTGGAGCTTCCAGGGCTGATCAATGTCTTTATTGATCTCTATTTTTAAATCCCTGTAGGCTTTAATGAAGAAGAAAGTCTGTCTTCCTTTAAGGAAGTGTTTTTTTTCCTCCATTTAATAGCTTTTAGGGTTTTTTTATTATTATATGTTGGTTTTCTCTTTACCTCTCAAAAGGCAACTCCATTTCCCTTTTATACAGCCAAACTCTTTGTGGGCCATAGGCTTTATTGTAACCCTCTTGTATTGTCTTCACAGAACCTCACTTTCCTATTTTCTGGAGGAAAATGCTTAAAGCACCTCTACAAGCACAATCCGATTCTTCACTAGTCTCATGCTTAAATGTAATGAGGTATGTAAAGGGCTTTGCACCAAGCCTGGCACCCCTATCTAATAAATATCAAACTGAGGAAGAAAATAAAAGTGTAACATAAATAATAAGGTCCACAAACAAGGGTTGATCAAAGGCATGAATTACTTGCTCAGCTTTGTTAAATTGCTGTTAAAGACAACAGAAGAAAATAAGGTGTTTCCTGAAAAATCTGTTATTTTAGTATTGAACCTACTCTAAGGCAGATGTGGTGGTGCATGACTGTATCCCAGCAGTCTGGGAAGCTGAGGTAGGAGGATTGCAAATTAGCTCAGCCTTGGCAATTGCCTTGAATTCAAACTCCTGTACCTAGAATAAATAGCTTATTCTAATGAATTATTCTAAGGAACAAATGAAAGAACTGGAAAAAAGTGTGAATTATTTTAAAGTGCTTTATGACATATAAAACTGCTTGTTAAATAGATCATTGTGGTTTTTAAATTGGTTGTAGTTTCCTTAAATTTGTTGCTACTAAATATGTAAGTATGCACAAACATCTAAATGGAAGTGGAATACCCATCTCTGACAAAACTAAACAAAAAAGGGGGATATAAATGAAGGACCATTTTGAAGTAGAATATATAAAATAGGATAGATATATAGCTACTTTCTCTTAATTCAATGAGAAGAGATTTGTACTAATAGCGATTGGAGTCTGCATCTTGTACTATGAACAACTACTACGAAGACAACAATATGCAATGTATTAGTTATTGTAGCTATCCTACTAACCTGTTTTGAAACTGTCTCATTGCTATTTGTTTCTCAATAAAATTAATTTTAAAAAAAGTGTAGTGAGTACTAGGAAGTCGCAAATAAGAAGGATTTTTTTTTTGGCTGGCACAGGCTGCCTTAAGGGCGGGTCTGGTAAGGAATGTAGAGTGGGCGATCAAAACTGGAGGTATCCTGCGCCTGACTGCATTTGCATAAACAGGAGCTTAAACAATTGAGCTAACCCGCGGGCCCCCGGAAGTGGCAAATATGAAAAATACATTTGTCTGATATCAGCCTGATGTTGAACGTGGAGGGTGATTATAACTCAATGTAGTGTTAGTTCAAATATCAAATCAGTGCTATTCTCTGAGCTAGCCTTTCCAGTAAACTCTTAGCAGTAGGGTGAGAACAAATGAGCCACGCTGTCTGTGGGCAGCCTTGTTCTTGGACTGTGATGAACGTGGCTGCTAAACATGTAGGAGGAAGAGATTTGCAGCTTTCGGGGCCCTGGGGAGCAGCTTCATCTGTGTCCTTACCCAGTCAGTGATAAAAAGCAAACTTGGCTGCTGAATAATTTCATGTAATTGTACCCCGGAGGGCTGCAATGTACAGGAAGGAGGTCTTTTGTGTACATGTACTCATTGAAGAACCTACAATGGAAAAGGAATACATCTGTTGGTGGATGCTTACCTGCAATTCTATTTAGTTGAAATTTCCAAATGTTAAACATAATGAAAATTCCCTGGATAGAAAGGTGCCTCTGGTTAGCTTCAGTAGCTACTCATTACTTTCTAAATGTTCTTACCAGGCAAACTGGGGGAAAAGAAATTGCTCTTATGAAAATATTTACCTGCAAAGCGCGGGAGCAGGTTGACTTGTGTGTTGCAGGCAGTAATTCTTCTAAAAGGCCTTGTGATTTGCGGATGGTGAGGGGGGAGTTTCACTCCTTCACCTGCCTAAGTCCTACACAGGCCTGTGCCTGATTAGGTGAAACCTTCTCTGTCAATCTCCTAAACTGGAAGTAATTGGCGAGGGATGCAGTTTCAGGTGGGCAATTAGGATTTTCTTTCTCAAGAGAGGTGTTAAATATTTTACACCACACAGTACACATATATCATGCTTTACAACCCCTCATTAGCCCACACAATAAGCCAGAGGAGGGCTCTAAGCTATTACCCTCCTGTGATAGTGGAGGGGAAATTAAACAAGAAAGAGGTGGTCCTTGGCTTCACTGTGTGCTGCAGATACAAGTAGAACTCACTAGTCACTTTTCTCATGAACTCAGAGTCAAGGCTTTAGACAACCACAACTGAACTCAGGTGCTCCTGATAGCTGGTTTTGCAGCTTCTGTTTTCCAACCTATTCAGTGAATGCTTTTTGGGAGTTTCTCAGCGTCATTGTGTTAGGTAGAAAGGTAGGCATTACCACCACCGAAGACAGGTGGCTGGAAGCTACTTGAAAAGGAAAGATGGCGATTATTTTACCCCCTCACTTTCTACCTCATTCGCTCTAAATAAAATCTGCGCAAGCTTGTGGTGTTCACACTTTAGCCCAAGAGAATGTAGCATCCTGTGAGCATGCTCACAAAGTCCAAGACCTGGGAGAAATGCAGGCCATTGAGGGGCTGGATAAAGCTCTCCATCTCTAAACAGAAAACTTCCACCTCAGGAGGAAACAAGGCCATTTCCATGTAAAAGAACAATGTTGTGGGAAGGAGCAGATGTCCCTTCTGAGCCCCAGTTAATCCTGTAACTATAACCTGAGACCCCAGTCAGTGCCGTCATAGCGCTTGCAGCACTGTGTACTTGAAGGTGCCTTGGCTTTTCTCTTCTCTCTCCTACCTAATTTTCCACTCTACTGTACTTACACTTTATGGATATGATGGTCTGTACATCTTATCTAAAATCTTTCTTATCAAAGACCCAATTGATTCCTATGTCTATGGACAGAGACTGAAAGGAAATATGGGAAACAAGATTAGAGATAATGTGGCTGGTAAAATTATCGGAAATTTTGTTATTGCGTTTAGTAACGTAGCTTCCTCAAACATCAGACCATGATTCTTTTCTTTCAGTTTGGAATTTGGAATATGTGGGTCTATGTCTGAACAAAAGTGGTGAGCAGAATACACGATGAATTGTTGCAAAGGAATGGTTAAACTGATGAATAGAATTTCTCATCTATTGGCATGATTTTAACAACTCAGACAGAAATGTCATAAAGCTGCTACAAACATGGGTGCACATATATCACTATGATATATATATTATATTATATATATTATATATTATATTATATATATTATATATATTATATTATATATATTATATATATTATATTATATTTATATATATTATATTTATAGCAGCACAATTTGTCATAGCCAAATGTTGGAAACAACCAAAATGCCCATCACCTGAGGAATGGATGAAAAAGATGTGGTATTTTTATAAAATGGAGTATTACTCAGCTATAAAGAAAGACAAACTTGAGGCCTTTATAGGTAAGAGGATGCAACCTAGAGGCTATACTCATGAGCAAAATAAATCACACCCACATGTGTAAATATCGTATGGTCTCCCTTGTTTAAGAACCTGAAAGAATAAATTAAACCTGAAAGGTAATATATATATATATATATATATATATATATATATATGGAAAGAAACTGAACATAAGAATTAAACAATGAAGATGAGGGAAAGGAGAAAAGAGGAGAAAAGGAAGGGGAAAAATCATGCAGGTATATATACAGCAAGGCTGAGATAACTGTACTAATAATTTACATCAGTTTTTTTAAAAAAGCAGTTAATGTTTAGAATTTTCACTCTGACTAACTCTGTATAGTGATATCTGTGATATAAGCAACTATATCGATAGTTGGCTAATCAGGCGCTTAGTCTATTGAGCTAGCTTGCCAGCCCCCCAAAGTAAGGTTTATTAAAAGTGCTAATATTCAGTTATTTCTCCAATCTCACATAGCTATATTTGTTAATCTGACAACAGATTGGATGATAAAAATAGGTACTACAGCAATCTTTTTTTGTTTGTTTTAATGTGTTTAGTACAGGGTGTATAGGGTCTCACTACGCAGATCGGACTTGTAGTGATCCTTCCTGTTTTCATCCTCTCAGATGCTGGGATTACAGGCACATGTTAATGCTTCCAGTCTCAATCACTGTCTCAGTGTGCCCCTGGGGTGGGGCCAGTGCGGCACTCTGGGGATCGAATCCTGTCTCTGCATCTGCCTAAGCAGGTACTTTAATCTGCTGAGCTATCTGGCCAGCCCTAACCATTGTTAATTTGCTATTCTTGTTCTGAAAAATCTGTAACATATGTATTCTTGTATGTTACCCTGTTTCTGCCATTGTTCCTGCTATTTGCTTTTGCTTTTGTTTTTACTCTTAAAAATAAAATAAAATAAAATTTAAAAATAAAGAAATGAAAAAACAAACAAGTAAAAGGAAATGTCATTTAATTCAGCTGTCAAATTTAAAAGTGGCCAAAACTAGAAAAAAAAAAAGTTTTTGTTCTTTGTCTTTTTTCCTTCCATACAGAAAATTACCTATTGGTAAACAGGAACCCAGAAAGCGCATCAGTGCTAAGCAGCAAGATATTCCAGGAGATATTCCTCACATTTTGCTTGCTCTGTTCGGTTGGGTCACACATACTGGGCTCGGGAAGAAGCTTAGAGAGCCTGTGCTGTCCACAGGAGGCTCTGGGTTCCATCTTTAGCACCACAAGCAGACAAAAAGCAAAAATCCTTTCCAGTGTTCCAAGTTACAGCGGTCAAATCAGAGCAAAAGAGAACAGACCAAATACGTACACAGCAAAGCTAGTGGCTTGCTTTCCTTCCAGAGGAAAGTGGGATAAAATGCTTCAGAACGGGTTTGTCCCGTGCTTTGCTGCGGTCTCACATTTCCCTCCCACCAGCCTTCTTCTGAGCCTGCAGTTTGCTGGCTGGAAATGCGCACTGTGGGTGTCCCTTGGGTTGGTCCCCGATTCTCCAGGAAGTCACAGCAGCTGTAGTCAACAAGTCATGCTTTCTTCAGTTGCTGTCATGCCGCTCAGGCAGAAGGCATCAGAGAAGTGGGTCTGACGCTGGACGTCAAGCTTTGACTGTCCTAGGCTGAGGGCAGATATAAAGCCAAATTTGCTGGTTTAAATTTCCCAGAATGCCAAGAGTCCAGCTCTGCGTGCTGGCTTGTTGGAATGCTAATTCTGAGAATGCGAGAGTGGCTCAGCCCCTGAGTCCGGGCCTTAGAGCCAGAGCTCGACCTGCCCTGAGCTGACAATGGAACTTGCGTGCTGCGCGCGCAGGTTATTAAAGATTCTGCTTACTTTACAATGGTCTGTTAACGGCCCTAATGTCTTTACCATATGCAGCCTATTGACTTTTAAGTAACATTTTATTGAAGTAACTGCCGTGCTTATTAGCCCGTAAGATTTACGCTTCATTTTCAGTCCTGAATTTGAAGGAGGGGGCAGCTTTTCCTTAAATGGTGAGGTTGGAGCCCTGTGAGATAAGAGAAGCTCACTCTGAATGGGAACATATGGGGTGCAGTAGGGTTAGGAGGAGAAGCAGCGGGTCTCCTAGGATTTGGAGTGAGCTAAAAGGTCGCTGAAAAACAATCACATCTTCATTAATAGGACTGAAATTTGGAGGAAAAAATATTTGCAGATGTGGCTTATATTTGCAGTGTGTATGGCTTATGTCGTGGCTGTGGTGTTTTATAGTGTCATGTGGACAGTTAATTTTAATGAGTGCAAAGTTTCACATAAATGAACATATCGAGGACCTTCAGTTCTGACTTCTGAATATAGCATGCTGTTTTTACTTAAGCATTTTGGAAAAATAAAAATTGGCTCATGTATATCTTATATCTTTGTAAGCTGTTGAAAACACAGAATTACGTCATGAATACATGCCACTGTACACAAAACCCCTAAACTTCTTTATCTACAAAAATATGTCAAGGAAGAGTAGTTGCTATTCACTCAACCTGAGATTTTGGATATATCAAATAATTATCTGCAGACTATAAAAAGAAATGTTAATGCACTTTAATTTTGATTTTACATTAACTATATTAGAAATACATTTGTCAAAAGCTGAGTTGCAGTATAGTTTTTCTTTTAGTTTTCCTTATTGTTGAGGAAACACTTATGGGCAGATGTGAGTTTTTTTAATAAAAGATAATCTTTTCATGTCACTGTGTATTCATGAGCTCACTGAGATGGAGGAACAAATCAAATTTTCCAAAAGCTCTACCAAAGCTTATAGAATGAACGGCAAGCAGGAGTTTATAAGGGGAGGCATAAATAGGGCTTTTCACTCTGATGTCATGTTTTACGGCCAATGGAAAGCTTCATGTTTCTCATCTCATTTTTCAACAAATGCCTCAGAAATAAGCTGAAGAACCAGAGCACAAGGCATGTTTTCTAACCATTTTTCTGAACCAGAGATAATGTTCAGAGATTCTTGACCATTTATGGCAAAAACCCTAAAAGACAGATAAGAACCCATAGCTAGCTCTGGGCCAGTACTATTTCTTCTGCTTGTGAGACCTCCTTGTCCTGAAAAAATCTCATCACCCAGGCATTCTGAACTAATGGAAGAGAACTGTCTGTCGCAGCCCTGGGCTTCAGTTACTAACATTTTAGGTCTATAGAGACTTAGAGAAATGCTCTAATAAATTCACAACAGGAGGAAAGTGCCAACAGAAACAGATCCTGAACTGGTTCCCAAACAGGATGACAAAAAAATGTTGACCAGACCACACAAAATTCAGCCACATTGTGTGAGGACCCTGCAACGGACACTTGTTTGGTTTCACCCGCCTGTCGGCTGACCGGGTGCTCTTCACACGGAGACATTTTGCACTTAGCTCAGCAACACAGTTAGCATTGGTAAAAAGTGCGAGTTTCTTCCAAGTAAGCCCGTCACCAAGGGATGTTTCCTTTCAGGAAAGATTAGTGAGGAAGAGGAGTGGGGGCAATGCACAAATAAGAGAGTTCAGTTTCTAATCTGATGTTGCACATTTGCGTATATATTATCTGGGCATTCGCTGATTGTACATTTCTCAAGTGCTACGTTTTGATTTTAGAATGTTTTTGTTATGCGTGTAAATATCATGTAAGACAACAAGGTACCAAAGCAAGACTCTGCCCGCCTAACGCTGAAGCCTGGAAAGTCAATTTGAATTCAATAAAATTAACTTCTATTCTGCTGATTTCTGGAAATAGAATTGTTTAAAGAGCTTGGTAAATCACTACGGCTGACATCAACTTGGAGATATTTTAATATTCAGATTATATTTCTTGAGAATTGTTGAGCCTAGCCAGAGCTCTTAAGGCCATGTGCAACCCGAAATGACTAAACGTGGTCCTGACTCTAGCTGCCTTGCTAAAGTTGAGCGATGCAGGCACAAAACGGAAATCACTAAGCATTTTAAATTATCCGCTGTGTCTCATTTAACTTCTGATTAATTGGAGATATGCCCTATGTGAAAATAACTGATCAAAATTTAAAAAAATTAATTATAAATTTCAAATATTTTAAAGCTTCTTTTTACAACTTTACTTAATACCTCAGTCCCAACCCTTCTGTAAAATCAAGGTGGCGGACCACGAAAACATTTACTTCAGAATTACAAGCAAATAGGATACTATTGCCAAAAGATGCCTCAGGGCGTGCGTCTGGGGGTTCTGCAGGAAGAATGTGTAGTGGTGGAGGCATTCACAAGCTCCGCATCTGTCCTAGAGAATAATTTCTCAGAACACTGCAGGGTTTGGTATCTTAAGATTACAGAAGAAGCTGGAGACCAAATTGTATGCAAACCATACATACGGCAGTGTTATTGAGGACATTTAGGATTTAAGGGTTTTTTTTCTTCTGATCTTAAGTAAGACATGGTGTAACAAACTAGTGCCTATCTATGCAAAATGAAGGAGGCTGAACTATGACTATAAAATTATTTCACAAAACAGTTCACGGCTCATACTCCGTCTACCACCAAGCCTAGCATGAAATGCAAATGGAGACTTGCACAGCGATTTTAAACGTTGTTCATTAAATAGTATCACTTTTTTTAGACTATATTTTATTTTATTTTATTTTATTTTATTTTATTTTGCGGAACTGGGGATTGAACTCAGGCCTTTTTGCTTGTCAGACAAGCGCTTATTCTACTGAGCCATCTCCCCAGCCCTTAGTCTATATTTTATAAAATAAGAGGAAGTAGCTTAGTAACTACTAGGAAAGAAATCAGGTACTAATAAAGCTTAACTCATTTCACAGACCCCTCTGATGGCCATTTCACAATGCTAGCGTTATCTAAGAAAAGAACAGGTTTTGTCCGGTCCCAACTATCATGTAACACCCTCCGTAAAAATCACAGCATGCATTTTCATGATGTTATGTGTGTATTTCAGAATTTAATTTTTAAATTTTCCCTCCTGTTACACTAGTTTTCTTTTTTTTAAAAAAATCATTTATTTATTTATTTGCTTGCTTATTTATCTATTTATTTATTTATTTATTTATTCATGTGGTACAGGGTCTCGCTCTGCAGCTCCGACTCACAGTGATCCTCCTGTCTCAGCCTCTCCAGTGCTGGGATTACAGGCGTGGGCCACCACATCCAGTCTTAGTAGCTGGCCCAGCAGGCCTGGGCCTTCAGGGCCCCCATGGAGTGTGGTACCTGAAATCCATCGTGGGTCTTTGCACTTCCCAGGCAAGCACTTAGACAACTGAGCTATCTCCCCAGTTTTCTTAAATTGTTTCTGCATGTGATAAACATTTTAGCAATACTGCATGGTAAAGATTTAAGAATACCAAATATTTGGATATTTCTCAAAGCATAATTATTTTAGAAAGGAAATTGAAGTCTGATGCTATACCAGTCAAAATGATTGTCTAGGGAAAAAACTATTTCCCTTGACAAAGTGAGTTGTTTCTTTTTTGCTGCATCAAATGAGTCTAAAACATGGAGATGTTTGTTCTCACGTGACATATTTTATCTTTTTGATGACAAAATGGAGTGAAATCACATAATATAGGCTATACCTGAAAAAGAAGTTATATGCCAGTTAAAGTTTCACTTGAAACAAAATCTCCTTATAGTGCTGCTTAGTTGTTAAACTTTAAACAGTCAAAATATCATAGATTATTTCTACTTTGAACTCTGTGTAGATGCTTCAGAACTGAAATAAAGAAATATCCATGTACAATTAAGTCTTACTTAAGCAATAGTACATTAAGTAAATCCTATTTTAGAGTACTGAGTTTATTAATGAAATTGTGTGCTCTGTTTCTTGGTAATCAAAGTGTGAAAATTTTGGCAAATTATAACCACACATTTAGTTTTCCCCAAAATGCCATGTCTCTGTTACTATTTGCAGTTACAATAGAATGTTAGATTAATTACAGAAAATCTGCTCCTTTAAATTATTACATAATTTAAAGAATTTTAAAAATCCACTTGTATTTGTAAGTCCATTTTAAGACATGTGTGTCTGTGTATCAAACGGTTATTCTCTGTGTGTAAGGAGAAAGGATTCCACTGTATATAAAAATTCTACATATGTGTTGGCTTTACATTGTTAACAGGTGAGAGTAATTTATGGTATTGGAAAAAAAACTTATAAAGAGACATTTCTTACACAAACTACCACAATCTTGGCAATTTCTGTTCAACCAGGTCTATTTGCATTTTAGTCATATTAAGGCAAAAGAGGGCAATTTCAAGAATCCCTTTAGAGATAAGAGCTTTATAAAGACAATGATTACAGATTTCTTTTTTTTTTTTTTTTTTCTGTATTCTAGGGAAGGGTCTACAGGGTGTTCAGGGTCTCACCACTAGATCAGACTCATAGTGATCGCCTGTTTACAGACTCCCAAGTGCTGGGATTACAGGCACTCCCCACCACGCCCAGTCTCAATTGCCATCTCATCAAACCCCGGGGGGCGGGGCCAGCGTGGCAGGCCCAGGGATGGAACCTCTGGCCCCTGCGCCTGCTTGCAGGTGCTTTAATCCACTGAGCTATTTGGCTGGCCCTCAGATTTCTATTTATTCTTTCTATTTCATTCTTATTATTTATTTCCACACCTAGTTTTTAATTCTAAAAATATTTTATTTTTCTTCTCTGCATTAAAAAAAAAAATCACAGAATCAGAACGTCTTTTAGCAGTAACCTTGGCAAACATACAATGCACACTGGGAAGTTTCATTGTTTTCAGAGCATTTTTAAACTCATGACTTTGAGAGGTAAGCGCGCCCCAAGTCTATGTTCTAGATGAGGACATTGAGGTACAGAAAGTCTAGTAGTGGATCTTGCATTTTAGGTCCCAGAATTGAATGCACATTAGAATCAACTGGAGAATTCTTTGCAATTCTAATACCCACTAGAGTTGCCTTAAATACCCATAAAATCAGAATATTCAAAGATAGAAGCCAGAGGTCTGTGCATATTTAGGCTTCTCCAGGTTGCAATATTCAATTAAACTCAAGAACCTCTTAGAAGCTGGTCCACCCAGGTCTTGGGTTTTCTGTATTCAAGGAAAATATTTGAGTTTTTCCTTTGCAATGAATGGAATTTTCCAGGATATTGGAACACACAGGAATTTATTGTTTTATCAGCTTGCCCTCGTATAACATAGTGCTTTACTCCTGCACACCATTTCTGTGTGTCTTATCTATCTCTCACTATTTGTAGGAATGGAATATACAAGGATTTGAGGTAGGAATTGATAGGAAACTTATAGGTCAAGTCAAGAATCAATCTCAATTGACCTCAGTGATGTTGATTGAGGAGGACTGCTTAGGAAGGCTTAATATGGACATAAAATTTTGTCTTCAAATCTAAACTAGCACCAAGTCCTGGGTGTTGTGGGGGAACTATATTGCTTGAATAATTATTTTTCTAAAGTCTCTAAGTATATTTTGTTAATCAAAATATCATATATTTTTTAAGAGTTCTCAAGTTGTTAACTAGAGTAAGTGACGCTTGTTGGACTGGACTATAAAATACTGGCCAACTCTTCTCTCGACACTGTTTCAGATGCTGAACTTCACCATCAGTTAGGTTTAATTCACAGCAAAACACCAGAAGAAATTTGGGAAGAAAACCTGGTACTATGCCACCAGCCTAAGGAGGCCAGCGTAAGTCACGATCAAGCACTAGCAGTATCTAAAGTTAAGTACAACAAGGGCCTGTGAACATGCATACTATATTCAAAGCACTTCTCAGTTCTACCTGGCTTGGCTGTTCAGTCATCAAATGCAGGTCTTCAGAGAGTTCAAGGAAAATATTTGAGTTTTTCCTTTGCAATGAATGGAATTTTCTAGGATATTGGAACACACAGGAATTTATTGTTTTATCAGCTTGCCCTCATATATCATAGTGCTTTACTCCTGCACACCATTTCTGTGCGTGATTGTTTGGTCCTGCTAGCTTCACATTGTCACTTTTTATAACATGATCCCAGACGACCTTCATTTATAGTAAAGGATATATACTTGAGAAAGCAGACTAGGTGCCCAATTCTAGGGTTATTTGCATTCAAATCACAACCTTAGATCAAAGCAATAAAACTCCAAACTGTGACGCTTAAGGTACTAGCCTAATCACGAGACATACTTGGAAATAACAGAATTTTGAGTCTGATTCCTTGGAAACACGACATAGCCCACCTATTTCCTTCACATGAGCCTAGGCCTGGGGCTGGCATTGTCAGATCATTCATAGACTGCCAGGATTAGCTACCCAGGGGATTCTTGTCATGTACAGCATAAGAATCTCATAGAATAAACTGCAGCTAAGGAAAATAAAATTTGCTTGTAATGACGATATGGATCCTGGGAAATGAGCCTTGGCCAGGAGAAAGAAGTGGGAGTGTATGACCCAGGGGAAAGGACTTCTGCTTGCAAGTAGCCTGGAAAGGGTTAGCAGATAAGAACATGTGAAATCACTCAGGTTTTCCTTAGTGAAGCTTATATTAAAAATCAACACCATGGGAATTAATGTCACAGAAGTTAGGACAAAGATTACCTCTGTGGGAAGAGCTGTAATACACTGAAAAAAGACTAGCAGGAGACATCTAAAGTAGAGCAATGTTTTGTTTATTATTCAGTAGTGTGTGTGTTTTCTTATTATTCTTTATGCAATGAATGTTTTATGTGTTCCTTTTAATATTTGCATTATTTTACAATTCATAAGAAAGATATTAAACTGGACTATAAAGTACAAAAAATTTTTTTCTTCCATTTAGTTCATGTTGTTTATTTCCACTTGATTTGTATGTGCATGAATTGTCAAATAATTCCATTAACTTATAGTATCTTTAGTTTGAAGTTTCCAAAATTTATCTTTAAAACACAGGGAAAATTTCCTGTAGGGGCAAAGGCAGAGGAAAAAAAAAGCCTTTTCTTTCTAGTCATAGCCATTTCTGAAAAGAAGAAATCTCGAGAGATACACACAGTGGCAGTTCTGCTGACACAAAAGCACTTGCTGCAAGAGGAGACTGGGTAGCAGAAAAATGTCACTTAAGTTTCTTCCTGTCCAGTTTTCCAAGCCTTTTTCCTGAGAAGTATTCCATTATCTGACCTTTTGTTCACAGACTTCACCCTTCCCCCAGGGCTGCAGATTTTAACCCCAATTATGCCTGCAAAAACCATTTGTGGAGTTGGCTGGAAGATTCTGCCAGAAAGGGGGCGCGTGGATCCTGCAAGGCTGGGATAGGCTCCTGAAGCTGGCTGCTCCCCTAGTTCTTCTCCTTGGGAATGGCCTAAAAAATAAAAGCCTTTGCCAGGGTCTGTTACATTTGTACACAAAGAACTTTTTCCATTATATGTGGGAATCCTCAGGCCAACTAATACTGAACATAGTAACAATAATAAAAAAAATTAAGTTAGCACAAACAAGTAGTCTTAGAATTAGTGTTGTAACACATTGCTAGTCTGCTGGTGTGTTCCTAGAGGTGACAGGTAGAATTTATTAGTCCATGGAGCACTGAAATTGCAATTTGGAAAGGAATCTAGGAGAAATAATGTTCTTTTTATTTTATAAAGGAGATCACTAGAAGAAAATGGAGGAGACACGGAGATATATTTAAAAATATATAGGCATATGTGAATACATACATATGCATATATTGTCTTTAATGATTGGAAAGACTTAATAGCCATTTCATAGTAACTTGCTTTACTTCTTAATTCTCTAAACTTAATGAGATGCAAAAATCTGATTTAGTACCTCAGAGAGTTGGATTTATTCTTATTCATTAATTTTGGCAGTGTTAATTAACCTTATGATCCCTTACAAAGTAACCATGTAGAAACATTATTAATAGGGACGGTAGTATCGAAGCTGATCATTTAACCAGAAACTGTGTGAGGTTGAATTTGGTACCGCAGGCTGGCAAAGTTTTCCTCGTGGCCGTATTTGTGTATTCCATTCTGTCTGGGAGAGGCCAGAGTCTTTCTTTAAGTCAGAGGATTAAGTACATATAGAACGTTTTAGGGTCAGGATTGCCCAACCAAACACTGGAGAAAAATTAGACATTTAAAGCTGCGGATGTTTTAAGTAAGCCTAAGAGATGAAGCACCCCCTGGACCAGAATGTTGCCGAAGTGCAGACTCACATGCACTTTGCCAGACTTACCATGGGGTGGCGCTCTAAGGCCCAGCTTTGCCCGCCTGGTCTGGTTTGCTCTAATGCAGGCAGAGGCGAAGGAATCCTTTCAGTACTTATCCTTAAGCCCCTTCTCACCAAACGTGTAAATTATTTACATTTAAACCCCACTGACCGTCAGGGCTGATGAAAATCACAAAGTAATTAGAAGTCGGTTGGACATATACAACACACACTGCTGTCTCAAGTGTGTTTATACAGGTGAGAGAAACGGAGGTTTGGGGAAAGAGTGGTAGCGGTATGAATGATTTTAATAGTTTGATTCTTTTTTCCTAAAAATATAAAAAACTCGCTCATTTCTAAACTCCAAGAGATTCACTTTAACCTTTAAACAAGTTATGCCATATAATACACTTTTAAAATCCAACGACTCAAAGTTATTATTGAAGGCAGAGTTAATGTATCTTTTTATTAAGAAAAGAAGGAAAGTGACTATATTTTAGATGAATGAATTCAAGGCAGAATCTTTGTTTTTGTTTAGAACCTTGGACTACATTCTAAAAGCATTAAAAATTAAAAATTAAAAAATTAAAATAAAATAAAGTCGTAGAATAAACTACAAATGAAACCCCATTCCTCAAATGATTTCAATCATTTTTATTGTTTAACTAGGTGGGTATATTTGTCTTGCAAAGGAGAAAAAACAGCATTCCTTTTCGAAGGGAAAGAATCAAGAGGGTAGGATTCACAGCTACAGAAATATATGATTTATTTTATTTATTTAAATCTTGTACTTATTTATTTGGTACAGGGTCTTACTCTGCAGCTCAGACTCCTAGTGATCCTCCTGCCTCAGCCTCCACATTGCTGGGATTACAGGTGTGGCCCGACACCCCTGGTTTCACATGGTGCGCCTGGTTTAGGGGCCCACACGGTGTGTGGTGCAGGGGGGATGGAACACAGGTCTTTGTGTTTGCCCAGCAGGTGCTTAGACCACTGAGCTATCTCCCCAGCCCATGTCATATTTTTCTGGCAGAGCTGGGGATTGAACTCAGAGCCTTGCACTTACCAGGCAAGCACTTATTCTACTGAGCTGTCTCCCCAGCCCCTCATGTCATATTTTTTAAAGTGCAGTATTCTTAAAGATAGTGATAAGGCCAATCACCATTATCTTCCATTGTTGAAGAAAAAAGTCTTGCATATGCAAAATTAGGATTCCACCATATCTAACATTTCTTATCTAACTCATTTTATTTAAATCTCCCCAAAGTATTGAAGGCTGTTAGAAAATCTGATTGTTGATGGCTAGGTCATAATTGCTGTAATAATTTGCTCATTAATCATTATGCTGGGGTTTTTTCTACTACTGTAATGGTTTGACAATTATAGATAAAATTGTTGTGGTGATCCATGTACATTAATTCTTGCTAAGTAACAGTTTAAATTTTTAAAGGAAATTTTCTTTCAGTGTAAAACAATATTTCTGATTTTAATTTAAAATTTTGATTAGAAAAAGATTTTTTTATATAGATGTAGATAAGTATAAGTTTGTATGATATAAACTAATTGGATAGAGAAAAGCATTTTCTTCTTGGTCTATATTTTAAATTCCCTAATCAGAGTAAACTGATACCAGAACCATTTAGATTAATTTTGAGATGAGAAATTTCTTGATATCTAATTCCTTTAAAAATATGAGATCCACCTCCAGCTCTATTGGTTAATATCAGGTTTATGTACTTGACAGATCTGAAGCATTAAATCTAATATAATTTAAATATTGATATTTTATTTTATCTTCTACAGAAATATTTGGATTTAAAAAGGAAATCAAGAGTTATAGTGGGAAAAACTTTCATGCCTCTGACTAAGAATTGCTCTCAACTTTGAGAGGCTCATTTATTTCATTGTTTGCACTAAAAACAAGCTCCCCACGTGAAATTTGTTAAAGACGGAGGACATTTGTCTCTGCCCTCTGAGCAATTGGTAATAACCTGAAGACAGGAATGATTGCCATTGAACAAGGAGTTAATCGTACAGGGTCTGATTTCGGATTCTTTGTATTTGAGCATGAACTTTTCCTGAGATAACCAGGCATGGCCTCTTTTTCTTATACTTTCTGTTCATTACAACACATTTCATGTTTTTCTAGTGGAGAAAACCTTTTCCTTTTGAAAAAAAAATTTCCAGCGAGAGAAAATTTTCACAGTGTAAAACTGAATTTTCACCCTTCAGCTAGTCCAACTGGATAATGTTGTCATAAACAGAGACGACAACATTCTGTAACTGCCGTCACTGAACTAAATTTCAGCTTTACCTTTTCCTCCCTACTTGCTTACATTATTTTAAGTGAACTGTCAGGACAATTTGGAAAATAGAAATACTGGATTCATACATCAAAAGAAGATATTCCTTCGGATAGGGTCCTTTTACACGTGTCGGGCATTTAAAGAGAAAACTACTCCTTTAATGGAGAACTCTACAGAAACAAGTGAGGCAAGAATAGTTACATCCGTTAGGGTTTTCCTTTCATTATCATTACTAAGGCAAGATAAGCAAAGAGAAATTCTTAAGCTTCTAGAGAGTAGTGAGCGTAGTCGTGAAGAGGTGCTCTGTACCCAGCCCAGAGCCTGGTGCAGGTGGGAGTTTTACACACAGAGTTTGGATGGTGAAATAGGTGGGCTGTGGAGGATGGCGCTTCCTGATTCCAACTGTGAATGTCTGTCACTTGGACAATGATCAACGCTGTATTTTCTTAACCCAATATGGATGGAGAATGTGTTTGGATTGTATTGTGTGACAACACCCGCTTCTCTATGGACAGGCCCAAGCAGAGAAAGGGGGAGGGCCTGGCTTTTCAGGGTGAGTCTAACGCATTCAGCTGTTATCACACTTTGCAGATTATAACCACTCGTTTTATGGTTTCTTTTTCAGCTGCTCCCAAAATTCATTGCACTGTCTTCTAGGCTTATTTTTTAATATCCTGTAATCCAAAGTTCTAAGGAAGAAGAGTTGAAGTAGAACCATGTCCTGATTCTCTCCCTATTTTTTTTCTTTTTTCTCATGGGGCAGAAAAGGTTTCCAAACTTCTACCTGGAGAAATGCGTTTGTTTCTGTAGGGAAGGACTCCGCTAGGAATACATTTACAGGCTTCTTCAGTTGAGAGAGAAATTGGGAAATGAACCTACATATACAGAATTCTGAAATGCAAAAAATGTCTTTCTTCAGAGCTTTCATTAAAATATTTCTTTTTTGAAAGTGGCAGAAAGCAGTAGTACTATTTTGGCATTTGTCACGTTTAGCTTCCCTAGGAAAGTATTTGCTGTAAACTCCATTGTTCTAAAACTTGTTCACGGTTAAAACCGTGTAGGTGTGCACAATACAGAGCGCTTTCATTCTCAGTAGCATCGAAGGGCAAGGGATTCCTTCTGTGCTGTCTCTGAAAACATCTTGATTTCCATCTTAAAAACAACTTATTTCAGGGAAAGGATGTACTACCATTTTTAATAGTTTTTTCCCCTGTTAATTTAATCCTCTTAAGAGTCAAGTCTGAGAGAGGACTGGGCCCAAATTACAAGTTTCCATGTCTATGGTTTCGCCTGTGTAAGAGTGGTTCTCTTCAGCCATTTTTAAGTCGTGAAAAGCCCCGTACATAGGTGGCACAGGTGGAAGGACTGCCCATAAATCAGAAGCACGGGGTTTCTTGACTTCATTTAGGGGTAGCTTTACTGTCTGCTGTCACCACAGCTGTCAGCAGGATGCTTTGAACATCCTAATTGTCAACCAGGACTCAAACGGATCCTTAACTAATTGTTTAGATCAGCTAATCTATATCTGTCCTCTCAAAAGGACAGGCAGCTCTGAACATCCTGTATTTTAGACCAAACTCTCCTGGGTCTGAAAATCTTTGTGCGGCTGACCAAGAATCCAGAGACCAAAGGCCTACCTGTGTGTGCAGTCAGAAAGCAGATTGTGTACTGGTAGCCGAGGGATCCTATAAACCCCGGCCACCAGCTTGGGCTTCACTCAGACAACTGTGAATCGATAAAAGATTCTATTCATTGATCAAAAATGTACCAAGAACCCCACTAGAGCTGAGGGACAATTCTCTGCTGAGTCTACTGCTGCGTTTGCAGGTGTACGTAATATGGGTGTACTCTTCATTGATACATTCTGAGATATTTATGAGCATTTACTTGAGTTGAATTTTTACAAGCATGTCCGCAGCATCGGAGAGGTACACACGTGATACACACACAGCATATTACAATACAACCTCTCTTCCCATCGCCTCTGCTCAATCAGCTTCCCCAAACAGAGGCAATGCATTATTTAGCCCACATTTGTTATGACTCAGCTATTTACCAGGCATTGTTTTAAGCATTTTATAGGTGTTAAGTTATTTCATCATACAACAGTCCTACACTGTCGGTACCTTTATTATTTCCACTTTGTGGGAAAACCGATGTATGGAGACATTCCTCAATTTGGAGGGATCAGGTATTTATTTCTCTGGTGAATCAGCATAGCAGTCAGACTTCGGAAAAGCTTTTGAGGAAATAGGCTTTGAAGTGGAAATTCAGGGCCCCAGGAGCAGGGAGGGCTTGTTGCTCCTCAGAGGCCGATGGACAAGGAACAGACTTCAGAGGGTGGTGGCTTCGGCGACACGGGCTTGGAGGGAGCCAGAGGCCCGCTTCGCTAAGTGGTAATCCCCAGTCAGACTTTCACTTTCCCCTACTGGACCAACTAAATGAATTTAGCAAATCTGTAGACGGCTTTTCTTCCTTCCCCTGTCCTCAAACCTGTCGGTTTGTTTTTTTTTAAATTACTTTACTGACTGCAAACCCAGTTTGTATTTATTATAAAAATACAAAAACCATACTACACACATGCACAAAGGTGAAAGGGAAGTTAAGGCGTTTCTTATTCTACCGCCCTAAGGTACCTCCTTTCATATTTACAGTGTACAATCTCAGCCTATTACAGTAAGAAAACAGACTCCCACTACACAGTACAATGTGCACAGAGCCTTTTCCCTTTCCCCCCCTTCCCACCTCTTGGTTGGTGCAGAGAGTGCTTGTCGTGTTTCTATCCAACACCATTTTAACTCAATTTAAGGAATACCTCAAATTCAACTAGTTTATGAAACAGGTCCGCAGCTCTTAGAAGTCAGATTCTTTCCCTGTTTCATTTTATGTGTTGTGATTTCACGCAGGCAGATTCGTCCATCACCCACACAGGTGCAGACGCCCTCGCGTAGCCCAGCATTTGATGGACAGCTTTCAGGGACGCGCGCAGAGCCAACCTCGGCGTAAAGCCTGTCGCCTCGCTTGCCACCAACAGGTGGCGACGGCTACCGCATGGACGCTGACGTTCGCGCTTAACGACAGCAGGTTTTTTGATATTAACCTTTACACGTGACATCCACTTGATAAGTAAAATGGTATTTATTGTTTGCACATATATGTCTTTGAATGCTAAGACAATTGGACTGCTCCTTACGTGCTCATCTATACTGCTTCATAACTTGTCTTTTTTTTTGCCCATTTTTTCCTACTGAGATGTTCATCTTTCTCATACCATTTATAAATTATCTTTCTATGTAAATGGATTAAAATCTATAAATATGATTAATCCTATTCCACACTTTTGTCTTTTAATTTGTCGAATTTTTAATGGATAAGGGACATGGATGGAAGTTTTAAGCACTGTAGCCATTTCTATTTTATTCTCTATGATATTTGATTCTGTATTTAAAAAGACTTCCTTTACCTCAAGATCAGAAAAATGATTCCATGCATTTTCTTTGCTTTTCATAACTTAATTTTTGATACACTTGGTATTTATTTTACTATAAGATGTTGGGGGAGAAATTCAATATTATTTTTTCCTGAAGAGCAAATTGTTTCCATAGCACATTTTGGACAATACTACCTAACTGTAACGACTAGAAACACCAATCTGACCCTCGACTAAAATCTTGGGTCCACTGGCATTGATTTCAGGCCATCTGAATCTCTCTCTTTGGAAAGTATTTAACCATCAAGCCACCCTGTTCCAGCATGGTCCACTTTAATGCTTTTCTCGTTGTGTTTTAAAACATTTTATTGAAATTCATTTTTTAAACAACCACACGAAAACATTCTTCCTATAACAAGTTAAACAGAACAGCATGGTCTGTACGTAAAGTTAATCAGACTCCTCGTTTTGCTGTACTTCTTGTGAAAACAAGTCTCATAGTTTGGTGAATGAATCTTGACACTTTGTCTATGGTTTTCTGACCAAATCACAATGGCAGTAGCAGCACAAGTGACAAGAAATTGTGGCGGGGAAATGTTTATCTAATGCAATGCAAGTCATCCTAAACATTCTCCTTGAGTGATTTTGGTCTTTCATAGCAAACCTGTTAGTAGACGTAATTCTCATCAATATACAGATGAGCCAACTGTGTCAGTGGTATCAAGGAATTTACCCAGGTTGCAGTAAGTGGTGAAATATGGATTCAGATCCTCACAGCTGGTGTAGAACCTCAGCTCCACCTGTGCTTTTGGCCTCTTCCCGTCTTCCTGGGCCCTCTTGACCTCTATTAAGAACATAAATTTATACTGTAGGTATTTTTTAAAATCTGCTTTCTTTTTAAAATATATAATGTCTTCCTAGGTCAACACACATGGAACTATTTATTTTTTAATGTATTTGGTCGTTACAGAGTCTCACTACACAGCTCGGACTCATAGTGATCCTCCTGCTTTCAGCCTCCCCAGTGCTGGGATTACAGATGTGCACCACTAAGCCCAGACTCTGGTCAGCTCAGCCTGCACTGGGGGCGGGGCTGGCATGGTGTGCAGTGCCAGGGATTGAACCGTGGTGCCTGAGCTTGCCTAAGTAGGTGCTTTAGTCCCCTGAGCTATCTTGGTGGCCCACATGTATCAGTTTTGATATGCCAGCGTTCAGTCAGCTGCACAGTGTTCTGCACCATAGTGTAACCGAGCTTAACCATCTCGCTGTTCATGGACATGTGTTTGCCTTTCCTGGTCTCTGGGCTACAATGCTTCCATTCACTCTTCTGTGCAAATCTCTTTCAGACTGGTGCTTTTATTTTGGGAAAATAGTTTTTCAGAAGTAGTATTGCTGGTTTTAAGAGTACAAGAGATGTTATTTTATTTTCTATCAGGTTGTTTTTCACAATGGGTATATTAATGAATATGCCCACAGAGAAAGCTTTCCCACACGCTCTCCTTTCATTCTTTCTTCCCTACGGAAGCTTCCTGTGTGTTCAGTGCTGTTCTTACCACGGGGTGTGACATGCTCACCACGCACTCACTCAGGTTCTGCTCTCAAGGGTGGTGGCTTTGGCTCACACTGGAGACCGCTAACTCCAAACCACCCTGGAGGAGCCCAGCAGCAAACACTGCGCAGGAAACACTTTCACGTTGAATTTAGGACATCTCTCTTCATATCCTGGGCTAGCCTGCAGCACCGCCACCTGTACAACATCCCATTCACACAGGGCACCCTCTCTCCTAAGACTTTGGTGCCACCTCCCCAGGGATTGTATTCTTATAAGTCCCCAGGAAGGATTTTTCAAATGCAGGATGATTTATCTTTATGTTTACTGTGTTTTCTTCCAGAGCCTACCCAAGGAACCTCCTTTCAACCACAATAAGAACATCAACAAATACGGACCATGGTTCTTGTCTTGGTCCATTTGCCATTACTATAATAAAATACCTGAAGCTGGGTAACTTCACAAAGAATGGAAGCTTGGTTATTTTTGTCCTTGGAGCTCCAAGTGTCTGGCAATGGCACTAGCTGAGCTGTGTCTAAAACCTCATGCTGGGGTGCATTGCAGGGGTACTCACTTAAGCAAGAGGAAGAGATCATACCACCATATAGAATGCCAAAGGGGAGGGCCAGGTTTGTTCCTTTGTAACAACCCTCTCGTGGTAACTAGCTCAGAGCCCTGAATGGACTACTTTAATCCCTCCCACGCACATTGTTCCAGGATTGAAGCACCCATATCTTAAAGACTTCACCTTTTATCCTTGAGGCTGCTGACCAGGTTTCCCACAAACAAACCTTTGGAGGATAGACCACACCTAAACCATAGCAGTTCTCTCCCTTCCCTCTCTCTCCCCTTTTATCCTTCCTTTCTTTTAAGGACTGCTGATTTGGGGAAGCTGAGCCTTGAAAAAAACTGGATAATTTTAAAATAAATTTTACATGGAGGATAGCTTTACCTTGTTGTCCAACACCAAGAAATCAGCAGGGTAAAATTGACTGACCATGATCTCAATGCTATCAGTATCTTTATCATTTCCTAATGTTTTTATTTGCCTCATCTCTTTATCCTCAGAGAGGTAATGTTGCTTAGAAGAGCGTGAATTCTCAGGCCTCCCAGCTGGGCTCAATACCCAACCTTCCACCTTGGGGAAGGCAGTTCATCAGCCAAGAAAAGTCACACAACTTCACGGGGTACCTTTCACATAATATTGGGTGATGCATGTAGGACATTTTAGGTAATTTAAATCTAGAAAGTGACATTCATTAAATAAACAAATATTGTTATTATTATTGTCTTCTTGGCATCCCATTAGCAGGGGTTATTAACCCCAGCTCCAAGAAGGATACATTCTGTTCCAAGGTAATGAGGCGCCTAGTTAAATGTTAAACAGGAATTCAGAGCAGCCGCTGCTTCCTGAACTGCAGACTCCTTTTCCTATCATTTCTATTGTAACTTTTATGAGTACTTCATCTCTGAAGATACATGTCTTCATTGTTTTGTTGAGGTTTGTTTTCTGTTTTCCTGGAAATACTTCTACTAATAGGCAATGGGACAGGAGCATCATAGCAAATACCAACTGGAGACACTGAAGCTGGTTTTACCAGATCAACAGTGACCTCTTCCAGCCCTCAGCTGGGATCTTAGCCTCTCACACCAACCTAATTTAATGCCTTGAGATTTCCAGTCATTTTCAGGTTAGAAATTCATTGAGGACAGGGATGTGGATTATAACCTTTGATTTCCACCCAAGATGAGACATCACAAGAAGGGACTGACTTCTCTACTGAGAGTTCCTACCTAAAACAAGCTACTTTCCAAAAACTCGTCTCCACCAATGATGGTGGCAAAGTTACTGCTGACTTCTCCCTCAGTGTTTTCCTCAAATCCCTGTGACATGATGCCTGACCTTGATCCACAGCCTCTACCATCTTTTTGTGAGTCAGCTGTGGATTACCCCATGAATGAATCAGCTTTTCAAGTGCAAACACCGTTGCTGAGAGCAAAGACTTGATTAAGACTGACACTGACAAAAGATCTACAAACTGCTGTACAGGGTTTCAGGTAAATCCTGAGAAGATTTGACTGACCTTGTCAGATACAAAAGTTACATTTCTTGTCATATAGGTCTTGCTTTATCTTGGTCTTAACCATCCAGCAGAAAACTATAACTACAAAGTATAAAAAGTAAAGCCATATTAGTATACTGAGCTGTGAAAGGCTCAAGTCAACAATTTCTGACATTGCCAGTCCTACGGATAACTCACTGTTATTATGGACTACTGGACTATATTGGATTACTTTGCTGAATTCATGCACCTACAATATTTGAATGGCAATGGAATACCCATCCCTGACAAAAGTAAACAAAAAAGGGGGATATAAATGAAGGACCATTTTGTAGTGAAAAAATAAATATCAGTACATACAAAATAGTTAGCATAGATATACAGCTACTTTATCTTAGTTCATGAGAAGAAAGTTTTAAGCCAATTGTGTTTAGACAAAATACCATGCCTGCATCTTGTACTATGAATAACTACTATGAAGATGACAATATACAATGTATTAATTATTGTAACTGTCCTACTAACCTGTTTTGAAACTGTCTTATTGATATTTCTTTCTCAATAGAATTAATTTTTTTAAAAAAATCTTGATATTGTGGACAGCAGCTCTCTGTATGCAGGTGTGAGTTCATCCTCGTTAGGTCCATAGGCTTTAATCCCCGATTCTACAGAATCTTATTCCATGATAAGATTAAATCTCATAAAAATCTCGTTTAATAAAATCTCATTCAAATGGCATTGGAGGCCTCTTTGAGATTTCCACCTTGCATTGAGTAAAGAACTAGAGACCGAGCTGGTCACCCTAAGGGCAGGGAGCTGGGGACACCCAAAAGGGCTGTTCTTGCCCTTTGTGCATTTGCAATCCAGAATTGAACAAAAGAACCTCAGGAACTGCGCACTGGGGCTTCCAATGATAATTCATCACAGAAAACATTCAATAACTGTTATACAGAAATTATGATCTTAATATTTGAGAAAGAGTTCACAATTCCATTAACAGTTATTTCTCAGTTTGTAAATTTGGTATCTGGAAGCCTCTGAGATACACAGTTTCCTTAGGAAGTAGTACAGCAGTACTACCTCACATTTTAAAGCTATGGGACAGAAGTTTCTTTATTCAGATACTATAGGCTATGAAGTATAGTTGCCTAAAAATGTCTCTAAATTTAATTGCAGTTCCTAAAACAAACAACAAATCATTTCTGAAGCTAATGCAAAATCTGCTTATCATCTTAAAATATGAATAATATTTTTTTAATTTAAGTATTAGTCTAAGCAGGGGAAGCCTGCTAATTTAGAAAAAGTAAAAATATACTTTTTAAAAAAAAATGATGTATCTCACAATTTTATGAACAATGTGTCTTATTCACGATGCTAATGAATGCTATATTACATTTTCAAGGTAAGGAGAAACCAAGTCCGTGTCTTAAAATAATAGCTAGGGTTAGAATGAGTTTTTACATCACATATTAATGTTCCAATGAACATTTTAATAGCTAAAATTAGATAAAGATGTGTAAATTCAACATTGTAACTTTTTTATCTATGAAGTCAACAGCTGTATTTCAATAACTGCTTTGGCTGAGTAACATAGCTCATAAATAACATCATTTGGTTTTAAAAAGTAAATAAGCCTCATTTTTGAAATTAAAAATTCTTATCCTCCTTAATAAAGAAAAATATCCATGTCTTAAAATTCCTAATGGCATTGAAATGTTCCCCATAGTTGTCTTTTTTTTAGTGTGTTTACTGCTGCAAACGTTTATATATTTCTTCTTTTTAGAATGTCTTCCCATGTGAGTCAGTAGACAACTTTTCTAGGCAGCCATCAATTCTTTCACTTTCTCTGCAATGCTAAATCTTAAAAGCTGTTGAAAATAAATAGCCATGCCTATTTCTGGACATAAAAAGTTTATTCATTCACCGAATATTGTATTTCACCCCTACCATTAGTAGACTCTCTTTGTGAGTGAAAGGAAGCTTACTCGTCCTCTCCACTTCAGCTGCGTCCCAGCTGTGTTTATTAAATAGAGATTCGGCATTGTCTGGCCTTTTTTCTCTGTTCCATCATTTTCCCCACCTGGCTCTTTGCACCCTATTCTAGCTAACATATCCATATTTTCACTGACAGTAGAATATATGTATATGACTTTCTCTGATGATGGCAGTTAACATTCCTTTAAAAGCTTACATTTTACCTCTGTCTCCCTTGTTCACGTTTCAACTATGTGAAATTGGATGATTTGAGACAATTTTAGCAGCTTCTCACTCAAATAGAATCTCTTATGACTTGTGATGGTTTTGAATTCTTGGCACCCATTTTCTATGCCACTAAGCGTTTCTGTAAAGGAAGGATTGTTAAGAATTACAAGCACAAAGTACTGCCTGAAAGAACAAAGAGGACACATTTCACTTCTCGAAGAATAAAATGGAACTTCACAGTAACGTGCCAAGATTTTCCTTCTTCTATAGCGAAAATAGGCTGAGAGTGGGCTAAGTGTACTCGACTGTGTGAGGACAGACAGAGCTTCTGAAGTTTCTTAGGTCATAATTTATTTCCTTATGAATGCAAACATATTAATATCTCAATGTTCTGCCACTTTTAATGTTTGAAATTGTATTTTCTTTTAAACTTGGCCAATTAAGAGAATAAATCAAACACTTTTTTGGGCATTTCCTGGAAAGTCATATTCAATCACAGATTAGAAAAAAAAATGTGATATACTTGTGCATGCAAGAGTTTTGCACAAAATATTTTACAGATTTTAAAGAAATTACATACTTTTCAATCTCTAATTTTTTAAAAATCAAACAATAGTTTGGGGTTTTTTTGGTATTTAGTAGAGTCTACAGTGTCTCACTATGTAGAATGGACTCATAGTGATTCTCTTGTTTTCAGCCTCCCAAGTGGGATTACATCTGCATACCACCACACCCAATCTCAAAGAATCTTTTTTTTTTTTTTTTTTTTTTTGCAGTACTAGGGATCAAACTCAGGACCTGCTGAGCTGTCTCCCCAGCCCTCAAACAATAGTTCTTTTAAAGTTGTTGAATAGAAAGTGGCCATTAATTTCTGAAAAATTATATAATAAATCTATTCCAAAGAGGGAAAACCCTAACAATTAATTAATTTTATAATGTGT
>NW_004524598.1:14607908-14614177 GCF_000260255.1 Octodon degus | reverse complement strand
ATATATATTATTATTGTCACTTGGTTGTGTTAATATCAGCAAAATCAATGTTGATTGGTGTTGTGAGAGGTGAGTTGAAGAAAGGCCAAAAGTCAAAAACTCAGAACCCCACACAACAGGAAAATTTGAAAAAGAAGGAAAGAAAGAAAAACTGATCTGTTGTAGATGGAGAGCCTGGTTTGAATTCACTTCTTTGACTTGGTTTAGAAATTTGATATCTCAAGGATCACTGTCAGCCTTGGGTGCTGTCCCTGAGGTAAAGGACTGTCCCGCCCTCCCTTGTCTTTCACAGGAGGGGTCCTTCCTATGGAGAAGAAGCAGAGGCAGCAGGTGGACTTGCTAGTCAGGGCTTTGCGCAGTGAGCAGAGGAGCAGAGAGCCAGGACAAATGTGGGAAGTGGCTTCCTGTGCTGTAGAAGTTCCTTAATAAGAGATGTGTTCTAGGGGCCGGGAAGATGGCTCAGTGAAAAATAAAAATAAAAATAAAAATAAAAGACGTGTTTTGGAGCCTGAGGTAGTGTCCATGCATTCATTTCTTTGTACTATAGAATTTGTTCATGTTAGCCTTAGGTTACTCTTGTGCAAACCTCATATATTTATAGAGAAATCTCTACACCATCCAACATTCTTGTTTCTGAAAATCCATCTTTAGAGAGCTAGAGTTATCGCCTTAATGGTTGTGCTCCCTTGTTTTAGAATTAGTATTGAATGTTGACACCCAAAATATTACCAGGACAATGTGTGGGTAGGAAGGGCTTGGCTCATTGCTCACTGAGTTAGCATAGCACTAACTGAATCTCACTAGGATCTCAGAGGTAGCAGAGCACATCCGGGATCTCTATAGACAATGAAGTCAGATTTCATATGAGCCTTTCGTGTGGGAGCTGGAGCTTGGTCAGTGCATACAGCAAGGTGAGGAATTTGAGTCCAGAGGCTCTCGGGGCCGGTTTGCCAAATTTTTTTTTGTAGGTTTCTTATTAGGTCTATTACCACAGGCTCTTGATCAAATCTTTACTTCTCTTTTCCTCAGTGGCAAATAGGATTTCCTCCGAAACCAAGTCACCTGGTATAGATCCCTTGAATAACTTTCCCCTCACCAAAAGTTCTTGCTGTCATCTCTTCTTTCCTTTTTATACTTCTCTTAGACAAAAGCACATTTCTCCTCTTCAAAACTTGTCTAGTTGGTCTTAACCGGTTCACCAATCATTCATTCACTTTTTGCACTTCCTCACGAGTCTACTAACTACTTCGCTCCCCACTGATTCCTTTTCCTTAAACTGAAAGCTAATTGTGTGTCTTTACATGTAAGATCATACCTAGGAGGCCTGTGAGCTTCTAGCCATGGTCGCTAGTGTTCCCTTGTGCCTCAGTTTTGATTCCTCGCTTCCTTGACAACCACTACCAATCTTGGCTAAAGCTAGCCAGATCTCCAATTCCTCCCATAATATCATACCCTCACTCCCTAATCCACTTCTTCCCACCAAGATTACAGGGAATGTTGCTAATATTTCTTGTTTCCATTTTATTACTCCTGTTTTTTTTTTTTTTTTTTTTTTTTTCATTTCATTGTCGTCTAGCTGCCTTGGTAAGGTTACAACTAATTTTCTAAGCACTACTTTGCAGGAAAAATTCAAACTTATTATCTTTGTGGCATTTGATACTTCTGACCATGCCCTCTTCACTGAAGAACATCAATCTGTTGATGTCACTGCTTCTTTGTTCATTTGTAACTTTGAAGGTATTTCTCTCTTAGTCCTTGAATTGAGCTTCTTCCAATGTCTGCTTTTTAACTATTACTGTTATTTGAGGTTTAACCCTGGTTTCTTGATTTTCTCATACTGTTGAGTTCCACAGGAGGATTTCATCCATAAGTGGGCTTCCTTACCACTTACAGATAATTTCCTAATTTTAAAAAAACTTCAGCATGACCCTCTCCTTAGTTTCGGATCCCAAAATTCAGTTACCCTGGACAAATGTACTGTATTCTAAATGAACTTACTCTCTTTTCAATAGAAGAGCTCCTTCTCTTCTACCTTAAACTCTACTGACCAGTATTTCTCCAGCCTCCAGGGTGAGTAAGGAATTGTCAAATGATGCTAAAAAATCTGCTTGATCAGGTTCTCTCCTGGAGACCACAATTTGGTTGTCTGAGGATTGGTAGCTTGGGAAGCCACTGGTGGGACTGAAAATCATTCTTTATTTTCATGGTGATACATGCTTTATAACCATTATAATTTTTGATTGCTACAAGAAAAAAAGGATTCAGAGGTTTAAAAAGTCTCCATATCAGTGCATCCTAGAACGTGAGATGGGATGAAAAGCCAACTGTCTGACTCAAACCTCTGCTTTTTCAACTAAGCCACACTGTCTCCAATGTATTACTAAGAAAATATCTGAAATAACATGTGTCTTACTGACCTGAGTCTGCTTCGCTCCCACCCCAGTCATTTAATTACAATGACCTTGTTGTGCAATCCAGGCTTCTCAGTCTTCATAGAGGTTGACAGTTGATACCCCATGTCAAAACTCTTTTGAGAATGGAAGAGGGGCCTATTGACTTTTTTTTTTTTCAGGAGACAGATGTAAGTGATACAGTTATCCTAAATATAGAAAAGACTTTGAGGCCTTCAGTGCATTGGAAAGTGGGTGTAACTGAAGGACTTGTGTCTGACTGATACTATGTGCTGTGGCTTGGATATGGTTTAACTGTATTTAGTCTTCATGTGTTGAATCTATACTAAGAAATGGTAAGAGGATGGAAACTACCAGACTATGGTGCTTGGAAGTCAGGCTTTGGATAGATTAAGCAAAGTATTTGTGGCATGGTCCACAGGATTGAATCCTGGTGGCTTTACAGGAACAGGGAGAGAGACCAGACATGCACACATGCAAGCATGTTCCATATCTCGTGGCATTTCATGCTTTGTGCCACTTTGGGACTCTACCAGCAGAAAGGGCACCATAAGATACAACCCCTCAACATTATGCTTCCAGACCTGTGAACCAAAATGAACTCTAAAGAAAAACCCATCTGTAGTACTTTACCATTAACAATAGAAAACAAAGTAATACTCTATATATTTGAGGGTAGCATTGAGGTAAATTAAGGGCACCCTTTTTGGCAGCATTTCCTGGCACACAGATTTTCAAAATACAGTATCATTATCCAGAAAAATATCCTGGTCACATCTTCCTATGTTTCTCTTCCTAGCTAGACTTTGTGGTCCATTTCTCTTTCCTTGTTCCAAGTTCTTAGTCTTTCTGGATTGTTCATCAAACTTCTGGTTGTCTCACAAGGCATGTTTGTGGTTGTTGTTAATGTTTTTTAGAATGAAAAGGTAGCCTCATCTATTCTGTTCTCTGAGCAAGAGATTTGGGTGAGTTTGTTTCTTTCTCATTTTGTTTTCTTTCATGAAACAAGACAGTGTCTGTTCTGCATGTCTGGCTGTGGGGATCCCCTCTCTGCTCTGTTGGTAGCCATTTGGGGTTAAACTCTTCCCATATTCACACATGGTAGAAAGGCATGGTGTTTGTCCATAAGGGTATGTATTTTTTAAGATTTCTCTATGATGAAATGAACAAGTACTCAGAATCAAGCCTGGCATGTAAAAGTATACTCTGAGAGCATTTACCCTTTTATCATAGGAAGGATTTATTTTTTGAGGAGAGACAAGGTTCAATTCAATTTTAGATGTGGTATAATCTAGAATCCACATAAAGCTATCCTGTACATAGTTGGTTAGACTCGCTCATCCAGAGGTCCAAGGAAGAGTCTTGGCGGAAGGTGCAGATATTTTAAAAATTCAGCATATAAATAAACCTGATTAAAAACATGAGGGTGGATGGAATCTCTTAGGACTAATAAACAGTGTGTGAGGAGGATAGTCCATGAATGGAATAGAGATTCCTTAGAATCCCGTGGGAATGTGCTAGGAATAGGTAGATACCATACTCATGGAGAAAACCTACTTTTAACCTCCTGTTATAAATGCACTGTTTATTTCTAAGAGATGGGGAATCTCGTGGCATATTATTTTCAAATTTGGATCTTTTTACTGGAAGAATTTCAGTAAGATAAGTAGCAGATAAAGAATATGTAATATTAAAGTAAATGATGTAGATAGCATTTCTAGTAAGCCATCTAAAAATGAGAAAGCCAGTTCTGGAAAACAAAGATGCAAGGACCCAGGAAGGATGAAAATAGTGGACTAGGATTTGCACAAAAGACACCTCACGGCTCTGTGCTGAAGGCAGAACAATGAATAAAGTTATGAGAGCCTCAAAGGCAGATGAATGACGAGGAGACTAAGGTGAGTAACACAGGGCTATAACTAGGTTTTCTAGACCAAAGTTGGAACACAGTTCTGACCCAGACAGCAGCGTTCAAAAATGAGGTTGGAAAATCTAGGGTATGTGGCAGCCATTCCCATCATCCTTTGCTGTTGGATATGTGTGCTTTCAGGTATCCCGAGAAAAAGAAAACTATCATACATCAGATGTTATAGGAAGATTGTGAACAGAGTGTCTGCACAGCTGAGAGGCAGGAGAAAGCAATGATTAACTCGGATTAAACAATCAAATGAGCTGCTGGAGACTGTATCAGGTGCCTACCATTTGTGCCTGGTTGGATGTTATTGTATTCCTCACATCTTCACAAATAATACCGAGCAGGATGAGGTGACACCACCCGACTTTCTTCTTATTAGTAATGTGCTGCTCTGAGGGCTGTCAATTTAGCTCCTTTAACAAGCTCTAATGTCACCAACAAGATATTAGTCAAATCTTCAATTCTTATATCATGGTTAGGAAAAAACGGGGATGGATAACCAAAGCTCCAAAGAAGATCAGACCCTAAGTGACATTGATTATTCTGTATGTATTTATTTCTATGTTTCTGACGAGGTGAGTAATCCACACACTTCCTGTACCTGATGCCTTGGTGTTGTACTATTTGTTATATGCATAGTGTCTCTCTGTGGGACAGCTTTAATGTAAAGAGAATTTTTCTTCTTCCAAGTTTTCTTGTTGGCCACAGATACCTGTCTGCATCTGTCTGTCTCTCTTACATACAACACATTCCGAAGCATGCAACACATACAACAATGGAAGTCACTTCAAGTTAAATTAAATTCCACTGGATGGAAAAGTAAGTCACTCGGGTTGTTTTAAGCAAATGTTCTGTTGTTAAAGTGTGTGAAGCTGGCTAAGGTGAAGGGAAGCATTAACTCAAAACACCCAGGGATCCGTTAATCTGTAGGGTGCTGCGGGTGTTTTTATCTCAGATGTATTTTTCCAAAAGAAATGCCATTTTCTTTATCGCATATCTGAAGAAACTACACTTAGGCAGCAGCTGTTGGCTTACTGAACAAGCATTTGTTGAGAAAGTCTTAATTGGTGAATGTTCCGATCTGAGCAGGTCACCTGGATCACTGAAGTCCCCATTCCTTCGTGCCACACTCTTTACAAATAAACAAAGCTTTGAGTTCACGGGGAAAATGCAGCTTACACAGCACTTAGGAGTGCTCAAAGGGCCTCTGTTCCCTCTCCATACTAATGTGGTTTCACAAGAAGACGAAGATTATTTTATTGCCCCAGGATGCCAGGAAATTTTCATTTGGCTCCCTCAGATCTTTGGGATAAAAGTGGGACAGTAAGGAAAAGAATTCCCTTTGCTGTCTTAGATTTCTGTTCTCCAGGAAAATATGTTGTGTTTTCTAAGATCAGATACTTCGTCGTTTATTTTTGGCTTTAGTGAGTGTATTATTTTACATTCCCCCATCCCTTTTTTTTCCTCAAGAAATATCTCCTCTCTGCTGTTTCCTGTTTTGGATCATTTTATGGGATTCCACTTTTTGGCTAAAATACGGATTGTGTCTTTCTCACACGGTAGATTTACCAACTGCATTGTTTTAAGTTTGGAGACATGAACATCCCAAATATTTCCTAATTAGAAAAGTAGTCACAGCTAAAAGTTAGCAAAATAAATACATGTCCTAGTATACTCTTAAGAAGTGAGCCATCAGAATGAGGCCGAACTTGTCTATCTGGAAGCAGTGGCCAAGAGCTTCCCTGACCTTGGCAACCTTATGCCTTGTCTTGCCTTTACTCCATTTTAATTCATAGTACCAAATCCTAGCTTGTTTTTCTTTCTTTCTTTTTTTTTTTTTTTTAATTTTATTTATGTGTGTATGTGTGTGTGTGTGTGTGTGGCCAGGTCAGCCCACCAGGGGGCGGGGCTGGCTGGCATGTGGTGCTGGGGGATTGAACCGT
>NW_004524598.1:14604743-14605789 GCF_000260255.1 Octodon degus | reverse complement strand
GCTAGTATTTTATTGAGGATTTTGGCATCTATGTTCATGAGGGAGATAGGCCTGTAGTTCTCTTTCTTAGTTGCATCTTTCCCTGGTTTTGGTATTAGTATAATACTTGCCTCCAGAAATGATTTTGGGAGTACTGCTCTTATGTTATGTTTTAAATGATAAGTGATGAAGCAATTTTAAGATAATAAAATGACACTCAAATATTGGTTATGATTATTATGGATCTAGCATGCCATGTTAGAACCTGAAAAGGCTATTTTTTTTGTTTGTTTGTTTTATTTTGTTCTTTGCTGTGCTAGGGATTCAACTCAGAGTACAATTGTTGAGCCTAGAGAATGGGATCACATGCCAAGCCTTTTCAAATTTTATTTTAAGATGGACTCTCCCTGAGTTGCCCAGGCTGGCCTTAAATTTGTAAACCTCCTGCCTCAATCTCCCTACCACTTGGATTTATAGGCATTTTCCATAACACTTGGTGTGGCTAGATTTTTGTTTTGTTTTGCTTTTAGTATTGCAAGGAGAACTCTGTTTTATTTTTTCTAGGACTAACCCCCCCAAAACATAACAAAGACAAAGACAAAGACAAAAAACAAACAACATAAATAAAAAAGATACAGTATTTTAAAACACGAATAAAAAACAGTAGTGGTTATTATACCACACATTCACGTAATCAATTTTGTTGCTCAGATTATCAGATCTAGGCATGCAAATCCAATCAAACAATTGAACATTAGCCCTTCTTTTCGATAAGATATTAGAATAATACACATAAAAAACAAGGTGAAAGTTATTCAACAGTGATTGTTATATTGCACATTGATGTCTTCAATGTAGTTGCTCAGATTACAGGTAATAACATATGAAATTGGTCAAAATAAATATTTTAAACATTAACTGCTATCTTCAAAAATTAATAGAAATTAATAGAACAGTCATCTTAGCTTTCCTGTGTATATACTTACATGATTTTTTCTCCTTTTTTTAAAATCTTTTTTCCCTTTGCCTCATATCTATTGTTTATTCCTTATGTTCAGTTTCCATTT
>NW_004524598.1:14594539-14604643 GCF_000260255.1 Octodon degus | reverse complement strand
CCACCAGGGGGCGGGGCTGGCTGGCATGTGGTGCTGGGGGATTGAACCGTGATCCCTGTGCTTTGCTAAGCTTGTTCTAAGTAGGTGCTTTAGACGGCTGAGCCATCTCACCAGCCCTTGTTTTTATTTCTATTTCACCTGCAGTGCCCACCAAATGTGATGAATGGACAAGCGATTGGCACAAACTGGGGAGGAACAGCCTATTTGTGTGTTTAAAGAAAACTGAATACTGATTTATATCAGGTCCAAAAATCTCTACGGCACTGTTTTATGTGCTGTAATCTTGAATAATTTGGAATCAGCTTTTGATAAAATAATTGAACAATTCCATTAATAATAAGAAAAAAAAGGGAAAAAATTCAGTAACTTTACTCTTACTCCACAAGTTAAAGTAACCTCCCTCTCTTTCATGGGCTTCTCGAGTGTTAAGACTTACATATGGAACTTGGTTCTCATTGATTTTTATGTTTCGAAATCAGGTGTTGGGCTTTGCTTCCATTAATTTTTCAAGACTAGTTGGGAGAAATTCATTGAATGGGCCTTCAAGGTGCATCAGCATCTGAGAAAATCATATTCTCAGCTTTCTACCAATGTCAATGTATGTTTACAGAATATGAAAGAAGAATACAGTAATGGTGACACTTCTAATCTACTGGGGAAGAAACCTGGGGTAAAAATAATAAGTCATAATAAAACATGTGTACATGTTAAACATGTTAATTACATCTTTGTTTATAAGCTTGTATATATAATACATATTAATTATTCCTATTTTAAAATTATACCAATATGTTTATAAGCTCACAGATATGATCATATAAATGTGCTCTCACACTTTTTCTTCGTGAGTTCCCAGGGACTCCCTCTCTTCAATTCTATCTTTTTTTTTTTTTATGTATTTTAGGACAGGGTCTACAGGATCTCACTATAGAGATCAGACTGTTAGTGATTCATCTGTTTTCAGCCTCCCAAACTCTGGGATTACAGGCACGTGCCACCACGCCCCGTCTTAATCCCCATCTCAGTGTGCCCCAGGGGCAGGGCTGGCAAGGCATGCCCAGGATTGAAACCAGCCACTGTGCTCTGCCTAAGCAGGCACTTTAGTCCCCTTATTTCAGCCCTATTCTGGGAGTGCTCAAATGAGTAATTTATTTGCACATGCTGAAAAAATATAAACTATATGGGATAAGCAGAGTAAGTTTTATTATAAATGCAATTTCTGATAATTTGATTTCCTCCTGATTTCGTATGATTTTGACCATCAATTTAATAATTTGCTTTCTTGACTTTGAAAATTTGCTGTTTTTATGTTCGTGCTGTCCTGGCTCTTCACTGTTCACCAAGTGAGGGCTCTGAACTTCAGAGCCACTGACTTACACACAGATAAAGTCACAGAGAGACGTACACAGAGACTCCAGAGCTGCCCATGGCTTTAAATCCTGTGTTTCCTGTCACCCCTCACGAACCCAAGTGTCGACGTCCTGTAAGATCACATAGTTCTTTCCCTTCCTACTGAGGTCTGCACAGACGCATAAATAGACACACTCGGGGCCAAGATAGTTATACCTCGAATATCTATTGGTTTATTGAAAGGAGCAGTTATTTGATCAATTGCGCATGTCTACATCTGGGAATCTGAGCAACTACTTGGAAGACAATAATATGTAATAGTGTTAATTTCCTATCATCTTGTTTTTGAATTCTGTATAGTTTTTATGAGCTTTTGTTGTTTTATTTTTGTCTTTTCTCTTTAAGACTAAAAAAAAAAAAACAAAAAAAAAGAAAGTCCACAGGACTAGGAAATTTAGATTACTTAAAATAACAGCAGAGCTGATTGGCGGAGGAGATACTTTCTGTCAGGCCTCATTTGCTTACACATCAAGTGGACAAGGAGTGAACTTTTTACGTTTCCTTTCAAATATGCTATTCTATGATAATGTAAGGGTCATAATTGCAATCAATAAAAATATAATTTACAAGTATACATGACTCAGTGCTAGTAATTATATTTCAAACACTCTTTTAAAAAGAAGGAAAGCATAAAAAATGTAAAATTTTACAAATTGCATAGAGTTATAAACTTAATTCTGGGCCAATTGTTTTGGAGACAGGGTGTTGCTACATAGTCCAGGTTGGTCTTGAACTCACCATGCAGAGTGGGATGGCCTCAAAATTGCAGTGACTCTCCTGCCTCAGCCTCAGAAGTGTTGGAATTACAGGTGTGTGCCACCATACCCAGTCTGGGTAAATTTTTTAAAAATTTAATTCATCAAACAAATTTCCCTGATTTGGGACGGGGATATAGCACAGAGGTACAGTGGCTATCTGGCAAGCACAAGCCCTGAGTTTGATTCCATATATATATATATATATATATATATATATATATATTTTTTTTTTTTTTTTTTAATTTCCCTGATTTTTATGTTTCTGTGAAACACAGAGGCGCAGCCTTGCCCAGTGTCAGCACGTGGCAACCAGAGACAGGTGACAGAAGCACACAGCAGGGGCACTTGCTTAGACCAGCCTGCTCAGGGCTCTGCATGTGTGAGTGCCTCCCACTGCCCATTTGTTCTCTAAGGTTGGACAGTTGCCCCTCCCTGCAGCTCCCAGAACTAAAGCTGATGAAGAGGGTGTTGTGTTTTATTTAGAAGACAAAATGCCAAGGTCTTCTTGACAGTGAATCTATTGCAAAATGTAATTTTCATATCTGAGTTTCGTTTTCACAGTGAGGCTAATGTCGCCTGATCTGAAGTTTTGCTGTTTCCTTTGCGCGGTCATGAAGGCCTTGTAATGTCCTCCGACTGCTCTGTGCAATAAACACCTGCGTGCCTTTTCTTTATGTTCATATACATTAGAATATTTTCCATGTAACATACACATATTCTTTACAGCTTTCTCAAGTACTTAGAATATCTTAAAAGTGGTAGAAACCCCATGCACAAATATTTGACGGTATCAGATTAAACTAAAAATTTAAAAACAGTTGAAACACATTTGTGAGTACAAACCCATTTTTGTTTGAGGATATTATGATTCTTGTCTAGTGGTGCTTCCATTTCTGAAGAGGGTGATGGAAGAAAAACCTTAGCAGACTTCTGCTAACATGGCTTTAAGGAAACAAAATGTAGTAAAAGAAATGGAAAAAACAAGAGATCTGTTTTATTAGCAAGAAAAATAGCTTCTGGATTTGCCAAGATAGCACTAACATTATGCCATCCGACATCCAGAACTGCTAAGATTTCAGCTCAGTCTGTGGACGCTGTTTCAAGATGTTCCTCACTTTGAAGACTACCTTTCACTCTTGAATTCTATCTAAACATTCCAGAGACTTTGAAATGGAAATTATTTCCATAAAGCAATATTTTTTTTTGAGGGAAGGACAAAACCTCAGAGGAAAATGACCCTAAAATCTTTATCAAAGTGGACAAAGTCTTCAAAGCAAAAACAATCTTCAAATTGAGAATTCCTCTGCATTTGATGCTGTACTCTGAGTATATAGTTTAATGAAATGGTCCTAACTCACAATGGTGCATTTATCACAAGATTTAAAGGGTTAAATGCGGAAGAAAAGCTGGAGAATTTCTTGTTTACGGAATATCCCCTGTGCATTATAGCATAATTGATAAGGTAAGCTACTAGTGAATGGCTGAATATTTGACTAATAGCTTCCTTTTTAAATTATAATAAATGGAGAAGTCATTTATGCAAACATCCCTGTGAGTGCCTGTGTGTGTGTGTGTGTGTGTGTGTGTGTGTGTGTGTGTGTACACTCACACACACAGTCTTCTAACTCTTCTAGATTTACCTGTGGTCTGGAGGGTAAGATTTTCTTTCGTCAGATTGTGAAATTAAGACTGAATTTACCTTCTGATGTCAAGCATTTGTTCTGACATATGTTTCTTCCCCCTCTCCAACCTTGTTGGATTTTTTTTTTTATTCCACTTTTATAGGACAGCTTTGACTCTGCACTAAACCATGCCACTAACACGTTACTTAATCTAACTGGCACATTGTAAAATTTTACACATGCGCTCATCCAGATAATTACACAATTAATTTTCACTTAGTTCAGCTGAAACAGGGATAATGAAATTTCCACTGGTGTACTGTTACATCCAGGGGCCAAGGGTCAGTTTCCTGTTTGGATAAGGGCGAGTTTAAAGAGGATTTCTGACAGTCTCCTTACTTCAACTGGTTCTAAAAACACTGCAATGGAATTTCAATTTACAGCTCAATTCAATGAAAGGAACAGATGTTGGGAGTGTGCCACCATCATGGGAGAGCCGCCCTCCACACAGGTGTGCGAAGGAGCCATCAGCTCTTGCCTAAAGATATGTCCTCTCTGCCTTCCATTCTCTAGTGAAAGGGGGGCTGACAGAAACTTGGAATTAATTTTCCCTTAAGATTTGGACATGTGCTCAGCCAGGATATCAAAGCAAAGTTCACAGTTCCCACTGCCTTTACTCTAAAGGAAAATAGTAGACTACCAATGACCACATTGTCTTTGAGTTTCAAGGATACTTGAAATAATATTCTCGAGAGACTTTCTCCAAACTGCAAAAATGGCCCAAGATTTTGTTTTTCTCGACGGTAAAAGTGGTGAAATGGTACTTTGAAATGAAGTATAAACTGTAATCTTTCTTTTACAGTTTGTTGGCTTATTTTGCCATAGTTTCAAGGTCTGAGTGTCATCTCTAGAACTAAAAAAGGTATTTTATAAACATCAGTGAAAAATACCCAAGAAAAGTTATCTTGAGTAATCCTTTGTCTTTCCTTAAAACTAACCTTTTCACTGAAGAATCTGATAGGTCTAAATTTCTACAGGCGGTTGAAGAGGAACCAGATTCCAATACAAGTCAGCTACTTCTTAAATCACCATTCACATAAAATGTTCATGTCTTGTGCGTGATAAAGCTGGTTTCCCACAGCACAACTGTTAATTACTAAAGTCTGATGTCAGCTCTTGCCTAGGTTAACATTAGGCTGGAGAATTGCTTTAACAGCTGAATCTGAATGCTTTGAACACAACCATGAGAAAGAAGGTATATCAGTCAGGGTTTTACTAGAGGAATAGATATAACACAAGATTACAAACGTGTAAGAAATTACAAGATTGGTTTATTATGGTCAGCCACAGAGTCCAATGAGGAAGCATGCAGAGAACTTCTGAACACTGAATATGGAAGGATTTTGTCCAAGGTCTGGAGCTCGCTGCAGTGTTTTATGGAAGTCCATATCAGGAGGTCGACGGGGCTGTGACAGAGGGCTGATGAGTCTTCACCAGAAGGCTGAAGGATCTAAGGTGTAGGCTGAAGAGTCTGAGCTAGAAGCCAGGAGACAACAGCTAAGCTGGCTGCAAAGACCAGAGCTCTTTTGAGGAAAGGGAGCACTGCATTTTTTTCAGTTTTCTTTTATATCCTTTAGGAATTGCTGGGCTGATTTAGTTAAGCTTTTAACTTCTCAAGTTGATACAATGTATCAGTCACTATAGAAGGCACTCAGGTATTCATCTATATAGATAGTCAATTCTAGATAGAGGTGCAAGAAAATACAGTGTCTACTGTTAATGACCAAACAGCTTTTGCTTTCTTCTCTTTGGAAAAGTCATGCATTAATTCTGAATAAAAAAGTGTTTCAGGTTATGGTAGCATATTATTTCCATATTTTCTAGTAAAATATAATTTCTCTTAAAATAGATGTTTTAACATGGGTTTAAAATGATTTGGGAGAAAAAGCCAATTCACCTGGACAATCTTTTATATATGAAGTAGGAATCTGCTCTTCCTGTGACATACGTGCATATTTTTTCTGTTGGGCTTTTGCCTTGGGTTTCCCTCTGCTGGAATTCTAGTGCTCCAGGTGGCTACGAAATGAGCTCCACCAATTCTCCAAGTGTTTCTGCAAACCCATCTTATCAATGAAATTTTACCTGGCCATGTTGCCTTAAAACTGAAACTCATACTGTCCCATCCTGGCCCTAACTCTGCCAGATGGCTTCTTTCCCTGATTTTTAATTTTTTTTTTCCTTCACAGCACTTCTTTTCAAACACACAGTAAACACTGACATATTGATTACCTGTTACTGCTATGGTTTGTGTCTAGTTGTCCCCTCAAAGCCTCAAGTAACTCGTGGGGCAGACCTGGCTGGAGGAGCAGAAGTGGCTTGAGGAACGTGGCCAGGGGACCAGGCGGGCTTGAGGGGCGGGGCCAGAGAGGCGAGAACCATTAAACTGGCAGCATGTGCTCTGCCCCCCACCCCAGGCCAGCGACTTCCCTTGGAGGTGCAGAGAGGGTCATCCTGGACACAGGGATGCCCCAGCCTCTCCTCCAGACCCTGTAGCACGGTTTGGCTGTGTCTGTGATTGAGGCAGCCTTGGGCAAGAAAGAGATGTTTGGAGAAGACAGAGGCACTGACCTTCTCTCCTGAGCAAAGAAGGAAGGCTCTGAGGTCTTGCTACATAATTGAAGCTGCTTTAAACTGTGAAACCTCCAGTAATTGTGAGCTAAATAAACCTTTCCTTCCCTAAGTTTGAGCTTCAGGTATTTGTCCCAGCAATAAGAGAAGAGTAAGTAAGACAATTACTGTTGTCCTCCAAGGTTATGCAAGTTTCAGGATGGTAGAGACTTTTGCTTTGGTCTCTGTCATATCTCAGACACTTAGAATAGTGCTTGAAGGGTACACAGGGAAGAACTATTGAATGGTCACTGAACAAAAAGCCTCTGCAGGGTAGGTTCTACTCCTCTGGTCCTTGCATAAAGATTAAGAATCCCTAACATACAGAAGAGGCTCACGTTATCATGGAGTGCATTAATAACTAGGTGGAATCATTCTACTTTTATGCATTGAGGATGCAGTGTTCTGACAAAGTTAGCCACTATGTGCCAGTGAATAATGGTCTCAACCACACAGAATGTAGTCGGAAGCATTTCCACTTATAGATAACCAAGTCTCTAGATTCATAGAACATGCAAATCCATCTTATTCTTGACTTTTCACTATCTTGAATTAGTCCCTAAATTTGCTTTGAATTCACAGTTTTTCACACACTCACATTCTTGCATACTCATACTCTTGAGTGTAATTAATTGCATCTTCAGTACGCTTTTATTCTATGACAGATGCCATGTATAAGAACACTATTTTCTTTCTGGGCCAGAGTAAGGGAAGAATAAATTGTTAAACACATGTAATATGCTTCTATACTTTCACAGAAAACATAATAACACTTTAGTTGTGTTTTATACACAGAACAGAGTGAAGATATTTGTGGAAGTAAGGTTCCAAGTCTGTCATCTTTTGGGTGCGGAAGAAGCTTTTTCCTTTGATGGTCTTGAAACACCCCTGAAATCTGTATTATACCTGGATTGCTGGTGACCAAGTCAGAGCCTGGGCATGACGCATTGTCACTGAATGGGCAGTTTGTGAAGGATGGGAGAATTCTGGTAACTCTGAAGCTGGGGATAAGAAAAGAGTTCTTTATGATTTTTTTCCTGATGTGCAGAATCCAAACATGCCACGGGTCACATTGTTAAATAAAACAAAGAACATGTGGTTTCTTGTAAGTTCTTTCTAATTTGTCATGTTGTTTTTACTGAGCTTATGCACCATCAATTTTAAGTACAATTGAAGAGCACACGGCTGATCTTGATGCCTGTTCCACCTCTCATCATTAGTACCCCATGCTTGAATGCTTTTCATTTTATTGCAGGGCCACCTATCTAGGAAGGCTCTGGCCAAACTTGAATCTACCCAACTCCGCATTGAGGAAGTATAGAGACCAAAAAAATCATTACGCCCATTAGATCACGATTCTTAACATTTTTGTTGTAACTACTAGTACTTTTCCTCCTCCAACATCTACATCAATGAATAAGATATGCATATCTTTTATTTTTTTTCTTAATGTATTTAGTACAGAGTGTCACTATGCAGATTGGACTCATAGTGATTCTCCTGTTTTCAGCCTCCCAAGAGCTGGGATTACAGGTATGCGCCACCACGCCCAGTCTCAATCACCATCTTGGCATGGCCCGGAGGTGGGGCTGGCATGGCATGCTGAGTAGCGAACCCCAGTTGCTGCGCTCTGCTTAAGCAGGTGCTTTAGTCTGCTGAACAATCTGGCCAGCCCTAAGATCTGCATGTCTTTTGTTATGAGTCTTTCTCCATCGGCAAGTTAGACCAGACCATAGTCAGTCTTCATATACTACTTAGTCCTCAGTTTATTATCAGTCCCAATGGCAAGATCTGCACAAAAATTTTCAACTGTTTGACACCACCGCTTTCCTCAATTAGTGTCCGGAGCACAAGTTCTCCTCTTATTCATTCCCTAATTTCATTCATTTAATTTTCTGAGCTCACACATTCACTTTTGCTTAATACTGTGTACTATTAACCAAATTTTGGGGGGAATTTATATAAGGGAAATCACTTATTAAATGAACGGTATTTTAGGACTTCTGTTCTTTATATATCACTGAGAATTGAATGATGGATTTGCACTTGTCGTGGCCTTTACCTGTTGCATCTTAATTGAATTGCTTCATTGTTTCCTTATGTTTAGCCATTACCTTTCTTCCATTTCAGTTTGGCCCTTCATACTCCATGACTGAGTAGAGACTCTCCATTGGAATGCAGAGAAACGCAATGAAAATTATCATGTTGGCCACTAAGTACTTTGGGAGGGTACCATCTCTTTTAATAAGATTCTATTCTACTGAGTAGAATCCTGTCATCTCTAATTAACTTTTTTCTTCAGGACATGAAAGCATTGATCCAGTTTAGTTTGCTTATGTCAAACACAGGTGATAATCAGTTTATTTTTTTAAATCACCCAATATCTGGGAATCATAAACATCAGGTTCCCATAAGATTCTCAAGAATTCTTCTTCCAGATAGTAGGTTTCACAGTGCCCCTTGCAAATTCATGCTTTGTGGGGGCCAATTGTTAATATAAAAGTGAAGTGGGGCTGGTGAGATGGCTCAGTGGTCTAAAGCACCTACTTAGAACAAGCTTAGCAAAGCACAGGGACCATGGTTCAATCCCCCAGTACCACATGCCAGCCAGCCCCGCCCCCTGGTGGGCTGAGTTGGACACACACACACACACACACACACACACACACACAAATAAATAAATAAATAAATAGAAATTAAAAAAAATATAAAAGTGAAGTATCAATGTGAGATTATACTAGATTATGGTATCTTAAAATAGACCAATCGAAACAAAATAAGCACAATGAAAAAGGACAGACAGGAGCACAGAGAAAAAGTTAGTACGAAGATGGAGGCAGACTTGGAGCAACACAACTATAGCACCGAAGACTGCCTGCAGCTACCAGGAGCCAAGGGAGCAACACGAGAGTTTTCCACTGGGGCATCCATACACCTTGGTTTCAGACTTTTGGTCTCTATAACTATAAAAGAATAAATTTCTATTGTTTTAAACCACATGGTTTGTGGTAACTGGTGCTTTATTTATTTATTATTATTATTATTATTATTATTATTTTGTATTTTTTAATAAGGGTCTACAGGGTCTCACTAGGTAGATCGGACTCGTAGTGATCCTCCTGTTTTCAGCCTCCCAAAGAGCTGGGATTACAGGCGTGCACCACCTCGCCCAGTCTCAATCGTTATCTCAGCGCACCCCCAGGGTGGGGCCAGCATGGCACCCTGGGGATCGAACCCAGTAACTGGTTTCGAAAAGTACAAAAACTGCCACTGGGCACCTCTCTTCTTCCCTGAATTTGTCAAGAAATTCTACCCCTTTTCTCATTTAGTTTCTGTTTTGCCCAGAGAACTATGCAAACTCTACTTCCATATCAAGAACCATATTTTATTTTATTTTTTTATGTATTTAGTATAGGGTCTACAGGGTCTCATTACACAGATCAGTGTCACAATGATCCACCTGTTTTCAGCCTCTTAAGTGCTGGGATTATAGGCATGTGCCATCATCCTGAGTCGAGGAATCACCTTTTAAAAGATGGCAAAGGAACCCATCTGGGGAAGAATAAATAGTTTGGATAAGTAAGAAAGTTAAGGAAAAATAGAGCAATGCCTGTGTTTCTTCAAAGTGGTAGTATGAGACAATATAT
>NW_004524598.1:14566798-14589628 GCF_000260255.1 Octodon degus | reverse complement strand
ACCAGGGAGACAATATGATGTTTAAATGTAGATCTGCTTTATTTCACTTATGAGTCTAGACTCTAGTTGCTTCCATTTACCTATAAAAGCATCAAGTTTATCTTTCTTTATAGCTGAATAATATTCCATTGTATAAAAATTGTATCAATCCCTGACTTGAAATTTTACTACAAAACTACTGTGATAAAATTAGCATAGTGCTAGCAAAACACAGACCTGAGGATCAATGGAACAGATGAGAAGATGCAGATACATCTAGAAACACACTCAGCCACTTTATCTTTCACAAGGGGGCCAAAGATACTCACTGGAAGAAAGATAGCCTCTTTAATAAATGCAGCTGGAAAAACTGGCTCTCCACATACCAAAAACTGAAATTAGATCCAGGTCTGTCACTATGCACTAAACTAAAGTCAAAGTGCATTAAAGATCTAACCATTAAAATAGAAACACTAGAAGTTTCTAGAAGGTAGAAACTTGAATACATAAGGGTAGGCAGAGAGTTTATGAATGAAAACCCCACTGCACAGAAATATTTCAAAGAATCAACAACTGGGATCTCTTCTTATTGAGAAGTTTTTGCATGTTAAAAGAAATCATCAACAGAGTGAAAAGACAACTCACAAATTTGGAAAAAGTCTTAACCAACAGTCAGTCGGACAAAGGACTTCTATGTAGAACATGTAAAGAACTATGAAAAGTCAGGTCCCCAAAATTCAAAGACCCAATCCAAAAATTGGCATGTGAGATGAGTACACTTTTTTCAGAGGAAAGAGAGCTCTTTTCAACAATAAGTGTTTCATCAGTGAGGTAAGTTTTCACAAGAGTTCACACAACAGTCTTTCTGGAGGCACTAAAATAAACATGAGACAGCTAGTGGTCAGAGAAGCTATACATTGCTCAGGCATTAACTAGCTGAGGAGTATGGACAGATGATCTAATTTAAATATCATTGTCATTTTGGGTGGTTGGTATATTATGAGAAACACTTCCTTAGATAGTAAACAAGATACAGGCAAAGGGGCTAAGGTGATTTTTATTATAACTTAAATGTTTTTGCATAATCTCACTACCCAAGGTCTTTTAGCAATTGACATCACTGCCTGATGCCTTTCTTACTAGTTAACACAATAGCCTTCGGTCCTGACTCCCAGCTTAATGCTTCTTTATTTGACAGTTCCTGTAATTAATTCTATAGATGCTAAGACCAAAACTCCTGTCTACCTTTGGGCTGAGCTACTATAAACTAACCTTTCATCAACTGGATTTTGCATTTCTGTTTCTCCTACATGTAAATATGCTAAATAAACATTACTTTTCTTGCCATTTTACTATTTTTTGTTCAGCATGTTGTGTAGGTGTGAAAAACCTGTTGTTTATTGTGTTCTTATGGAGTAATGTCATGTCATGTTTGTGGCTCTCTTTTATTTGACCTGATTTTATTAAATGAACACTTGAACACTCCATATTCCACCAAATGACTGTTTCTTTTCTCTTATTATTTTCAAGATTTCTAACTAATGCCTAAGCAAAAGCTCTACAATCAAGTGAAAAATGCATTCTTCGCAACACCTTATAAAAATTAGAGTAGATAAACCAACTTTATAGTTCTATTTAAATTTACATATTGGCAAACTTGGGACTGTGTAAATGACCAGATTTTTCTTCATCTTTGACATTTAACTACTTCTGTCAATTCAACTTCTTCAACAAAGATTCTCAACCAGAATCTCCTTAAGACTTAGTAATAAGTAACCTCAGGGGGACCAGAATGCTTACTCTTTAGGAACAGAATCTTTGTTGACTTTTTTCTATCAATCTCCCACAAAAAGAAGTTCTTTCACATTGAAAATATCGGCTTTTGCTGCTTCTACACATGGCAAATTAATTTGGTTTTTATAATGAGGTGGGAGGTTTCAAATCTAAATTAACACCTTTAGCTTTACTTTGTGAGAAGACTCACTCATTACTCTCTAGCAACTTAATGGCTGTGTGATTCTGTGGACCAACATAGTTTAATGTAATCTGACATTTATGACTTCCACATAATATCAACTGCTAAAGTTTGAAAAAGGTTTCTATTCAGAAAAAGCTCCAACTAATAAGCATGCACTCAATATTAAAATCGGGTCAGAGATCCTTTTCACTTTCATTACATATAATTTATGCCACTTGAATGTAGTTTAATAAGGTCGTAAAAATGCCAGTTGTGGTATCTCATAATACTTTTTATAAACTGGTTTTACAGTCTCCCCTTTGTTCCAGAGTTCAAAGTGACAATTGAAATGCACAGGTTGTTTAGGAGTACTTGAAGTTTTCCCTGGAAAACTGAATGGTGAATATGTATTACACAGGATTGCTTATGAAGCAGATTTTCTGAAAATTTATATAGTATCTATTTATATAGGGGTAGAAAATATATTATTTACTTAAGATACATTTTTTAAATGTAACATTGTATTCAAGGTTTTGGTAACTATTGAAAAACATTCCTGTTTTCAAGGTGCTTTTACCTTAACCCTTTTTAATTAAGAGAAAGGCAGAATTCAAAACAAGACTAAACTTATATTATTAACCTACCCTTTTGTTAAGATGAAATGAAAATTTTCCAACATATATCCCTCTGTTGGCCAATTAAACAATGTTCTGAGGTGCACTTACTACAATGGTGGCATTGTCAGCTTTCCACAACTTCATTCACTCACTGCCCGCTACCTTGCTTCCTGGTTGAGGTAAATAGTGCTTTGTGAGTACTTCCTTTAAGTCATTTCAGAGGAGATAAATTAAGAAAGGATTGCAATGTAATATTGTGACAGTGTTAAAATATTTCCTTCAGGTTTCAACTTTGAGCACCAGTTTCCAATCATATATAATTTTTCATTTGCTAGCTCAAACTTTCAGTTTTATTAAATTCTACAGCTGCACTCAGTATTTATGCATTTGGTGACCAACCTTGATACATTATAATACAGAGCTAAGGCTTTTATACAAGAGTAGAGGAAGTTCTAAAAATGACTCTTGAATCAAGCATGATACTCAACACAATTTGCTTAAACCCAAAATTGAACAAAAATATGCATGTTTCAGATTGTGAGCTTATGTGGGGACACTGGCATCATGTAGCTTGTGCGTCTTCTTGAAGTCTTTTATCATTCCTTTTTTAAAAAAAGAATAAAAAATAGTGAAAACAACTAGAAATGATATAGAATTTCACTAAACAGATGACAGGAATTTAACAATGGTTGTTATATTGCATATTGTTGTCTTAAAATTAGTTGTTCAGCTGCATACTACAGCGGCCTGCCCCGGGCCATGATGAGCCAGTGACTGAGTTCAGGTGTGGCGGCATGTACCTCTAATCCCAGGGCTGGGGAGGCTGAAAACAGGAGGATCAGCTGCAGAATGAGGCCCTATACCAAATACATAAAAAAATTAGTTGTTCAGATTACCAGATATAAGTATTTGTCTCACTTTCTCTCTGTCTCTCTCTCTCTCTCTCTCTCTCTCTCTCTCTCTCTCTCTCTCTCTCTCTCTCTCTCTCTCTCTCTCTCTCTCTCTCTCTCTTTTGCAGTACTAGGGGTTGAACTCTGGACCTTGCATTTGCCAGACAAGCACTTAGTCCACTGAGGTACATCCCTGGCCCCTCTACCAGGGTTTCTATTCAGTGCTCAACTACCATGTACAGGTTTCAGTTAAACTGATACTTGATGATTATGAAGCCATTCCTTAGAAATGTTTATTTTATTTTGCTAAAGACAATAAATAAAGAGTATTTTCATTGTGTTTGTCAGGAGGAAAAAAAAAACTTCAAAGGTTACCATCAGGAGACCTGCTCATTTCAGACCCTGAGCTCACTAGCTGAGCAATAGTAGGCATGCCACTTAATCTGCGTTTTTATCTCCCCATCTAAGAAATGAAAATATAACATCTTGTAAGACAAAATCAAAGTTATCATAAAAATCATAAAGAAAAGAAAAATAAGAACATCGTGACCAACATCAGAGAGAAATGTGAGCGGCAGCGAGTGGAGTCCCTTTGTGTTTCCTGCAAGACCGCTAGAAACCCTTACTTCTCAAGTCAGAGCCTACTGCTTGTTGAGTATATCAGTGCTAGCACCCAAGAAGGGCTCACTCTGGCACAGTGGGTCCCATGAGCAAAGATGGTTAGAGGGAATTATCAGCAAATTACCAGGATTTAGGGCCAATAGGAAAGAACTTGGTTTGGGGAAGAGGAGCATGAATGAGATACGCTGGTTCTCCATGTCAGGATCAGGCTAGAAACAACACATCACTACTGTGTGGGTTTAAGATATTATGCTTAGATGTTCATGCATCCTTCAGTCTGGGTTTAAGACACATTTCGTAGCACACTGTTCTTGAAGTTGAAGGGTATGAATGTATTCTCCTCAACTTTGTAGTACTAACTTTTGGTTGAGGAAATCCTTCTGGCTTAGAGAAGTGAGCTAGTTTCTTGGTGGGGAGTATAGAAAGAACCCAGTAAATTTTCATGAGCAAGTGCTCTTTATTAGATGGAACCAACAGTAAAGGTTACGTGGAATATATGACGTGTGTTAAATACAAACCATTTGTGCTTGCAAATGCGATGACCGAAAGGGAAATTTCTTTGATCCTTAAACAATTTTATAGCATTTCAAATATGGCCTTTTCTTCTTCTTTTTTTTAAAAAAATAATCTCCATGTTTGAAGCCATCATGCTATTCCATGCCTGATTTTTCACTCATTCCTCCCCAGCCCTCTCACCCTTCTTCTTGTGATGCAGACCCTAGCAAGAAACCAGACCCCACTCAGTACCACTCTACTTTGCCTTTTGATCATCATACCCTCAGGCAGTGAAAGGTACCCTTACCAGCACTCTGAGAATTGCTGGGCACAAACTTCAGCAGGACATTTGCCTCCAACCCAGAGGCAAAAGGGCCCATTATCAAAGACCGGACCAGAGCAACTTTATCAGAGGTCTCTTCCATATTATTTTGTAAGTTTTTGAAAAACCAAAGCACACACAAGAATTAGAGGAAAAGTCAATGGTACATATTGGTGGAGCTGAACACGAGGAACTACCTGAGCAGGATTATAGCAAAGCTAAATCTGTGGTCCAGCCAGGATTCATGGAAGCTTGCTTTGCATTGTTACAATTTGGCAACAAGGAAAGAGCCTATGAGATATTAAAAATTTGACCAAAAAAGTCATGTTCTTTTCCATTAACGCCTAGATTTTTCTCTGCCTCCCTCTGAGAGTCTCACTTGAACCTAAATTAAAAAGCAAAAGGAGTAAGGAAAGGTGCCTGAGTAGGAATTTGAACTGAGAGAATCTAAGACTGAGGAGGAATAAGGGAAATCAGAGATACTTAGAGGAAATCTTATTATCACATATATAATTCATTTATAGTTTAGAAAGCAGTATAGCATACTTCAAACAGATATTAACAGCTCTAAGCTTTGATAATTGCTATATGATTTTTGATCGTGAAACTATTATGAACCCTACTTTCTTTATCTGTAAAATGAATGAATAATTAATAAAATACTTATATCTCTATATCTATATCATATCTATCTATATCTATATCTATATCTATATCTATATCTATATCTATATCTATATCTATTTCAGTAAAACATTTGGTTCAGGATTGACTTCCAATAGTTTTCAACCACTGTTATCTATTGGAGGAGATTCCATGTCTCTTTTAGGTAGGGAAGAGATACTCCCATAGTAGCTATGCTAGCTGTTTTTCCAGTCACCCATGTTCCTTTTAGATAATTGTGGAAGTACAGTGTATCTTTCAAAACCCATATGAAGAATTCTTAAATGATTTTGAGATCCTAAGCACTAATGGAATCTCTGTTGCCCAAACAATTTTCTTCAGTTATTAGAGATTCAGCTAGATCTTATGAGAGAGAGTGTGAGAGAGAGAGAGAGAGAGAGAGAGAGAGAGAGAGAGAGAGAGAGAGAAGAAAATTGAGGATACTATGAGAAAATGAAAATGACAAATGGATCTGTTTTGCTCCCCTACAGGGAATATTGACATAATGTCCATTCTTCCTTGTGTAAGATAACTCTTGTCTTTAGAAGATGTCCAATTGTTTGAAGTCAAACTGAAAGTAGGGAGAAAAAAAGATGTTATCTAAAATATGAGCAAGTACATATTTATACACAATGTTTTAGATTAGAATAAAAGACTCATAAAATTTTCCAGTTGATTGTCCTTTAAAGATAATAGAACATTTATTTATACTCCCTGGCATAATGGCTTACTGTGAAATAAATCCGCTGAACTCAAAAGAATTATGAAGCAGTTCTTGTTTATGATCCAACGCAGCACAGAGAAGCGCTGTGCCCTTAATATATGGAGAGGCGCCAAGAGAGCTTTGGTGACAATCTCGCAATAACAGAGCATCTCTTTTCAAGTGAAAGAATGTGGTGCAAATTCTCTCCTCATTGAATGATAGTGGGCAATATGATTCCAAAGAGAATAACATTTTATACTCTTCTTTGAATTAGGTTACTAAAGGTAACAGTGATTGTAATGTGGATCACTTTCTGGGCCAAAGCCTTAAAATCTTTTGAAACTGAGCTTTGTAATTTGCAAGGCTTTCAAAGTAATTCTGGTGATCTTAAGAATTGATGATTCTTGGGCTCTAGAGGAAGAAGCTTTTGATTATTGGTTTGATAGTCTTTATTACAGCATGACTTGAAGTATTAGTCATATTGCTGTCTTTTGCTAAGGAAACTTCCTGTGGGTGAAACTGCAAGCTTGGAACTCTTGTACAGCAAGTCTAATTTTCCTCATTTAAGTTTTTAAAAGGTATAATATATACCACTATCATAGATCCCAGAATTGCCATGCAAATCCTCCTCCTCCTCCTCCTCCTCTTCCTTCTCCTCCTCCTCCTCTTCCTTCTTCTTCTTCTTCATTTTTTTTTCTGGTACCTGTAATCAAACTCAGGACCTTGCAATTATGAGGCAAGTGCGGCACCACTGAGCTATATGTTTAACCCTTAGAACTTATTCTTTAAAGTGCTCTTATTGGATTTTGAGGAAAACATAGCAGTTTGGCTGAGAAAAGATAAAGATTTGATTTGTACATTGATTCAGTGAAACCACCAACAAATTAAAGAAATAAACAATCCCGAGGAAATGTATTAAGGCCCATCAGGATGGCAGCTTACACTGCAATTATTCAGAGAGGAAAGGCTCAGCTGAGCTTACTGTGACTACCGTATCATTTCTAGAAGCTACTTTTCTCGAAATGTTCAGGTGTGATGAATATGTTCACTTTGCAAAGTGGTAGGCCCACTAAAAGCTTGCCTGGGCTTCTACTCACTATCAAAATGTTTAGAGAATTTCTTTTTTTTTTTTTTTATTCTTGGGCTTTTTGGAGGACATGATGTTATGCTCAGGCAGACAAAATAGTCACATGCAGTGAACTTAGGAGGTTTTTTTTCTGTGTAAAACCCATATTCCTTAGTTTCTCCTTACTCCTGGATCTTCAGCCTAAATCATGTTAAAAAAAAAACTCAAACAAAAATTGTTCATGGTCTCCATAACCATTCCAAATGCCTCTCTCTCTCTCTCTCTCTCTCTCTCTCTCTCTCTCTCTCTCTCTGTTTTTGGTGGAACCAGGGCTTGAACTCAGGCCCTTGCACTTGCCAGGCAGGTACTTATTCTACTGAGCTATCTCCCTGGCCCCCCATCCTTTCTCTTTTCTCACAGTTAATCTTCACATGCTCACACTACAGTTTTTTTTTTTCTAGTGAACTCCAAGTTGGTTTCTATTTGTATCACTTGATTAATGTTGGTTTTACTACAATAATATTTGTGGATTAAATGCAATACCTACCTTTAATCCTCATCTTTCTGGGTCATTTCTCAGCCTATCTCAGTTGATCTCTTTTAATAAAACTTTTTCACTTGACTTTCGTTATAGATTATTCTCAAATTTGTTTGGTTAAGCCTTAATTCCCAAAGTGATGGTATTTAGAGTTGGAAACCTTGGGAAATAATAATGAAAATTTTAGATGAAGGTCATGGTTTGTATCTAGATGTCTCTCTCCAAAGCCTCATGCCTGCATGTGTGGGATTTTGGGGAGGCAACTGATTCATGGGTGTGTGGATTAGTACACTGATGGGTTTATATCTAGGTGTGAAGTTGGATCACTGTAGTTGTGGCCTGGAATGGTATACATCCTTTTCCCTGCCTTGTTTTCTTGCTTCTCCCTGCCTCTTTTGCCGTGAGTTGCTTCTTCTCTACCATTCCACGCTGCTGTGGAATCAGCTGACTCTAGACTGAAACTACTTCAAATTATGACCCCCAAATAAATCTTTCTTCATTTAAATTATAGATGTCAAGCGTTATAGCTCAGGAAGAAGGTAACTAAGATAGATTTTTGTATCAAGAGTGGGGTCATTGTTGTGATGCTACCTGGTCATGTGATTCAGAAGCCTTTGGAACTGCCTTGCAGGAAGAGTTTGCCAGCTAGTGAAGCAACCCTAGAATAATGGAAGTAAAATTTGATGGGAGATTTTGGTCAGAACCCAGAAGAGTAGAATTCTGATATAAAGGCAGCCTGTGAAGACCAGGCTCAAGAGGTTTCTGTTGGGAACAAGAAATGCATTGGTAGTTGGACTATAGGCCATGTGTTTTATGTTCTGGCAGAAAATTTGTGTACAGTTTGCTCCTGTCCTGAGTTTAAAGGTAGTGGACTAAGTAATTTGGTGGAAGAAATTTCAAGCCCATCTAATATTGAGGTGGTGGTATGGTTATTATTGGGGGTGTTTAGGCAGCTTTACATTAAGACTCAAAATCAAAGGATACAGTAGAATGGTTTAAAAACTTTTGAGCATGGCCAGAAAGGAAGCTCAAGTAAAGATTCATGCTATAATTATGGGCAGTGGATAACTTGGTTGCTGGAAAGATTAATGTTTAAAAGCTAAGTATTTTTGGAACTGGGTAGTGGAAAAATAGCCAGAAGGCATCACAAGAACCAGCAGGATTCCATCTTTTGCAGGTGCAAAATTGCAAAGGTGAAAGGCTTTGCTCTGAGGTGAGAGAACCAGTGCATTATGTTCCATTATGGTGCCAGCCTAGAGAACTCATATTGATTTTCCAGAATTCAATTCATTATGCTCAACTATACAGGCTCTTTCTCCAAGGCCTCTGCACATACATCAAGGTAGAAAAGGGGTTAGGTACTAGTCCAGCTGGTGGCAGCTCACGGCATCATCACACAGTGCTCATTTTACATGGGTAAAAACTGCAAGAGTTGTGAAGGAAGAAACACTTCCCCCCAGACTTCACAAGAAGACCTGGGAGGTCAGTCAGTGTGCCCCTTAGGCCATTTTTGTTGTTCTAAGGGTGAAGGCAGTGTAGTAGAGTCTCCAAAAATTGGAGAATCCAGGAATGTAGTAATGTGGGTTGTCTGAGGAAAGCCACGACGAGTGAGTCCACACATTGCCCTGGGCTCTGGTTTTGGAACAGAGGGATTTAATGTTTGTCCTGCTGGATTTGGGCTTGCTTTGGTTCCATTCTTCTATTCTCCTATTTCTATCTTTTGGAATAGTAAATATCCTGTGCCACTGAATATTGGAAGTGTTGAACTTTCTTTTCATTTTTACATGGGATCACAACTGTCCCTTTCTTAAATCTCAGAGATTTTTGATGTGGAGTTTTCAGCAATGCTGAAACTATTAAATCTTCAACAACACTTAGAGATGAACTAAATAAATTTTGCATAAATGTCTATGAATCTTTTGGAGGCCTGGGTCAGAATGTCATGACTTATGTCTAAATGTCCCCCCAAAGCCTCAAACTCTCATATGTAAGAGTGTGACTTGATCATGAATGTGTGACACTTATCACAGGATCAGTTCACTGATGTGTTTATAACTGGGAAGTAAAGCCATGTTGCAAGAAGTAAGTCACTGTGGCTGTGGCCTGCAGGGAATATATCCCTCCTCGTCCCTTGATCCCTCTCTGCTTTTTGATGACTTGTCATGGACTATTTCTCTCCTCTGCCATCTCCCGTGCCTTGGAATCAGACAAATATGGACTTAAACCTCTCCAAAACATGAACCAAAATAAACTTTCCCTCATTTAAGTTGTGGGTATCTGGTATTGTGTCTCAGTAACAAGAAAATAACTAATACTAAGAAAGTAACTAAGGATGTGAGGATATGGGGTGTCCTATGGTAGGATTGGTGTCCTTATAAGAGAAACACTAAAGAACTTACTCTCCCACTATGCATACCCAAAGAAGGGGTCACAGTTGTCCAAATCAATGTTGCTCCTTATAAATATCAAAAGAAGAGGTCTTACAACTAAGAGTCAAGCTTGATTTGACTTTCTAGTCTCCAGAACTACGAGAATATAAATTTGTATTGTTTAAGTCATCCAGCCTATATAGTATGTTGTTACTGCAGTCCAACAGGAATAATATAGTTGTCTGACTGTCTTCTTAGGCTATTTTAAAATTCTACAACCTATTTGGATTTTATTCTTTTGATACATGGTCTCACTATGCAGTTCAGACTCATAGAGATCCTTCAGTCTCAGCCTCCCCAGCACTGAGATTATAGGCATGTGTCACCACACCTGGTTTTGGGGCTGGCATAGTGTGCCTGGGGTTCTGGGGCCAGCATGGCATGGTGGTACTGGGTATCTAACTTGGGTCCCTGCACTTGTCAGGCAGGCACTTAGACTACTGAGCTATCCCACCAAGTCCCTATTTTAAATATTGAAGAGCTTTCGGGGAATTTTTGAGCTTTTTTTTAACTTCTGTATCCTTTATGCAAAAGATTAATTTTTCTAGCACTTTTTGTGCTGTTAACAAAAATGTCATATGCAATAAAACTCCTGGGCTTGCAGTCCACATGGACGGTAGACAGCATACACAGTAATAGCCTTGTTAATACAATGGTAACTATCAAATTTACACAATCAGCTCTCTTCTTTGAGCTCCTTATATCTATCTCTCATGTTTCTATTTGACTTTTGTTTTTCCATAGATATCTCAAATTATATTGATGACAAAAGTCAACATCTCCCTTCCATTGCAATAGTTCCTGTATCATTGAATAGCTTCTCCTTTCACAGTTGCTCATGGTAGGTGGGACCTCTCATGGTTAGTATCTAGATATCCCGCCAAAGCCTCATGAGCTCAGAGCTGTGGCTTTTTGGAAGTGGCTGGATCTAGGGTTGTAAATATGGACTACAGGTGTGTGACAAGTAAATTAGTTCATGGATTGGCTTAGAATAATTCTGGGTGTGAATAATGGGAAGGCCCATCCTAGTTGTGGATGGTACTAATCAATAGGCTTGTAGCCTCCATGGGATAAAAGGGGAAGGGATGGAATGCTTGCTGTTGCTGCTGTTTCCTACTGACTCCGCCATGGACTGTTTCCTCTGTAGTTCCCTTCTGTCATGCTTATCTTCCTTGGATACAGCTGATTATGGACTGAAACTTGTGCAATCTAGGAGACAAAATAAACCTTTCCTCTTTTCATTTGTGAGTGTTTGATAATTTGTTCCAGCAATGAAAATGTAACTAAGACAGTATCTTTACTTTTTTATTTTTTGTTTTCTTATTTTCTTTTATTACCTTTTAAAGCAATTTACTTTGTTTTTTAAATTCATTTTAATGAGAAAAAAGATAAAACAGCAATGAAAGAGTTTCAGAACAGGTTAGTAGGACAGTTACAATAAATAATACATTGTTGTCTTCATAGTGGTTATTCAGAGGACAAGATGCAGACATGCTATCTTGTCTAAATAATATTAGTACAAATAAGACAGTATCTTTAATACCCATTTCTCCTATCGATTATCCACATCTACTCAATCATCCCAATTTATCCTTCATCTGTGCCTCATGTAAGTCTCCATGGCTTGATACAATAAAATCAATCTATTGCTTATAAAACCCCTAGTTAGGTATTGTGTAGCTCTCAGAACTGTGGCTTAGGGTTCAAGGCAATCCATAACATGGACTTGCTATGATCAACATGTGGTTTTTAGGGATACTGTGGAGATGATAAAAGACTGAAGGATAGTTTGGAGAATATGCTATGGTTTAGATATTCAATATTTACTAAAAGATCCATGTGTTAAAAAGATGGTCTCCAATGGGATGCTTTTTGGAGATGAGAGAATCTTCAGGAAATTAGAGCTATTGGAATGTTCTTAGTTCATTGGGATAGTAGTTTGCATGTGACCTCTTACTAGTTTGTATGTTACACCTTGAGATCTCACACAGGAATTATTATAAGAGGAGCAAGCCAGGGTTTATAAGCTCACTTTCTCTCTGTTCTGGATCAAAATGTTGCTATTGTTATACTTTTGACCCCACCATCACATGTTACCATCCAAATCTCTCAAAAGAAGCCAAATTAATGAGGCTTACGTAACCACAGACTTGGAATCTTGAAAGTATGAACTAAATAAAAACTTTCTCTTTAGAAGTTAGCTGCCTTGGGAGCTTGTTGCAGTAATGCAAAACTAAAACAGCAGATTATCCTAGGATTGGACTAGAAATGTTGTGATAACATTCTTACAAATATTCCATTGATCAGAAATCAGGCCCTTCTAATTTCACAGAAGGATGCAAAATATAGTTTAATGATAATTTAACTTTCTTTCTAATCATTATTCCTTTTATTCTTTTCTCTTGTCTAATTGCTCTGACTAATATTTCAAGAACTATATTGAATAGCAGTAGTGACAGTGGACATCCTTATCTTGTTCCTTATTTTAAAGTGAAGGATTTCAGTTTTGTCCACTAAGTATAATGCTGGCTGCTGGCTTGTCATAGATAGCTTTTACCAGGTTGAGGTAAAGGCCATCTGTTCTGATTTTATATAAGATTTTGCATTGTGAATGAGTGTTGGGTATTTTCCAAGGCTTCTTCTGCATCCATTGAAGTTATCATGTGATTTGTGTCTTTGGCTCTGTTGATGTGTTGTATTACATTTATGGATTCATGTATATTGAATTATCCTTGCAATCCTGGGATGAATCCCTCTTGGCCATGATGTCTAATCTTCTTGATGATTTACTGCATTCTATTTGCTAGTGTTTTATTGAGGACTTTTGCGTTTATGTTTATTAGGGAAAATAGCCTATAGTTCTCTTTTTTGGTTGGGTCTTTTTTTGGGGGGGTATCAAAGTTATACTTGCCCTTAGGAATGAGATTGGGAGAATTGCTTCCCTTTTGATTTCATTGTAGAGTTTGAGAAGAATTTTTTTTTTAAATTTTTTTTTGTGTGTGTGTGTGTGTGTGTGTGTGTGTGTGTGTGTGGCCAGCTCAGCCCACCAGGGGGCGGGGCTGGCTGGCATGTGGTGCTGGGGGATTGAACCATGGTCCTTGTGCTTTGTTTAGCTTAGCTTGTTCTAAGTAGGTGCTTTAGACCACTGAGCCATCTCACCAGCCCCAGTTTGAGAAGAATTGGCACTAAAACTTTTCTAAATTTCTTGTAGAAATCATCTATGAATCCATCAAAACATTGACTTTTCTTTGTTGTTAGGATTTTAATTAACTTTTCAATTTCACTCACTCATATTGGGATATTCCTTATTTTTATATATTTTGATTCAGCTTTGGTAATTGATATGTATCTAAGAATCTGTCCATTTCTTCTGTGTTTTCTATCCTGTAAGCATAAAGATTTTGGAAATAGGTATTGGTAATCTTCTGAATTTCTATAGGGTCTGTAGTGATTTTGCCCTTTTTATTATTTATTGCATGAATTTAAATTTTTTATTTCCCTTTTTTGATAAGGTTTATCAATTTTATTTATTGGATAGGGGTTTATCAATTTTATTTATTCTTTCAAAGAACCAAATCTTTGACTCATTAATTCTTTGTATTGTTTTATTCATCTCCATTGCATTTATTTCTGCTCTGATCTTTAAAATTTCCTGCCTTCTTTGTTCTTTGGGCTTGACTTGCTCCTACTTTTCTAGGAGTTGTGGTGCATCATAAAATTGCTTATTTGGGCTAATTCTGTTTTCCTGATGTGAGAATTTACCACTAAAAATTTCCCTCTTAAGACAGCTTTTATCGTATCACACAGGTTCCAGTAAGTTGTGTCTTCATCATTGTTTGTAAATGTTGTTTAATTTCTTCTTTAATTTCATCTGTATCCCACTGATGGTTCAGGAAGGTGTTATTTAGTTTCTATGTGTTTATGAAGCCTTTGTTGTTTCTTTTATCAATAATTTCCATTTTCATTGCCTTATGCTCAGGTAACATGCATGGGAAAACTTCAATTTGTTTGCTCTTATTTCAGCATGCTCTATGTGCTGGTATATGCTCTATTTTGGAGAACACCCCTCCTACAGATGAGATGAATGTACATTCCAATTTTGCTGGGTAGAAAACTCTGCAAAAGTCTAATAAGTCCATTTCTTCCCAAGTTTGGTTTAGTTTTGTTATTTTGTTTCTGATTTTTTGCCTAGTTGATCTATTTCTATGTGAAAGTAGGCTGTTGTTTTTCCCCATTACAATTTTGTTATTGCTAATTTGATTTTTCATGTCTATAACAATTTGTCTGGAGTATTTGGGTGCATATATATTTATGATTTTTATCTCTTCCTTTTGCAGTTTTCACCTAACAAGTACAAAGTGAACTTATCTCTTTTCATCATTCTTCATTTGAAATTATCATTATTAGCAACCAGAATAGCTACCCCTGATTTTTCTCTGGTTTCCTATCTCATGGAGTATTTGTCCCCATCCTCTGACTTTCAGCCCATGAATTTCCTTTGGAGTTAAATGTGTTTCTTGTATACAGCATATTGTTGGATTTTATTTCTTTATCCACTCTGCCAGTCTGTTTCTTCATTTGATTTTTGAATTGAAGCCATTTACATTGATGGTTACAACTGATATACATTGGCTACTCTTTGTTGAGTTATTTATCTTCTGAGTGTTCCTTATATTTTCCCTCTTTTTAATTATTCTGCTTGGTGGTTCCTTTCTGCTGTTATTCTTAGAACTGTGGTCATTTCTCTTTCTTTGTAGAATATCTGTCAGTACTCTTTGTAGGGCTGTTTTTGTTGTCATGAATTTCTTCAGTTGTTCTTTGTGATGAAAGTGTGTTATCTCTCCATTAATTTGATAGAGTTTTGCAAGGTACATCAATCTGGGGTGTGAGTTGCTTTCTTTCAGGATCTGAAATACTTTACTCCAAGCTCTTCTTGATTTGACAGTTTGTGTTGAGAAATCTGCCATGAATTTGATGTACTTTCCAGTATAGGTCATCTATTTCTTCTCTCTAATAGCTGTCAATATTCTGTTCATTCGCTGAATTTCTGGGATCTTGATTATTATGTATCTGGGTGTGGTTTTCTTTATTATCAATAATTGAAGTTCTATATGCCCCACTTAATTGTATGTCAGATTATTTTCCCATGCTTGGGAAATTTCCTGCTACTGTTTCTACAAATAATCTTCTTTTCATTTGTGTTGTGTCTCAGCTACTCTTCTCTTGTTGCTGAGACAAATACCTGGCACCCAAAATGAAGGAAGGAAAGGTTTACTTAGTCTCAGTTAATGGAGGTTTCAGTCCATATTCTGTTGGCTCCAAGACAGACTGGCACATGGCAGAGGGCAGCAGTTCATGGCAGTGGCAAAGAGTAAGAGCAAATGGGAAGAACAGCATCAACAATGGCTACAGAAAGCAAGTCTGTCTCTCTTAAATTGCATTCAGGCATATGCCCCAGGCTAAGTGTAGTACTCACTCCCATAATCCCAGCAGCACTCACACCCATAATCCCAAGGGATCATGAGTTAATCACAAATTCTAGAAGTCCATCCCATGACTGCAAGAGGCTTTGGTGGGACAACTAGGCACAGACCACAACATGTTGACTCTTACTTTTTCTTTTATGCCTATTAGTCTTTATTAGACATTGAATTATTATTTTGTAGTTCCTTGTGGTTTTTAAGGATTTTTTGCATTTTCTACAATGCTATCTTCAAGATCTGAAAGTCTATTTTCAGTTTCATTCAAGCAGTTTTGCCAACTTTCAATGGAATTCTTAATTTCTTGGATATCTCCTTGATTATGTTTCTTGCATTCTAATTTTTTTCATTCAATGTTTCCATCATTTTTCTTTCTTTAATTTATTTTTTTACTTTAAAGAGAATAGAAAAACAATAGATAAGACATTAGAAGTGATACAGAATTTAAAAAATAAGATGACAAATATTCTACAGTGGTTGTTATATTGCACATTGTTGACTTAAATGTAGTTGCTAAATTATAGAAATAAACATATAACAATGGTCAAAGTAAAAATTTCAATCATTACCTTTGTCATTTTTCTATTCTCCTCCATTTTTTTTATCTATGTCCTCTTCAGATGTGCTGAGAAATTCTTTCATGTTTGCTGTCATTTCTTTTTAACCTGAGAGATTATTTCTGATCTGATTTCCCCTATAACTTGATGAAGTTGTTTCTTTACTTTAGTTGCTCTTGTTTCAGAACTTTCAGGTGTGAGTCTTTCAAGTCCTTCTATGATCTTGTTTCCCATAGTTGTTCTGGGTGGGCTAGGGGTTTGGGGTTTTCTTTTGCTCTTTCATTTTGACATTTTTGAAGCCCCCAAAACTCCAGTTTATCTGGGCTCAGAGGCAATGAGAAGGGTATGGGGTGCAGGTCAGCAAGGCTCATGCAACCAATGGGGGTACAGGATAGGCTCACCAAAGCTCCCACTGTGTGAGCTACAGTTTGGCTGAAGTTCCACAAGGCTCTCAAGATGGTGGTAGGACAGTGTAGGGCTTACTAAGGCTCCAGACTATGAAGGGTGGGCCTGAAGCTCAGCAAAGCACCCAAGACGGTGGTGAGGGCGAAACTGGACTCACTAGGTTACTGTAGTTGTCTAGTGTCTGCCTGCTTTTTTTGAAGGCATGATAGGTCACTGCAGATCAGCAAAGCTTCCACACTGCTGGTGGGCACTAGCTGGACTCTCCATTCATTGTCAAGGGCCAGGTGTTCTGCTTGGGTCCCAAATATAGGACTTGTAGGTGTCTTGGGTACACCAGGGAGGAGCAGTAGCAGGAATGAAGAAAAGATAGATAAGGAGACAAGAGGGTCCAGTGGTAACCCATCTGCCTGATTAGCAGATGACCTGTAATAGCTTTCTAATGAAGTTCTTTATTTCCATTGCTATGGTTTGAACTACATTTTTCTCCTCCAAAATTAAGTGGTGTACTTTGCTCCCATATAAACATTTCAGTGTTTTCCTATTATCTTAGAAATCCCAACTTTTTTTTTTTTTTTTTTTTTTTTTTCCAGCTCAGTCCTCCCTGAGGGCAGGGCCGGTGCAGCATGTGGTGCCAGGGATCAAATTGCAGTCCCCTGCACCTGCCTAAACCTGCCTAAGCAGGCACTTTAGACTGCGGAGCTATCTCGCTTGCCCCCAAACACCAACATTCTTAAGTGGGTGCAAAACCACTCATCTTTCTATAAACAGTCTTCGTCACATTTTCCCTGCCTCCCTTGCTTCCGTTGTTCATCTCAGGGCTACCCTACACAATGTCACTGATTTCAGTCACCCTCATCTTACACTAAAAATCTAAGTTTCCTGTCATTTTCATTTTATGATATCCATCATTATTGTAAGTTAAGCAATATTTGGCTTTCGACTGTCTGACTCACTAGACTGTACTGTCCAAAGGGCAGGGAATGCATCTCCTATCAGTGTCCCTCGCACAGAGCGCAGTGCTGGTCGCCTAACTGTGTGATGTACTGTGTTCTGTGTATGTTGGCTCAGGATTAATGATTGTAAAATTCCCAGTAATCTTATAAGCTAAATGTAAAACAGCTGTTATTAAAAACTGAATTATAGAAATTTACAATTAAGTGGTATTTAGAACAAAGCTAATATGGAAAAGTTATTGTTTCCTAACTATTTTACCACATTTTATTATTCAGGGTCTTGAAGCTATTTATGTTTGTATTTGGAGGTAAAATAGTATATAATGACGTTCTCCAAGTGTCTCATTCCAATTCTCTCTTTAATGATTTCATGTTGGCATCCTGAAACTGGTTATGGTAAAACTATTGAGATCATGGAAATGGAAAAGGGCTACAAGTAAGCAGTCCTTCCACTTCCACCCAGCCAATTTAAATTTTTTTAAGCATAGTACAATATAATAAGTACTTCTATAGTAAGTACAACTATATATTGAGCAAATGGAAGGATAAATGTGTAGTACATTATGCTCTCCTCCATGGCCATTGGAGAAATGTGAACTGTCCCCTGGATTCATAAACCTTACCAAGCGTCCAAATAATTCAGTCAGACTCTTTTCATCTATTCAAAGCACTAGGGCAGGATTTTTGTTATAACCTAAATCATACAAATACGTTCTTTGGAGCTGGGGAGATGGCTCAGTGGAACAAGTGCTTCCCTGGCAAGTGCAAGGGTCTGAGTTTAATCCCTGGTTCCACAAACAAAACAAAACAAAACAAACCCACAACAACAAAACCTTTCCTTGGTTTTTCATTTATTTTGTTTGCATACTTACCTCTGTCTTAGCACTCAGAAGGAGTTCACTGGAGCAGTATTTACCAAGTATCCTGCTCTGTTACAGTTTTTCCCAGTTACTTTTACCAGTCTACCAGGGAGGTAAGTGAAGTTAATCAGGAAACACGCCTCACTCAGTTATTTAGTGTTATATGGGATATACAAGAACTTGTGGATTAGATAAGCAATTTAGAGTAAATCAATGTGTTCTTTAACATTCTCATGCTAATTCTGAATAGTTTCCCATCTCCTGGAAGCCTTTGGCGGAAGTGAATTAAAAGCTTTCAGCATGGCAGAGTATTTTAGAAATCTGGTCTTCTTTTAATCCAGTAACATTTTGTGTGCAGAAGAGAGAGTGCTTCTTTTGCCACTTTTATAATAATTAGCATTATTTACTTGTTGCTTCATTTTCAACATTAAATAATTCCTCAAGCAGAGAAATCAATTAATTTATCCGTCTGCATAGCACATATAATTTATACATCTGGGATTTTTCACATATCAATTATTCAGATGGTATTTATTAAACTGGGGACACCTCTCTCTTTTATCCCTTGGCTTAAAATATTTTCATGGAGCCTATAAAATTAAAATTTTATATTTTTCTATACTGGATTTGTTATTAGTAAACAGCATTTCACAAATGTGAATGAGTAAATGTTAAGCACCTCAACATTTTGAAATCTTATATTAATATATGAATCAAATTATTTTAAAATAGTTTTGCATCAAAATTAATTGTATGAAGGGCTGGTCAAATAGTTCAGTGGATTAAAGTGGCTGCAAGCAGGCGCAGGGACTGGGGGTTCAATCCACAGGCCTGCTGTGCCGGCCTCGCCACCGGGGTGCACTGAGATGGCGATTGAGACTGGGTGTGGGGGTGCGTGCCTGTAATCCCAGCTCTTGGGAGGCTGTAAACAGGTGGATCACTAGGAGTCCGATCTAGTAGTGAAACCCTGAACACCCTGTAGACCTTCCCTAAATATAAAAACATATATATTAATTGTATGATGGGAACCGATAAGTTTCATGGCTACATTTTCTTTGTCATTAAGTTGAAACAATATTCAATGTTTGTTATAAAGTTGTTACTGACTGTGATTGTTGCTTAGGTGTGATTCACTACTGGAATAAAGGAAATGGAATAAATTGCTAACATCGTAAGATTTCAGAAGATCAGCAATCAGCATTTTTTCAAAGTAAATACACTACTCTTTGAGTATACTGTCACATTTTCAGATTTAACAAGAAGAATAAGGAAACTGGCATTATCACTGTTAAAGTTCACCAAGCTTTAAAAGATTATTTTGCTTTCAATCTTCATAAAACCTTACACAGTGTGGTTCAGAATATGGGAAATGTCCTGCTGGGCCCATTTTCCTGACAGAAGCACCCAGCACATCAGCAGAGAGCAAAGTTTCTTTTCATGACTCTGGCTGTTGTGTTTAGTTCCATACCAGTGTCCACTGGAGTGTGGCTGTCAGGCAAGGCCTGGTCTTGCTGGGCTTAGTCATGGGCTCTGATCATCCATCCAGCTCTGAGCTGTGGGCAGCGTTAGGGTTCAGCATGGGATTCCCCAAGAGAGATTGCAAGCACCTATTGGGGCCAAGGTGGCGCCTGCTCCCAGGATGCACGGCCCTGCCCAGCAGCACAGGTTTTATGCCTGCTCTTTCCCAGCCCTGCTACCGCTGACATCTCTTGTTGGCTGCGGTCTTTTGAGAAGATTATCCCATCCTTTCCAGCTAATTACTGACATGATTTAATGACACTTATGAGAGAAAAGTTCACCTAGATCAAGACCTGAAAGGACTCATGGCAAAAATCAGCAACAGAAACTCTAGAAGGGGTGTTACCTCAGTAAGAAATCATACAATTTTTCCCTAAAACAAAGTAGCTTGGTAGAGCACTTCTTAAAATCAAATTTACAACTAAAAGAGATTAATTGTTAATACATTGATTTTGACTAAATACTATGTGGGTAGCAATGTGGACATATAAAGTCTAGGTTGTGAATAAGAATACAATACAGAGAAGACATATGAAAAATAATTATGCAAGCACGACTGTTTGGCTCAGTGGTAGAGCCTTTTCTGTCCTACACAAAGTCCTGTGTTCAATCCCCAAAACTGCAGGAAAAGATTAAATAATGAAATGACTCTCCTCTTATCTTAATATTTTTGAAGTTAAATAGAAGGATAAATATCTATAGAAAACCTTGAATAACCCATAAGGAGTTTTATAATAAAACAGTTTAATATCTCACTGGAATTTAAGCAAGAGAACTTGATTCTTTGATTTTGAGAGAATTACTCTGCTCTTCTATAAATCAAGATATGTTGGCATGTATCTGCCCACTTTGTAATACATAGTTGGTATCAATATATTAAATTAATTATTTTAGTTTATTTATAAACAGGACTTTGATTATATCTAGGTTTAGATGATGAATCTACTGCCATTCCCAAAACTATAGACTTTTATAATGATAGGGTATAACACATTTTTCTTTTCTTTTTTTTAAGTTGAAGTAGTTGTTTTATATTTTTTACTTTTTTAAATATTTTTATTGAGAAACAAATAGCAATGAGACAGTTTCATAAGCGATTACTAGTACATTTTCAATAATTAATACATTGCATATTGTTGTCTTACTGGTTATTCATTTTACAAGATGCAGACCTGATATCCTGTCTCAAACACTATTAGAACAAACCTCTCTATTTGTTGAATTAAGAGAATGGAGCTGTATATCTATCCCAAGTATTTTGAGTATACAGATACAAAATGGTCATTCATTTGTATCCCCCTTTTTGGTTAGTTTTGTCAGAGAAGGGCATTCCATTGTCATTTAAATACTGTAGGTCCATGAATTCAGAAAAATATCCCAACATAGTCCGATAGCCCATAATAGTAGTGGGTTTTCCATAAGACTGTCAATGTCTGAAGTTGTTGACGTGAGCATTTTACAGCTCAGTATATTAATATGGCTTTACTTCTTCTATTTCATTTTTATACTTTTCTTCTGGATGGTTAAGACCAAGAAAGAGCAAGACCTATGTAAGAAGAAATGTAACTTTTGTATCTGATAAGGTCAGTCAAATCCTTTCAGGATTTAACCTGAAACCCTGTACCTCAGTTTGTAAATCCTTTTTCAGTGTCAGCCATGTGGATGAGTCATGGCCATTGCTTGATCAATTTGCTCTCTGTGAAAGCTTGAGAGAATGTTTTCTCTCCATGTGACTCTCCTTAGGTACACTCTACATCATTGATCACTTTCCTCTGTGGCCCCCAAATCTCCTTGATCAGAAAATTTGGGACACAAGTGAGTTACAGGATGTTACAATACAGATTCGCCTATTTCCTGAGTCCTTACTGACCTAGAAAGGATTGGGGCAAAATGTTGGCTGTCCTTGTAGCCCTTCTTTTTCTCTAATTTTTGGTCACATTTTTCTTTATTTTTTCTTCTCTTTCTTTCTTTCTTTTTTAGCTTAGGGAAGGGTCTACAGGGTTTTCAGGGTCTCACTACTAGAATGGACTTGTAGTGATTCTCCTGTTTACAGCTACTGAAGTGCTGGGGTTATAGGTGTATGCTACCACGCCCCATTTCAATTGCCATCTCAGTGCTACCTGGGGACAGAGCCAGCATGGCAGGCCTGGGGATCAAACCCTCTGTGCCTGCTTGCAGGAGCTTTAATCTACTGAGCTATTTGGCTGGCCTTACATTTTTATTTCTTAAAGTCCATCTTGTTGTACATTGGGATGGAGAAGCTTTAGTATTTTCGATCTACATCCAGGCTTCCAAAGCAAAAAGGAATGACAATGTCTCTATGTGACTGTAATAATTTTTCCTTAGAAGAATGAGCTCTTATTATTTTCATCTTCTATTTCTTCTCATCCTTCCCTATTGATGGGAAGGAACTCTGTAGTCTACCAGTGTAAAGGAAATTAATAATTATATATTAATCACTTCTTACATGCCTGATTATAATCATTTTTCTGATTATAATAATAATTTACAATTCATCTAATACTCCATAAAAGCAAATAACATTCCATTTACTTAATATATTAATTTTTCACAATAGGGCATTGTTTTCTCTATTTTACAAATGAAGGTATTGCAGTTCAGATACGCATTGGATATGAACAAGTGTTTTTTTTTTTTTCCATAATTTTATTGATAAACAAAAAGCAATGAGACAGTTTCAAATCAAATTGGTAGGACAGTTTCAATAATTAACACATTGCATACATTCCTCCCAGTGGTTAATTGCTATACAAGAT
>NW_004524598.1:14509936-14557143 GCF_000260255.1 Octodon degus | reverse complement strand
CGCTGCGCCTGGGCTGGGACTGGTCCCGCCGGCGCAGGGTAGCAGGAAACTCTCTGCACACTCACCGGACCTGGGCTAGGACTGGGTCTCTGAACAAGTGTTTTTGTCTGAAATGTCCATACTTTTTCTTCTACATTCACGTTATACTTCAGTGAAGTACTGTTTCCTACTGGAGAACATAAAAAGATTTTAATTTTCTCAGAATGATGATTCTGCTGACCTATGAAGAATACATGTAGTAACAATTTTCTGTTGAAGGAGATCCAATAACTTTGAAGAAGGCAGAAGTTAATGATAAACTGTCTCAGGGATGGTGTTCACTGTCTGCTATTGCACAGATAAAGCTAACAAATGTGTTGTGTTCCCTTCAAGTGGTAGCAAATGACAAAACCCACGAATGTGTGGAAGGGAGTGTGTGTTTAAACTTCTGAGCTTCTTCAAGGGGAAGTTTCTGGGAATATTAATTTTGATTTGATCTTTAAATGCAAGTATTTTTCCAGGTTTGCCTCCCAACTTAGAAGATCCTTGAGGTTTACAGTGAGTTAACACCAAATCAGAGAGGTAGGCTGTAAATTACTTCATTGGGCAAAATCAACCATGGGTCAATTATTTCAAGACTTGCTCAATTTTAGTGTTTGAAAACATTAACACCTTCATTATGAGATAGTATTGATGGAAGAAAATAACACAGTGGACCCTCCTCTAAAGGATTTCAGGATTCGGAGGTAAAAAAGTGCTCAGTGAGCTGTCACACAGAGGGTATTTTAATAAAGAAGGTAGAAGAAGCCTTTGAAAGGCAAGTGTTGATTGCAAAGCATGCAGAGAAAAATTTTAAAAATAAAGCAGGGCCTATGTGTCTGAGTGATTGGTAATGTTACTTGAAAACTAGAAATGTAAAGGCTGGCATGAAGAACTTTATTCATGTTGATCTGTTCATCAGTTAGCTGTATTTACAAGTCATCCCAAATACCTTTTGGATGGGCTGTGAGAAATTTACGCAGAAAAAGTGCTACCGTGACTTTGCCAGTAAATCATGTATTTCACCATGTGCTAATGATTTTTTTTCCAGAAAAGAATACATTGTGACCTCAATAAACTTTTATATGTCAAAATAATGAAACAGAACCTTATTTTCTGGTGCCAAGTTTCCATAAAATCACTCTTTAAAAAATATTAATCTCACTGCAGCATGTAGAATTTTATACTCAGCTTCAGAATAGGTCTGGCACTACACATCTTTATAAAGTGAAAAGACTTTGAATAGATTCAAGATTTAAATGCCACAGTTTGTATCTGTACCTTTGACTTCTCGTCTTAAAAATATATATAGCCCATGCTCATTGCCATGTCACATAACACAACCACACCTTAAATAATAGCAGTTGGCTGATAGAACGAACACCTTTGTGACACCTTCTACCGTGGATATTTTTATAGGTCTGTGATGTGAAGACAGAAAAGAGGTGCATGCTTTTTCTGTTGTTCAGTAATAGCTGGAGTAGCCCTAAAACTTACAAAAGTTAATAGCACTGCATTTAAAAATTCTCAAGTGTCAATGCTCAGACTGGTTAATTTGTTTTCAGCATATGGTAGTGCTAGTTAAGTGGTAAGGGTTAGTTCAAATTTCAGCCTTGCCTACTAACAACTAAATTACCTTCCATGTAGTGTTTAACTGTTCTCTGCCTGGACTTTTTTCATGTCGATGACAATGGCAATAACAACATCTATATCATATGCTCTTGTGAATCAATATTTTTAATGTGCTGTAAAAAGAAAATGCTGTAAGTTCTTGGTGTGGTTGCCATCATTTTTACATGTAAATAGAAGAATGCAGAGATGAAAAGAAAACTTACATTTTAGAGTGGGAGGAAAAGAGCAATTTGTAAGGAAAAAACACAGATATAGATATTGAATGAACATGTAAACCTATTTTTTGTGTGTTTGTGTGGCTGGCTCAACCTGCCCTGCCCTGGGGATAGGGCTGGCGTGGCATGTAGCATTGGGCAGGGATCAAACCACGGTCCTTGCACTTGCCTAACCTTGCTTAAGCCTGCCTAACAGGTGCTTTAGACCACTGAGCTATCTCACTGGCCTCCAAACCATTTCATTTTTGCAAATAATTAAATGTCTTCCTGTCCAGGATTCTTCTGAACAATGACTTTAGGTTAGGAGTACTCTACCTCAAGGCATGAGAAACAGAAGTAGGAGAATAATGTCAGTGTAAATAGTGGCGGAAGGACTTCCATTGCGCTGCTCCATTGTGAAAGCAAAGAACATACTGGCAAAAATTGTGAGGACCAACTTTTTCAGTAGTTTGAAATCCAGTCCTTAGAACAATTTAGGAAGAGGCTACTTGACGAGCCACTTGAATAGGAACAAGATCATCAGGCTTTGTGAAGTTTGAACATGTCCTCTTCTGTCACTCTTCTTAATTCTGGGATATCCTTGAAAGCCCACAACCTCACAGAATAGTTTTGAAAATGTAAGCCTGGCAGGCATTACAGAGAAAATAACAGGCTTGTAGTTACCAAAAAAAAAAAAAAAAAAGTTAATCTTGGAGAACTGTCAAAGTTTGATCTGCCTCATTATTTCCTGGAAATCACAAGCACTTATCCTTAGTGTAAACAACCTTCTCCTTGCAAATATCTGTCAAGATCAATAACGACTATTTAGCATGATTAAACAGTAATTGATGCCCTCTATAGTGATATGAGTTGGAGTAAAAAAGTTGACCAAAAAACTTCCAAGAAAAATTTGGAGAATGAGAATGAGTAGAGAGCTTTGTATAGGTCCAACCAGTCCTACAAATCTAGAAGACTTCGTGAATCAGCTCAACTATGTATATGTCCAGGAAAAGAAGGCCTCAGCACTCCTTTATGTCTCACTTGAGGTGCTACGAAGAGAGGCTTCAAAAGATAATGCAGAATTACAGCCTGCCCGCCCATATCAATCAGTTTTCTAGACATCATGGTGAAGGGTGTGGAGGAGCAAATTGCTTAGTGATGGTGGCCCAAAAGCAGAGCAGAGGAAGAGTGCCAGGGAGGAAGGAATGAGAGACCAGACAAATATCTAAATCAAAGGTGTTAGATATTCATAGGAAGCCATGTAACAAAAAATAAAAAGAGTAGGAGAATTGTAGTTCACCAAGTAGAGAATAGCAATAAATATAAAGAATGAAAAAGAGTAAAATAGGCTGCACCTCCACAACTCAGCGAGATACATGAAGAAGTATGCCTCTTCAGTCCTTCAGTCCTGGGGGCAGATCCCAAAAGCAATCAAATAGGAACTGTATCCTCACCACCACTCTGCCTTCATGTTTAAGATCTTTTGTTACCGTAAACACAAAGTCCTTGTGCAAAAGCTGGAACTCTTACTGATTTAAGGGAGTCTGTCCAATCACTGCCTGACTACTAACCTAAGTGGAGATGTGATTGGCTCCACATGAAAAAGTCTTTAAGTGAGGTATCCATTTACAGATTTTCAGAATAAGGTAGCGATATGGAAAACTATTAATAAAGGATTGTTATACTTATAAAGAAGAAAATCACTAGGTAAACAGAGACAAAAACTCCCAAAGAAGAGCTGGCAAGATAACTCAGCAGACTAAGTTCCTGCCTAGGCAAGCACGGAGACCAGGGTTTGATCCCCAGCACCACATGCCCTTAAATGCTCTATTTCAAGTATAATTATAAGCACTCTGCAAAAAAGTAAAAATGTATGGCTAATAGAAGAAGCAATCAATAGAATCTCTCACTGAGAAAGTACAGATGTTGAATTTTATAGACAAGTATTTATGAATCAAATGTGTTAGATATTTTTAGGAAGCCATGTAGTAAGGATTTAAAAAAAGTATGAGAATCATAGTTCACCAGGTAAAGAATACCAATAAACATAAAGAATAAAAACAAGTAAAATAGAAATTGTGGAACTTGAGAAATAAATCAAATTTAGAAACTTGGTGGAGAACCTCAGAAGCAGAGATGTGTTGACAGAATTATTGATTTTTTGAATTATTAAATTCAAGGTAGACCAACTGAGATTACTAAATACAAGTAACAGAAAGATGGACAAGGAAAGAAAAACAAACTGATCCTATGAAGATTGAATGAACACCATTAGCTATAAGCCCCTGTCAAGCATACTTAAAATATTATGGAATTCCAGAAATAAAGGGGAGAAAGACAATTTCAAGAGGTAATGACTGAAAATATTTGATGAACATATAAATCTACACATTCAAGAAGCCAAATAAATTCTAAGCAAGGCAAACTCAGAGATCTATTCCTAGACCCATCCCAATCATACTTTTGAAAGCCACAGATAAAATTACATCTTTAAAAACAGAAAGAGAAGAAGTAGCCCATTGTGTTACAGGTTCCTCAGTAAAATTAATAGCTGACTTCTTCCCAGATACACTGGATGCCAGAATGCTATAGAATTGGTACCAAAAAAAAAGGACTGTCAAGCAAGAATTATGCATCCAGCAAAGATGTTTGGTTTAGCAATGACTTTCTTTCTGAGTAATGAGGGTGGGGCAGGATTTGATAAGTATAACCTGCGGGGCACTTTGTGTTTTCCTTTTTATTCTTCTTGGTTGCCTTTTCCAGAGAGCCACATTCAGTGTCAAGCTATGCAAATAGAAAGCACTAATGCTACACCTTTGGGAACTGCCACCCAGCACTGCACTTGTTTTCTTTTCTGAAAACCTGCCATTGTGACTTTCAGTTAGGGACCCATGATGAAGACCACTGATTTATTTCTTTTCCATGGGTGCCTGTAACAGCCTGGCCCTTCCACGAAATCCACTTTGTCAGTCCCGGAAGGCAACTGGCATGTTCACCTGGTCTGTATCCTGGGAAATTCCTTCTGGGATATTCACTCTATATTTTGAATCAGAGCAGCTCAAACAGCCCATCTAAATGAGAAGTGGGGGCTAGTGAGATGGCTCAGTGGTCTAAAGCACCTACTTAGAACAAGCTTAGCAAAGCACAGGGACCGAGGTTCAATCCCCCAGCACCACATGCCAGCCAGCCAGCCCTACCCCTTGGTGGGCTGAGCTAGCCACACACACACACACACACACACACACACACACACACACAAATAAAATAAAAAAAATAAATAAATGAGATGTGAATTTCTGTGTTTGCTGGAGACATATAAACTTAATACAATATATTTATATTAAAAAGGCCTCCCTTTTAATTCAACAGGATAAATAGCAGGGGGAAAATCCTGTCTGTGTGTCTCTGAGAATCTAGATGAGTGCTCAGCGTTAACCACTTATCAGTCCGATTTTCTAAGTCCGAGATAACCAACAACTGCACATTTTTCATTAAGTTTTGTAAGAATATAACTGGAAATACAAAAGTGACAATTTTATCAAATTTATTCAGAACAAGAACTGACTATTTGGAACGACAGTTGCCCAAAGGACACTTGGGACTGTCAGTATGTAAACAAACACCCTGCCAGTGTGATGCTTGGGGGAAGCTGTTCGGTGGTTAATCCTCTTCAACTAGAGCAAATCACCTACAACCTGGCGCAAGAGATGACTTTTATTTTGAGAAGGAACAGGGTGAACAAAGGAGGAAGAGGAAGAAAGTATTGTTAGATGGTAGAAACTAGGCTGAAAAAGGAGAGCTTCTTGCTTGAATGGCCAGGGAGAAAGCCTAGCTAGGAAATAGAGCTTTTTAGGCTGAAGGGAGTCATTCCCATAGCAGGACTTCCCCTTGTATCCTTGTTTAATTGCTCTCCACATATGGGCAAAGTCACTGGAGAAATCATCTTTCTACGTTCAGCACAGCACCCTTGGACGTTTGAGGCCAGTGCTGTTATTCCTCAGAAGGTCAAGGAAGTGGCAGGGTAGTCACTTTCCTCCAGTGTCAGCCCCTCCAAGAGGTAGTGCCAAGACCACTGTGACAGTGCAGAAACTAGAATTTCATAGCAGCCTGTTTATGGGAGTTTCTCTACTCCATGATTATGAACATGCTGGTTTTCTCTAAGCCTTAAAATTAGAATACCGGGCCCAAGTTTATTTACAGTGCAGCATGTGTAGGCCTGAACCACACAGCGTGCCCAACAGGAAGTGTGTGTAGGTCATCACCATGCTCCACAGGGAACATCGGCCACAAGGTGTTTAGACAGGGGAGCCCCTAGAAATGAGCACAACATCAACTTTGTCAGTAACTCCAAAACAGTAATATCTGGAAGCGATAAAAATGGCACTTGATAAAAGCGTCCCTTGTTAAATGTGGGCCACACATACTCTAAATAAAATATACCATTTAGGAAATGATTTGTGTTGATAAAACTTGATGGAGTTGTTTTTCCAAATGTCTTCTCCCTGCTGGGAATTTCACACTTTGGCAGGCTCTCCTCAGGCCTCCCCAGTTGCCAGTCTCCTTCTATGACCTGACCTGGTGTTGTTTATGTGGCTGTTTACACATGTCTCAACAGCCTTTGCAAAGGGTCTTTAATGACTTTCACTCCTGGCCTGTGCATCGCTCAAGGCAGAGCTCCAAAGGCTGCCACTGTTGTTGTGTTTATTTGTGCAGCACCCTCCCCAGCTCCCCTTACAGCCCTCAGAGAAGGCCTAGAAAGCACATTGCAGGCTTGTAGATAAGTTTCAAGAGTGAGGCTGTCATGATTAGCAAGGCGGTATAGTAGGCCGCTTAAACAGTTACAAAGCCAATGTCTCTCATGGGGATTTAACTTAGAACATTCCCCTCAACACTGGTCTTACAAGTTGCTTGAAAAATATTGCAGCAATTTGCAAACTGCAGGGATTATCATTACTGTTCTGGGGGCTTGGTTACCTCATCTGTTGATTGGAAAGAGTGATCAATGTAACTACAATGATTCAGCCATCTCAAACAGGCTGAGCTAAGGGGCTTCCCTGTAATCTCAGACAAGTAGTCTATATGACTACACATTAAGAAAAATGGGAAATTTCCCCCTGCAGATGTCTTCAAAAGTGACCAGTATGGAAAATGCATCTGAATTTAGGCTAGATTGATCTGTTAGAGTGTGACTAGAATAACTTACTATCAAAATATATAATCAAGCAATGTAGATTGTGTAGCATGATATTTTAATCTGTGCATTGCTAGTTTTTTCTTTCTATTTTGCTGAGACAATTAAAATAGTAAAGAAGTCAGGAATTATGAAATGAATGGAGCAGAGCCACAAAAGATGAAGAGCATCTTAGTGGGCAGAACAAGATGGGAGGAAAAGAACTCAATGTGTGGTGTGCCGGGCTCCATACCCACATGGGAGAGTGGTGCTGCTGTGTTGCAGCACTGATTCAGGGATGCACAGGGAACAGATGGAATCAGCTGCACTCATATCAGCAAAATCCTGATAGCAGAAGATGAGCCACTTATAGAAACAGAAAGAAAAATATCAAAGCTGACACCTTTTGGCATTAACGTCAAATGCTTCTCATTTTGAAGCAAAGGGAAGACATGTTGGGATCACATGACATTTAAAAAGATAGTTACTGGGTATTGTAGCAAATAGACTCATATAACTGAAAGATTCATGACTGTTTTAAGAATGGAGAGAGTGTTGAAAGAAAATGAGTGTAAATACACAAATCTCTCCATTTCTCATTTCTATTAGTAGAGTACTATCCTCTCTGACAATTTATTTCTAAAATTCTCACCTCACAGTAGATGGCTGAGTTTCTTGAAATGATCATCTGAGGTTTGATAGGCATCATTTTTGTATGCATTTCCATATCAGTCTTCTGCGCATGTCACCTATTAAGTGTCTACTGTGGTGAATAACAAAATGAATAGGGCATAACTACAGTATGTCTCTGCTTCAAAAGGCTGAAAGCCTAAAGTTAAGCAATGGTTGTTCATTTTCAATGCAATGGAAACTCTACTAGAAAAGATTGCATCTATTACCTTTTTCTCATTGATGAAAAATCTCTTTTTATACCAGTGTGGGAAACACATGCTCATTTGCATTCTGAATGTTGTATGGGTAATGCATGTAGCTTCCTTTAAAAGAATTTTTGGCTGATATTTCCCAGACGGATGACTGTAGCTGCACTGGGATCTTTCTGTTGTTTGACTCCTCTCTTCTGGGGATCTTCTCTACCCTATCTTACTCTCTGGGCATTGCTGACCTTGTCATTACCAAAAACCTCACCTTTATTACTTCTTTCCAGAAGGATTTATCACTGCTGTGGAGCAATGACTGCTGTGTATATTCCAGGTTTCACCTCTGTTTTCAAATTGGAAGTTTTATTACAACTAAACTGTCACTGCCTCATCATTGTATATGAGATGCTGGGAGAGTAGACACAATCTTGTTGGGCAACAAACAACTTTTGTATGCATATCTCTTCACTGTTGGACAATGAAGAGTCATATACAGATGCTACAGAAAAGACTTCCCTGTGTACTCTCGGGATGGGGGAAATATGGAATGGATGTGTGTTTGCATACACATGTATGCTAGTTTGTGTATCATTAACTTCGTGGACAAGTAAGTTAAAAGGAGATGAATGCTTAGGCAAAAAAATATAATAACTGAAGATTTGGTACAGAAAATTGTTGGATGGTTAAAGGTTTCACTAGAAACGTGAGCAAAACATGAGAGAAAATAATAAGAAAGAATAATTAATGAGTCTAACAGTTGAAGAACAGGATTTCTAATAGAAAAATGGAGAGGGAAATTCCGAGGTCAATTTCTTCATGACCTTTAATTTTTCAAGTAAAAAAAATTCTGTGGGCTAATTTTAGGAACTTTGCATAGCTACTTATGCAAAGTTTATTTTTGTCCTCTGTCAATTCACTGTTACTCAAAGATGAAAGCTTTTACAATCTTTTAAAATTCTTCAGCTTCCTAAGAAAACTAGGCAAACTGCTTTATCAGTCAGCAAGAAATCAGGACCTTAAGTTTTAGGAATCAGGGCCCGCTGGATAACCCAGCGGACAAAGCGGCTGCTTTGGCAAGTACAGGGACCAGGGTTCAATCCCAGGTCCTGCAAGCCCTGCTAGCCCCACCCCTGGGGCAAGTTGAGCCAGTGACAGAGTCCGGGTGTGGTGGCGCATGCCTGTAATCCAGAACTGGGGAGGTTGAAAACAGGAGGATCACCATGAGTCCGATCTGTGTAGTGAGACCTTGTGCCAAATACACAAATGAAACAACAACAATACCTTAAAAGCTTTAGGCAGCATTTTACTGACCTCAGGAAGATGGTTCAGTAAAGCTTCCATGATTAAGTTGGAGCTACTCCCTCTGTATGACAATTACTTGTGGACTTGTATTTTGTGCCCATCATCAGCAAAAGGAGTGAACTTGTAAGTGGCACTATGTTAAAGAACAAATGTTGCAGTCATGGATCGCTGCATTGAAGAACGCTTAGCTACTGCTAAAGTCACAACCATCTGATTAGTTTCTTAATTCTGAATTTTGAAATCATTTGACAGCTATTTACAAATCACTGTGATCAGTAAAAGAAATAAATTACAGTTATACATTAAAATGAGCTTCATCACAGAAAACTTTCCTAGATTCACCTGATTGAAAGCAGTGTCGGCTACAATGACAAGAATTTGGATTAGGGTAAAGAGACACACTCTTGGCTTATTTCTCTCCTGTCTGGCCTTTAAAATAATGTTGTTTTAAATCAAATAAGACCTTGAACCTGAAAGTACTTTGAAAAATAAAGCAGCGTTGTAAATTTAGTCACCTTTATTCATTGCTGTTAATGACCAATTTATATATACGTCATATTTAGCCTGCACGTTTCTCAGCTTCTTCTTATTTAAACTCCACAGTAGCTCTACTTAGGCTCCATGGTTGTGTCCATGTTACGGATAGAGTACCTTAGGGTTAGTGAATTTTAGGAACTTGGTAAGAGGGCAAAATGGGTTACTGCTCTGATATCTGATTCCAAAGTCTCAGCTCTTATAGATTTGCCCTCAGGGTTTATAGACAATCCCATCCATGTGTCTCTTTTGCCCTCTTACCAATCTTCTTTGTCATCAGTACGTTTCTACTGTTAGTTATCTGTCAGTGTATTTTCCTCCAATAATTAATGTGCACAGTAGCAGTGATGCAAAGCCATCAAAGGTACAGATAATTCTCAAAGCACAGGCTGAGAAGTGCTTTGATGGAGCTGGCTTCTTGGACTGGCAACCTGTGCAAGCACATGGTACCCTGCATCTGGAAGAACTCCTTGCTTGGCTTAATGCTCTGTTGTCGCTCCTTTGAAATGCTTGAAAAGTATCAAACGAAGTAACCTACCTTCTTATTTCACTTTGAGCTCCATAAATGCTGAGGCAAGACCTGGTTTTGACAGGAATGCAAGTGGTATATATTAGGGTGAGAAAAGTTCTTGAAAGTTCTTTCTGAGTTTGTTCTACAAGCTCAAGAATGATTTAATAAAAAAAAAAAAAAAAACAAAACACCAGGAAGTTGATGTCCTCCCAAGGGCCAGGACACGAGGTCTGGCCTGGAGACAGTGATAAATCTGGTTAAAGTCAACACATTTCCCAACCAGGGAAAGGACCTGGGGAGCTGTGGGCTAAGGAAGGCACAGCAGCTCATCTGCATAGTTCACTGGGAAGAACCAGTGACAAGGTGGGCCAGAGGGAGCCCTCTGCAGGAACCACACAGCCTCCAAGGCGGAAACTGATGGCCACGGAGTAGTGTCTCGTTCTGTGGATGTGTCTTTCACCCACCTTAGAACAGCATAACATTGACTTTGGTCAAGTCTTTGGGCACCAGTATGAAAAACAGGATGAAACAAACAGAAGATTCAGTTGCCGAAAGGCATGATTCTAAGTACCGACCCACATTAAAACATTCAGTCCTCCCAACTACACTACAAGCCAGGTACTGTAGAAAATATCAAATTTCTTCATTTTTCAGATAAGGAGTCTGAAGCAAAAGGAGGTTAAATGACTGTACAATATCATCCAATACACAAATAGTAGGGATAAGTTTTGAATTCATGCTGTTCATCTCTATAGTTTTTGCTTCTAGTCACTTCACTGTATTAAATACTAACATTTCTGTCTAAAAGTGAGTGGACTCTGTGGTCTAAAGTTACCACTACTTCAGACATGTTTCTCTCATGTGTTCTGTCTTCAAGATGTGGAGGGACTATGGAGATAGCTCAGTGGTCTAAGTACCTTCCTGGAAAGCGCAAGGATCTGAGTTCGATCTCCGGTACCATGTCATGCCACCTGGAAACCTTGCATTGTGGCACATGCCTGTAATGCCAGCTCTGGGGAGGCTGACATAGGAGGATCTCAGCTGCATAGTGAGACACTAGACCAAATAAATAAATAAATAAAAATAAGATGTGGAAATAGTCCACACTCCTTCTATTGCTGCAGAGTCTCTATTTTCCAAAGATGGACACCATCTTTCTATGCAGATATGAAATCTGTGTCTTCTTCTGCCATGAGCATGGGTAGCAATATGGTTAGGGCAGAAGCTACCAGACTCAGAGGAGAAAGGCTCCCGGGAGCAACGCATCTCCCATCTGGTTCTCCTGGTATGCCAACTATTGAAATCTAGTCATTGTGTGGTGGGGAAAGAGAGGCCACACAGAGATGTCATTTATAGCAAGGTGTTGACGTCCACAGCCGAGCTAAGGACACAGCTGGCAGCTAGCACTGCTCTCCAGGCAAGGAGAAGAAGCCATCCAAGTGACGCCAGCCCCAGCCCTCGGTGTGACCGCGACTACAGAAGAGGCTCCTAGCAAAGATTGCCTCTGCAGGCCCACTTGGCCTCTGGGACTATGAAAGTTAGCTGTCACATGATTGTTGTTATCTCAAGATACTAAATTGTGGCCTAGAAACTTTCTTCCAATTACTTGTTGCCATGGTACATCCTGGTGCTAGACCAAAACACAAATCCATTATCTCTCTGGCCCCAAAGTCGATGTTATTCTAATCCAGTCGATGAGAGATATACACAGATATGCTGAGAAAACAGTTCCACTTCTGCTCCACAGACTTCAGGAGAGAGCTGATGAACACGTGAATGAAGATGAATTCCAGTGAGACAAAAAAGGAAATGAAATCATTGTACAGCACTGGATAATTGAAAGAGGACTCTGTGCTTGTTATTTGTTATCTTTCTTCTTTCTCTCTACAATGGTCCACAGTAGACAGATGTTAAAGCCTTCTTCACTGCATCCACAGGCTCTCTATTCACATTATGCCCTGTTGTTTTGCATTGTGTGTGACCATATGCCTTTTCTTCAGAGCAGGGGCTAGCATATTTTTTCTTATTTTATGGCACATACTCCCACTTTTGGGCATTTTAGGTTGTATGCCTGTATTAGTGTTTTCTATTTATTATCTGATAAGTATGGAGGAGTAGAAAGAATATATAATTAAATTCTCTATGTTGTTGGTACACGTCCTGGACCATTGAATTTGTCTCATAAATCTTGGAGTATGCTTCTGAGTGAGAAAATGCAGGCCGGTTCATCCCCAGTGGACCAAATGTATTTCCATAAAAGGAAGAACCGTGGTAAGAGACTATATACAGTTTGGGTGCAACCCCAAGATGTAGTTCTAATGTTGAAATTGGAGTCCTCAGGTGCCAGTGGCAAAGACAAACTGTGTGGAGAACAAATGTACACTGTTTGTAAACAGAGTTTGCAAAGATAAACCTGTTCACTTCCCATATGTGTTTTCCAGCTGGATCTCATAAGCAATTTCCCCAGGGTTTGGCCTTTAGCAAGCTGAGCCGTCCCCCCTGCAGATTAAGCCTTGCTGTGTTAATGCTTAGTACACCTCTAGATTAGGTTACAATGTGGAGGTTCCACATGCTGCTAGGAGGGGGCTGCCTGGCAAAGGTGTAATAACCAGGATCCTTGCATGCCCTTGTTCAATTTCTTGCCTCCTACCAAGGGCTATTACAGGCACTTCTGAACGTAACTACAAAAGTGATCTGTAGATTCGTTGCTCTGACTCCCTTCTGGGTCAGCAGTGAAAAAGCTGCTCAAATACCAACTACCTGCACAAAAGTTACACATTCTTAGTTAACGGAAACAGAGCTGAACATGTTCTGTGACTCAGAGCAGCAGCAGTAGGTGTCAATAGGAAGATTAACAACCTTTGATCAATACAAAAATTCAGCAGCTTGTCTTGTCACCATGTGGGAGCTAAGACCTGTCTGGGTGTAGAAAGGTGTTCACCTGGAAAGTGAGTGTTTTCTATAATTGGATATATCTGTAAGACTAAATTACTGGGCAGCCACAAACGCAGATGAAGTAACTCCTTAGGTACTAGTTATAGAACTACCTTTGTAGTATCTAAGGTGACACAGCCATCCTAGTTTGTCTAGAGCTGAAGTTTCCTGAGAAGTAGAATAATGAGTGGTAGAATTAGTAAAGTCCTAAGAAAATCTAGCAAGAGCTGGTCATATTGATAACTGCTGGTGACTTCACAAAGTTATATAAGAGAATGTTGTGGCATCAAAATATTGCCACAATATTTGGTTGAACACTATGTACCAGCTCTGGCATATTTATTGAGTATTTCTCATCTCCATATATTTCTCTTTGTTGCCATATTACTGTTAAGTTAAACCAAATGAACCTGTTGGTAGCTGTTTTCACACACTCACACCAAAAAGAAAAAAATCATTACAAACCCCGCCCCAGCCTTTTTAGTGCTTCAAGCTATTTGTATTTACACTTATTTTCTTGGGCTCTGTGTTGGATATTTTATTTGTATTAATTTACTTAATTATCATCACAACCTTTTTGGAGGGTTGTTACACCATTTGATAAGATCAGAGGCTAACAGGTTAACTCAGCTATGACATAGGAGCAGCAGATTACAAGCTATGTTTTCATTACCCATCAAAGGCCAAATGTCTGTAGTTCTTATCACAAATTTGTTAGATAAGGATAACTGCTCTCAGTTTATAGATTAATAAGATGACATGCAGTGAGGTTATATGATGTATGCAAGACTCAGGGCTCTCTTTGAGCACATCTTAGTTCATGCTTTCCTTCACCAAGCTGACTTTCCGAGAGCATGTTGACTGAGAAGTGACTTTGATTTCCATGCATACATTTTTCAAGATTTCACTGTGAAAAAAAATTCAATCACATGGAAGAATTGAATTGTACAAGGACCTTCTCTATTTCTGTAGCCTAAGTTCTATAATATGCATTTTATTATGTTTGTCTTCTTAGGAATCTAACCATCAAGTCATCCCTTTCTGAAACATTTTGAAGTGAACTGTAGTCAGAAATACCCTTGCGTGTTGCTTATTGAAATAACTTCTACAGTATTCAAGATCAGTCATCCTAGTTTGCTGAGGCCCTAAAGTTTTCATCATGCATATGAATAACAAGAATTCAACACTGGCTTACAGATTTAGTTCAAAAGGTAAAATTTACACCTAAGTAAACACTTCTTTTTAACACAATGCTATGATGATATTTTTTTCACAAAAATAGTGCACATTTGCAGCCTACAAAGAATACATTTGTCCTGGGGAGTCAGGGAACATCTCTTAATCCTCTGTAGTTCAACTTCTCCTTTTTCCTTTTCCAAGCCCTCCATCTCCAGGTTCCCTCCCCATTTGCAAAAGGCTTAGCTCCCGGTTTCCTCATGTCTTTTAATTTTCTCTTTAAGTTATTTATACCTTGAGGGCAGGCCAAATAGCTCAGCAGATAAAAGCACCTGCAAGCAGGAGCAGGGGACTGGGGTTTGATCCCCATACTTGCCATGCTGGGCCCACCCCCAGGATGTGCTGAGATAGCTACTGACACTGGGTGTAGTGGAGCGCGTCTCTAACCCCAGCTCTTGGGAAGCTATAAACAGGTGGATTACTACAAGTCCGATCTTGGGGACAGGGAGATGGCTCAGTAGAATAAGCGCTTGCCTGGCAAGCACAAGGGCCTGAGTTCACACCCTGGTTCCAAAAAAAACCCCAACTATAAGTCCGATCTAGTAGTGAGACTCTGAGCACCTTGTAGACCCAAAGTTATTTGTACTTTGATTCTCTCACAAAAAAAGCAAATCATGGGATGTTTAAGCCTCTGATATAACAAACATCTCAGTATTAAGTGTGCCACTTATGACACCTGACAGTCCTCTATGACTATATATGTTTAATAGGACCGGTGTCATCATTTCCATCACCCCAGGATGATCAAACTCCTCTCATCCTTTCTTCTCCAGAGACAACTGACGCTCTAACTTTGTCCATTGTATCACCTTTTTCTATTTTCAAATGTTATATAAGTGGAATCATAAAGAGCTAGTCAGAGTAAAGCTCATTTCACTCAGGAAACATTTTTGGAGATTCAGCCACAGTTTTTGGAAACATTCAGCTGTCATTTTGTTCCTTGTATTCATTGTGGAATGAAAACAACATTAATTTGTTTATCAGTTTTCCTGTTATGGGTAGACGAAGGAGCTGTGGATGTTTCCAGATTTTTGCTGTTACGAAAAGAACTGCAAACAACATTTCATTCATTTTTCTCTGAGGGGCTTTTCTACACAGATTGAGTTACATGAAGTTTTCATATATTCTTGGAACAAGTAATTGATTAAATGTATCTTAAAATATTTTCTCTCCCTATTTGGATTATATACTCATTTTCTTTAATGTCTTTGTAGAAGTGTCTTTGTAGAATTTTACAACTTTATGAAGTTTGTAAAAAAGGTTGATACCTTCTGTGTCATGACAAGAAATCTGTTGACTTCCTGACTGTGTAAGTTTATGTAAGTTTGTTTCATGGTTGATCTCTCATTTTATTCTATGTGTTAATGAAAAATATTTTGTATGAGATAAATCTTGTAAATTTATTAAGGTTCACTTTGTATTGTAATGTATGATATATCCCAAAGAATGCTCCAGGTGCACTTGAGAAAAGTACTAGACAGATCACAAAATACAGTGAATATTTAAATTTAAAAAAATTTTGTTACAGTAAGGACACATTGTTATTAATCTCACACCAGTACTAGGCTTTGCTTCGAAGCACATTTATCCCATTATCTCCTTCTGAATGAATTATGAAAGTCCTCTTTGTGAGTGTCTTTGCAGTGTCCTAGCTGCCTCTATGTTTATAGTAGGCTCAAAATATTTGCCTTTTTTTCACAGTCATTTTGACGTTTGGAGGAAAGCCAGAAGTTTCATGATACCAGATCCAGTAAATAGGTGGATGAGGACACATCATCGTGTTTTAATTTGACAGAAATTACCATAAATGTTTAATCACCAAGGTGTGATTGAAAAATACAGTGAATGTGTAAATTGAAGAATTTTAAAGTACAAGACATGTTGCCATTTATTCTCCTCAGAGTACTCAAAATAGCCCCCCTCACTTTGAACACACTTGTTCTAGTAAATGTGGCAACCTCATTTTTGGATTGGAGCATTTAATAACTGATGAAATTTACATCTGTCATTCTTTTATCTGCTTTCTATATCTCATTTGTTCCTCTATATTTCCATTCTTCTGTCTTTCTTAAACATATATAATATAATAACTCCATTCTCCCATATTGATTCTCTTGTTTTTTTTTATTGTATTTTTCAGCCAATAGGTCGTTAGTTGTCATGGGATTGCAATTCAAAAATCTAAATTTAAATACTCTAACTTATCTTATTACCAAATCAATCTGAATAATGTGCAAAATTTTACTTCTATAAAGCTGCATTTCTTCCCTAATCCTTTGTAATTGTGTGAGTTAGGTTCCTGTCACTATAAAAAAAAAATCTGAGCTCCTAATATGTAAAGATGTTTAATCCACAAAGGGTTTTGCCTCATAGTTGTAGAGGATTCAGTTCATGATCAAATGGCCCTGCAAAGGATTGCTGCAAGTTTGAGACCAGCCTGGGATACACAGTGAGTTCAGGGCCAGGCTGCACTGCACAATGAACCCCTGTCTCAAAAAGACAAAAACAAACAAAAAGCTCTTGGTATTGGCCTTGCAGCTTTGGGTCTGTGGCCAGGTAGCACCTCGTGGTGGGAGCACAAGAGAGAGAAAAAATGTTCACACTGTAAAATGCAATTGTACATTTATCTCAGACTGTAAAAATTACCTGACTATTTCTTGTAGAACAAGTCTGCTAGCAATAAGTTCTCTGTTGTTTTGTTTTGTTTTTCTAATCTGAGTATGAAGTAGTTTCTCCTTTAGTTTTAAAGGTTAAATTTGCTAGATGTAAAATTTTTTTAAAGCAGTATTTTCTGTATTTCTACCCACCACTCTCTGGAGATCATGTTGTATGTGTAAGTCACCTATTCCTTAAATTCCTCTTTAATCTGAAGTATGGTTGAGAAAAACTATGAATTCTTAAATTTTAGAAAATAATGTAGAGACATACTGCCACTAATCTCCATAACAACCTTCCCTCTTGCTTCAAACACTCTTATCCCATCCTTTTTGCCCCTTTCTGAAGCAGCTCTGGAAGTACTCGTTCACGATGGGCTTTAGTTGCACTGTTGTGGCAGTTCCAGTGTCCTGAACCAATTGGAAACTTTACCTTTTGTGCTCATTTGGCTTTGGAGAGAAGCTGGAAGTTGTGAGATGCCAGATCCCATGAATAAGGTGGTCGAAGCAACACCATTGGAGTTTAAAGCCTGCTTTTCAAGTGCGTGACATTTGTCATATTTTTGTAAATCAAACTTCATACAGACCTTCATAAAAGAGGACTTCTAGAACTGCTTCAGAAAGTGGCAAGAGTGATATGAAAAGTGTGTTCAAAGTGAGGGAGATTATGCTGAGGAAGATTACTGACAAGGCATTTTTCACTGCAATACGTTTTTAAATTAATTTTACTGAGAAACAAATAGCAATGAGACAGTTTCAAAACCGCTTAATAGGACAGTTTCAATAATTAATACATTGTATATTGTTGTCTTCATAGTACTTATTCACAGTACAAGATGCAGACATGATATCTTGTCCAAACACTATTAGTACAAGTCTTTCTTCTCATTGAATTAAGTGAAAGTAGCTGTATATCTATCCTATTCTGCATATACAGATGCAAAATGGTCCTTCATTTTTATCCCCTTCTTTTGTTTAGTTTTGTCAGAGATGGGTATTCCATTGGCATTTAAATATTGTAGGTGCTGCTGCAATACATTTTAATGTATGCATTCACAATACTTTTGATGTTTATTAGTATATGCTTGCTCTATGGAGTGATTATATTCACAGTGGGAAGTTAGTATATGTACATAATGCGTCTTGTTTTCACTGCCTTTTTGTCCCTTTTCTCTCTCTTCTCTGGCTCTAGCTCCTCTTTCCACTCACAGAAGATCTAGCTCTTTATTTGTATTATTTATTGCTTATTTGATTCTGTACATTAGTTTTGTTTCCATGCATAAGAGACACTGCATGATATTTATGCTGTATACCTGATCCATTTCATTGAAAATTGTGGTCTCAAGGTACAAGTATTTTCCTACTTGATGCAAATTTATCCTTCCTTATGGCTGAGTAGTATTCTGTTGTTCCAAATGCCACAGTTTCTTTGTTTATTCATCTCTTGGTGAGTGTATAGAACATCTCCAAGATCTAGCTGTTATGGATGGTGCTTCTATGAACGTGGGTGTTCATGTATCCCTGCAATAGGGTGCCTTTAACTTGCTTAGGAAGGTGTTTAGAAGGAGAAGAGTTGATTGAACGGACTCTTTACTTTTAGCTTTTTAAAAAAAATTTCCACAATGCTTTTCATCATGGTTGTTTGTGTTTGTATAGCACCAACAATGTGGAAGCTTTCCTTTTTCCCTGTACCTTGGCAGCACTTGTTGCTCTTTCCTTTCTTGGTAATGACCACTCTTTCTGGCATAAAGTGTGCCATCGTTCACAGCTGCAGTGGTGCAAAGAATGTGAGATGACTCGGAGTCCATGTCCAGGCTAACCTCCAAGAAGGCCCAGTGGGACCGCTTTTACCCCTCAGCATTAGAGAGTGAGGAAGAAGCAGCCCCAAACGAAAGTCTGTGTGGATTTTTATTGACAGAACCAGGAAGCAAGGATAAAGGACAAAAGAGGATGTCTGTATAGGAAATTCTTTAGGGGATGGGAGAAGGACAGGGAAAGGACAGGGTTTGCTATCTGAATGACCTTATAGCTAATCTAAGAAATTAATCAGAGTATAGGGAGGACACAGGACAATCATACAACCCTTAAAGCAATGTGTTTGGATACTTGGACCGTTACTCTGTGGGATGACTTTTAATCTTTAACCATGCATTCTGGGAAGTCTAGGCTGTCTCTCCAATCATCCTGGGATACACATATACTCTGACCAATGCCCTCACAAAGATGAAATCTCAGTGATGTGTTAAAGTACATTTCTTGTGCTGGCGAGATAATTCAGTGGCATAAGTGCCTGCCTGGCAAGCACAAGGTTCTGAGTTCAAACCCCAGTAGAACAAGAAAAAAAGAAAGAAAGAAAGAAAGAAAGAAAGAAAGAAAGAAAGAAAAAGAAAGAAAGAAAGAAAGGAAGGAAGGAAGGAAGGAAGGAAGGAAGGAAGGAAGGAAGGAAGGAAGGACATTTCTTGGGGCCTGGGAGATATCTCAGTGGAATAAGTACTTGCCTGGCAAGTGCAAGGTCCTGAGTTCGATCCTTAGTACTGAAAAAAAAAAAAAAAGTACATTTTGTTAATTGTCAAATTTTTGAACATTTTTGCATGTATTTATTGGCCATTTGTATTTCTTTTAAGAGGTTTCTATTCATTTCAGTTGTCCATATTTTCATTAGGTTTTTATTTTGGGGGCCTAAGACTTTTTAATTCTTTATATATTCTAGATATCAGTTCACTATCTCAAGAATAGCTGGCAAAATATTTTTCTCATTTTTTATTGCATCTCTTCACCCTGCTGGTTGTTTTTGTTGTTGTAGAGAAGATTTTTAATTTTATATCATGCCATGCATTGATTATTGGTTTCATTTTTTATGTAATTGGGGTTCTGTTTAAAAAGCTTTTCCCTATACTTATGTCTTCAAGAGTTTCACCATTTTATCTTCTAGAAAACTAAATGCTTTTGTTTTAGCATCCAAGTATTTGATGTATTTAATTTCAGTGTTGTACATACTAAGACATGTCTAGCTTCAATTTGCTGAATCTATGTAAATGAGTTTTTTCAAGAAGATTTGTTAAAGAGGTAACTTTTCCTCCATTGTATTTCTTGATATCTTTGCCAAAGATTAGATAACTGAATGTGTCTAGGCATTTGTGCATCCTCTATTCTATTCCACTGATCCCATGTCTATTTTTTTGCCAGCAACACTCTGATTCTATCCCTGCAATTTGAGAATAAAACTTGAAGTCCAGACTGTGATGCCTCCTACTTTGTTCTTTACACCCAGGATGGCTTTAGCTATTCTGGGTCACTTTCATAAGAATTTCAGCGCTATTATCTCTATTTTTGTGAGGAATACTCTTGGTCTTTCAATTGGAATTGAATAACATGTATATCAGCTTTGGCAGTATGGCCTTTTTTTCTTTTCTTTTCTTTTCTTTTCTTTTCTTTTCTTTTCTTTTCTTTTCTTTTCTTTTCTTCTTTTCTTTTCTTTTCTTTTCTTTTCTTTTCTTTTCTTTTCTTTTTACAATGCTTGTTTTGCCTATTTTGGAACAGGGGTTATCTTTCCATTTTCTGATTTATTCCTCTATCTCCTCTTTCAGAATACTGTAATTTGGTCATAGAGATCTTTCACTTCCTTAATTAGATTAGTTCCCATAGATTTAATTTTTCTTAAGACTATTGTGAATGGTATTCCTTTCCTAATTTTTCTCAGGGATCTCATTACTGATGTACAAGAATATTATTCTAATTTTCTGATGATTTTAGGTTTTTTTAGTTTTGCTACTTTTGTATATTTCATTATCAGTTCTAGGAGCCTTTAATAGAATTTTTGAGGTCTTTTATAAAATGATTGTGCTTTCTGTAAATAACAATAGTTTGATTTCTTCTTTTTCTATAGTATCCTTTTTATTTCTTTTTTTTTTCCTGATTACTCTTGCTAAACTTTGTTCTACTTTATTGAGCAGGACAGGTGATAGCAAATATCCTTGTCTTGTACTTATTTTATTTTATTTTATTTTTGTATTTTAGGGAAGGGTCTACAGGATGTTCAGGATCTCACTACTAGATCAAACTCATAGTGATCCAACTGTTTACAGCTTCACAAGAGCTGGGATTACAGGTGCGAGCCACTATACCCAGTCTCAATTGCCCTCTCAGGGTGCTCTGGGGACAGGGCCAGCATGGCAGGCCTGGGGATCGAACCCTTGGCCCCTGTGCCTGCTTGCAGTTGCTTTAATCTGCTGAACTATTTGGCTAGCCCTCCTGTGCTCATTTTAGAGGAAAAGCTTTCAGGATTTCCTCATGTAATATGATGTTAGCAGTAGGCTTGTCATAAATAGGTTTTATCACATTGAGAGTAGACTCTATACCTATGTTCTTCAGGGTTTTTTTTTTGTTTGTTTTGTTTTATTTATTTTTTATTGTGGTACTGGGGATCAAACTATGCTTGCTTGTTTTAAATCAAAAAGAGGTTTTGGATTTCATCAAAAGTTTTTTCTCCATGTATTGAGATGACCATGTGATTTTGCCCCTGCTTCTTCTTATACAATGCATTGTTTACCTATTTGCTTATGTTGAGTCATCCTTGCATCCAGGAGATGAAGCCCACTTAGCCACGATACATAATTTCTTTGATGATTTGTCACATCCTCTTTTCCAGCACCTTATTCTTATTGCATTTGTGTTCATTAATTAAACTCACTGGCAGTTTTCCTTTATAGCTGGGACTCTGGTCTTGGAGTCAAGGTAATGTTGGGTTCCAGAAATGAGTTTTAAAGTACACCTTCCCTCACAATATAAGTATAGAAGAATCTTATCATAATGTGATGAAAACCATTTATGACAAGTCTACTGCCAACATGCTATTAAATGGGAAAAACCAAAGCTTTTCATTGAAGAGTTTGCGGAATATTTGGCATTAGATGTTTTCTGATGTACTTGTACAACTTGAATTAACTAGGTTTTGGACTTTTCTTAGCTTTTAGGTTTTTATTACTGCTTCAATTACATTGCCTACTATTAGACTGTTGAGGGGTTATGTATTTTCTCAGTTCAACTTTGGTACTTCATGTAAGTCTAGGAATTTATCCATTTCTTCCATATCCTCAAATTTATTTTTATGCAAAGAATTTACTATTTAAATAATCTGGATTTTAGAAGTCTGTTGCAACTTTGCCTTTTTCATTTTTTTTTTCCTTCTTTTGGTAAGACTGGCTAAGTACCTATTTTGTTTATTCCTTTAAAGAACCAGGTCTATTCATTGACATTCTTTTCAAATCTTCGCGGGCCACCTGCATCTCCACATACAGTCTTTCCTGGCTTCCAGTTTCCCTGAAGCCCTAGTTTGTGAATATCTCATCTGCAGTGTTTCTCTTCCCAGTGGGAAGGGTGGAGTGTCTGGGCACCTGTTCTACTTGCCTGGGTACTGCTGAGGTGCCAGCTCCTGCTCACAGGGAACCTGAGCAGGGAATCTTTCCCCAAGATGGCCTGTCTGCCAGACCTAGGGTCTATGGGTGCTGTGTATGGGAGCAGCATGGAGTCCCTTTCTAAACTCCCTAATTCTGAGGGCCAATGAGATAGCTCAGTAGACTAAGCACCTGCTTAGGCAAGTGCAGGGACCAGAATTTGATTCCTGGCACCCTATGCTGTGCCAGCCCCACACCCAGGGCCTTGCTGAGCGAGCAATTGAGTCTGGCCACGGTGACATGTGTGCCTGTAATCCCAGTGCTGGGGAGGCTAAGAACAGGGGGATCACTATGAGTTTGAGTTGCGTAGTGAGACCCCAAAGAAAAACCCCAACTAAACCCTCTAATTCTGGATTGTTAGCCAGTGAGTTTCTACTTACACCCATCTCAGCATATTTGCTTTCCTCTGGTGCAAGTTTCAGAGTCTCACTGTCTCTACCACCACCTAGCCAGTGAAGATGACCTCGCTCATTGTGCATTTCTATTTACATATTTGTAAATATATATTTAATTAACACATAGTAGTTGTATGAATTTGTGGGATAAAATATGACGTTTGAACATATGCATACAGTGTATGTATGGTCTTGTCAGACCACTTGGCATATTGTCACCTCAGACATGTATCTTACTTTTGTGTTGGGAACACCTAAATCCTCTCTAAGGTATAGCTATTTTGAAACATATTCATTCCATCATTGTCAGCCATAGATTTTCTGCTGTTCCAGAAGCACTGGATGTTACTTCTTCTGTCTACTTGCTCCCCACCTATTTCCCTTAGAATACTACCTTATTGAGTATCTTTTGTACTGGATGAATTATTCTTTTTTATTAATTTTATTGAGAAATGAGTAATGGGACAGGTTCAAAACAGGTTAGTAGGACAGTTACAATAATTAATATGTTTCATATTGTCTTCTTAGTATTCATAGTACAAGATGCAGACATGATATCCTGTCCAAACACAATTAGTACAAATCTTTCTTCTCACTGAATTAAGATAAAGTAGCTGTTTATTTATCCTATTTTGTATATACAGATAAAAAAATGATTTTTCATTTTATATTCTCTTTTTTGTTTAGTTTTGTCAGAGATGGGTATTCCATTGCCACTTAAATATTATAGGTGCAAGAATTCAGCAAAATAATCCAATATAGCCCCGTAGTCCATAATAGTAGTGGGTTATCCGTAGGACTGGCAACATCAGAAGTTGTTGACTTGAGCTTTTTACAGCTCATCATATTAATATGGCTTTACTTTTTATACTTTTTTGCTGGATGTTTAAGACCAAGATAAAGCAAGACCTATATAGCAAGAAATGTAACTTTTGTATCTGATAAGGTCAGTCAAGTCCCCTCAGGATTTATCCTGAAACCCTGTACCACACTTTGTAGATCCTTTGCCAGTGTCAGCCATCTGGATGAGTCACGGCCATTGCTTGACCAGATTGCTCTCTGTTAAAGCCTGAGACAATGTTTTCTCTCCGTGTGACTCTCCTTAGGTACACTCCACATCATAGATCACTCTCCTCTGTGGCTGGATGAATTATTCTTATCCTGCTTTGATGATGAATTCAGCAAAATAATCCAATATTTTTCTTTACTAGAGAGAGAATATGATGTTTCTTAAACTAGAGAGACAATATGATGTTTACATATGCAAGTCTGATTTATTTCACTTATGAGTATGGTCTCTAGTTGTTATCTTTATATAAGGGAGGATGACTTAGCTGTAGAGAAGTGTAAACTCTAGACTTTTATAGATAAATGGATGCAACTAGATTTGTCTTCCTTTGACATGATCCACCCAGAATTTGTTGATCATCTTAAATGAGATTAATGCTTACTTAGGATTTTTAAATCATATTTAGGGCTTTTTAGGTCCCTATTTCTTTAAATATTCCTTTTTATCCCTTCTCATTTCTCCTTGTGTAACTCCCACTGTACAAGCATTGGTATATATGACAATGTTTCTCAAGTCTCTGAGGCACCATTTTTTTTCCTTTTTGTTTTCAAGACTCTTTAGTCTTAATTGAGCTAAAGCACTCTCTATGAAGGAGCCATTTCAAGACCCCAGGTAAATGCCTGAAATGACAAATGGTACAAAACCTCATAACTACAATTTTTCCCTATCTATATAGTCCTATGAAAAACTTCAACTTATAAATTAAGCACAGAATGAGATTAATAATAGCTAATAATAAACCATTATAACAATATTCTAGTTTATTTACTCAATTGCTGTCTTTTTGAGACAGGGTTTCACTATACAGTTTAGATTGACCTTGAACTCACTTTGTAGCCCAGGCTGGCCCTGAAGTCACACTGATCCTCCTGCCTCAGCCACCGAGCGATTGCCTGGATTACAGATGTGCGCCACCATGCTCAGCAATCGTATACTATAATAAAATTGGCAGCATCACTATGCTTATACTTTTCTGGGATGGAGGTGGGGTTACCAGCGATCAAACTCAGGCCTTTACACTTGCTGGGCAGGCGCCATGCCACTGACCTAAATCCCTGACCCCAGGGCCATTGTTTAATAAAATAGGTCTACTGGAACACAAGCATTGTGATACTACACTCACAGATGTGGTAAGTGAGCTAGTCACTGGCTAGTGGCTGATAGAGCTGGGCGGTATGTGCAGTGCACGTACTCTTGTTAGAGGACTGAGCACGTTCCGAGTGGCTGCAGCCAGACAGCGTACATTTCCTCATGTTACTTGTAATAGCATGCAATTTAACATCTATGAATTGTTTGTTCATGGGATTCTCCATTTAGTACTTTTGGACTGAAGTGGACTCTGGAAAACTGAAACCGTTGAAAGTGAAAGCTCAGATAAGAGAGAAATCCCTGCATCTTAGTATGCTAAGTTCTGAATTCTGCCAATGCAAATCTCGTGTTGAGTTTCTTTATTGAATTTCTCATTTGAGGTTTTATACTTTACGACCCTGTACCATCTGGTTGATTCTTCAATTTCTATTTAAATTAACTATTTTGTGTGACATTGTTTTCAGTCTTTTTATTCTTTGAGCTTAACATCTTTTAATTTTTTTGCATGTATTTAAAATACCTAACTTAAAATCTTTGTCTAGTAAGTCTCACATGCAATTATTACCATCTTTCATGTATACTAAGTTCAATTTCCTTATGTTACCTCATGTACCATCCTCTATTCCCTTTTGTTTTCACTCTTCAATTTGTTTTCATCTTGGTCTCATTTTCAGGATAAGAAATATTAAACCTCTCAGCCTTCTTGAGGTCTCTAATCTGAAAACAGGACTGATTATATTAATGTTACTGATCATTCTTTCTGGCCTTGTTTATACTTTTGATATGCCATTTGAATTGAAAGCATACTGACCATGCTGGGTCATATTTAATGCTTTCCATTCTCTGTCCATTTACTTATTCATTTCTGACTTTTAGATGTATCTAGTTCCTTCCAACTTACATGGAAGAGCTATTATTGTCTCTTAATAATTTTTCAACAGATAGGGCAGTCTTATTCCCCAAAAGGTCTCTTTCTGTATGAAATGACTTTTCTGTATGGAATTACTATTCTTTCCAAAATATCTTTGTTCTTTCACATTTATAAAATCAGAAGCAAAATACTTGCATGTTCCTGGGAATTCTTACTCATGTCTATGCTCTTGCTGCTAAAAACACAATGTTGAGTCTTCAGTTTCTCATTGAGGTGAAAGTGTACAACAATTACATCTTCTAGGAGCGAGTAGAGTGAGTATAGTATCAGGTGTAAAGATGTATCAAGAACTGGCTTAGCTAAAATTATTAGAAACAAAGTTTCCACTAGCAAGACATTTTCCCCTCTGCATCTTTCTCTGAATATGAAGATGTGTCATCTAACACACACCTGTGGGGGCAGCCTGAGAATGTAACTATGTGTTCCCGAAGTAACAAAGATGTCTTATAGCACCTTGGTTGAGATAAGTGAGAATTTGGGCTGCGGGCAAGGTGTAGGGAGAGGTGAGTAAAGTTCCAACTAATTAGGATTTAGCACTTGACAAGTTACATAACCCTGGATCACTGTAGTAACAGCATGAGAGAAAGAAGGAAAGAAAGAAAGAAAGAAGAAAGAAAGAAAGAAAGAAAGAAAGAAAGAAAGAAACAAAGAAAGAAAGAAAGAAACTTCTTGGAACCATTTTACTTTCATTTCACAATCTTCTGATGACAGAACAAGGGATATGATTGGTAGCATGCTCATTGAAGTATCAACACCCTTTCCATTTTAGTGGCAGAATGAGAAGATAATGAAGAAACACACATTTTAGGTGGTAAGAAATATTCCAAAAATTTGATATGGCTATGACTTTCAGATAGATTTAACACTAACTAGACTAAGCTCTATTCACAAAGAATTAAACCTCTTGCAGATGATAAAACAAATAACATCTAATGATTATTAAAGTCCCTCAAAATATTCAAAACACTTGATATCATTTACTTGTGTCAATATACAGACTTTCTTTTTTGTTTTATTTTATTTTTCTGCATTTAGGACAGGGTCCACAGGGTCTCACTCTGTAGATCAGACTCATAGTGATTCTCCTGCTTTCAGACTCCCAAGTGCTCGGATTGCAAGCATGTGCCATTGCGCCCAGTCTCAATCCATCTGCGCATGCCCCCCCGGGTGGGACCAGACAGCACACCAGGGTTCGAATCCCGGCCGATGAATTCTGCCTAAGCAGGCGTTTTAGTCTGCTGAGCTATCAGGCTGCCCTGAGCTATGAGGCCAGCCCCAGATTTCCTTAATTGTCATGGGAAATCAGAATTAGAGTTACTAGTGGGCTATACCTTTAAATGTAAATACATCTTTTAATTTCTGAGTATGTTATGCAGGAATGGAAGATCACTCAAATTCTATTGCCTCCTTTTATTAACATATGCTACACTTTTCTGCAATGTGTGAAGTACTGGTGCATATCTTGCTAACGTGTACAAAAGCAAAAACATTTTTAGAAGCATACAATCTGTAACATACCATATGAGCCTTTAGGTACAGAATTGTAAGATAAAGATTATTAAGGGGCTCATTGGTCAAGAGGATTTCATGGATGGCTTACTACTCGAAAGGTTGCTTTATTTGGAGGTGAGCAGGTAGCAGCAGCACAAGCTGAAATAGGAGTCTGTAAGGCCACAATAGGCTGAAAAGGCGTGGATCCCGGGAACCTGACTGTGCTGAAGAGCTCTGTAGTGGGGCTGTAGTATGGGACATCGATTCAGCTGAGTTATAGCTATAAGTCAGATATATCAGCTCTGCTTCATGCTCAGGGGCAATGGTGCAACTGTACCACTGCCGTAGCCCTCTTGCGTCCAGCATGCGGATGCGGGTGATGCATTCCTTCTCGCGCACCACCGTGCGGTGGCTGCTTGCTAGCCCCATTATCTCTACTTCCTGGCCTCGCTTAGCTTCCTACTTCACATCTCCTGGCTCATTTGATGATTCAACTGGATTTGTTTTAATCCTCATGTACAACTGAAGCTCTTTAACCTCATTGGACAGAGAGAAAAATTTGAGGCTGTTCCTGAGATCACGAGACCTAAAAATGAAAAAAGGCAAAAATTAAAAAAAAAAATAGACTTAGGGTAGAGGGAGGTAGAACGTTTGCTAGATCTTCTGAGAAAGAGAAGGAAACTAAGAGAGAGCGAAAGAGGGGAGGGAGGAGGAGAGAGAGAAGGGAATTAAGATATGTTATGTACACGTAGCCGCTAACTGTGATGAACGTAATCGCCATGTACTGTGTACTAATACAAAATTAAATAGAAAGCATCAGACTAAGTAACAAGTAAATAAAACAAGAATAGACAAAAAGTTAAGTTTTGACTAGTAAAAGTAGGTTTTGATTTGGCTTTGAGCTTCTCAGAAATCAACCAGGGAATGGGTAGATTTTACAGTATCCATTCATCTTAGGGCTTTTAAATATACCTATAGGCAACTAGTTTGATGAAATCAAATAGTAGAAATAGAAAGATAGTAGAGTGTGCCTAAGAAGAGTCACATGGAGAGAAAACATTCTCTCAGGCTTTCACAGAGAACACATTGGCCAAGCAATGGCCGTGACTCATCCACATGGCTGACACTGACAAAAGTTCTACAATTTGAGGTACAGGATCTCAGGATAAATCCTGAGGGGATCTCACTGACCTTGTCAGACCAAAAAGCTACAACTCTTGTTGCATAGGTCCTGCTTTACCTTCGTCTTAACCACCCAGCAGAAAAGTATAAAAACTAAATATAAGAATTAAGCCATGCTGTTATGTTGAGCTGTAGGGGACTCAGGTCAACAAATTCTGACATTGCCAGTGAAGCAGAAGACCCAATACTATTATGGACTACTGAACTCTTTTAGATTATTTTGCTGAGTTAACTCACCTATAATATTCAAATAATGGAACTTAACAAAAAAAAGGGGATACAGATGAATGTCCATTTTGTATCTGTGTATTCAAAGTGGTTAGGATAGATATATAGTTACATTCTCTTAATGAATAGAGGGATTTGTTCTAATGGTGTTTGTAAATAGGATATCATGTCCGCATCTTGTACAGCAATTAACCACTAGGAAGAATGTATGCAATGTGTTAATTATTGAAACTGTCCTACCAATTTGATTTGAAACTGTCTCATTGCTATTTGTTTATCAATAAAATTATGGAAAAAAAAGAAAGATATGAACCTGTGTTCTGATTTCAGCTCTGCAAGAAATTGACTCCTGACATTAGTTTTTAATCTTATTCGTGTTCAGTTTCCTCATAGTATTTTTATAAAGGGCTCAGTCTGAATAGTTGATGAAGACCTTACCAGCTCTAACATTCTACTTTCCTATTACATAATATTCTAGCAAACAGGTTCCTGTGAAAACACAGACAGAGGAATTGACTTACAGATCAGAAAAGATCCTAAATGTCAGTTTCCCTCAGTTCCTGGATTATACATGGATCAAAGCTGGAAGGAATGTGTTATTCATCTTTACGAGCTGTTCACCTGTAAAGAAGAGGTACTTGGCTAAACCATATGAACTGATGGTTTATAGTCAAAATGTTTATAAATGCTGCAGTTCTATATTGCTGAATCTAGTATTTGTGTTACATTGGGAAATTCAGAGACACTGCAATAGAAGGACCTGACTTTGATATTCTTGATTTGCAGCAAGGAAGAAATGGTGTAGGCAACATAGGGGAAAGAGGTTGTCTCTTGGGATTTAGACAGTTATTGTAACATTCAAGTCTTCCAGAATTAATAGCTTGACCTTCTAAATATGAGATAGGATATGAAGTCTTTGGGAAGTGTTAGCTCATGGAAGCTTTGGGATAAGCGCTCTTATAAAAGGGGCAAGGAAGTGTGGTCACCCTTCCTGCTACGTGTGTGCATGGTGCTAATACACTGTGAGGATGGGGTGCTCACTTGGCCCAAAGTCTCCTGATTCTCTTATCTTGGGATTCCAGAAGCCAGAACCGTACAAAATGCAAGTATCCTGTTCATTATTCACCCAGTGTATGTTATTGTGGTATAGCTGCCCAAATACATTAAGACAGACTCCTCAAAATTTTCAATGAAAACTTTGGCACTAAATTCCCTAGGTTCAAATTCTTTTTCCTACTTACATAAATTTAAACAAGTTAAACAGCATCTCTTGTTCTCAGTATTATACTAGTATTAGTATAATACTAATTGTGTAGAGTAGTCCTCCTTTAACCGTGGGAGACATGTGGCATGATCCTGAGTGGTCCCTACAACCATGATAGCATCGGATCATATGTTCTTCCATTCATCCACACCTAAGACAGTTTAGTTTATAAACCGGATACAATAAAGGATTCATAATTAATAAGATATAAAATATAATATACTGTAATAAAAGTTACGTGAATATTATCTTATCTTTCTCAATTTTTAAAAAATCATCCTTCTTGCTGTGATGATGTGAGGTGATGAGGATGCTCATGTGCTGAGGTGAAGTGAGCTGAAAGCCAAGTGCACTGAGGTGCAGAGTGGAGGTGGGCACCGGCTGCAGCCTGAGGCTGTCATGTAAAGACTACTCACACGCTAAGTCACGATGCCATGAGTAGCAACCGGATAACAAAGAAGGCTGCCAGGACTGACAGGCAGATTATGTGAGCTGTGTGGATGCACTGGAGAAAAAGGTGCTTCATGGAACACGATGGGGTGAGATTTCAGGGGGTTGCACCAAACTGCATGTGTGTTAGAACCTATGCATTGTTTATTTGTGGAATTTTCCTTGTAACATTTTCAGAATGTGGCCCATGATCAGGAACTAAAACTGTAGAAAGTGGAGCCACAGATGAGGGGGACTACTGTACCTAATCAGCAGAGTTGTTTTAAGAATTTAAATTCACACAAAACACTTAGCACACTGCCAGGTATCAGGCAAGCATGAATACTAGCTAGGAACTGGACTATCTACTGAGTGGGCAGCTCAGTACAAATGCACAGAAAAGAAACAGACAGTCACTCGCAGCCTGAAAGACATGGGGCAAACATGTCTCCCTGTGATTGGATAAACTATTCAGAAATGGGTATGGGAATGAGGCCCAAAGTCAGAAATACAATTGATACCACAGCGTGTTTCACATAGAGTTTCTCACACACCGAACTGAAATAAAATTTCACAAATCTGACCTTGGCAGATACAAAAGTTGCATTTCTTGCTATATAAGTCTTGCTTTATCTTGGTCTTAACCACCCAGCAGAAAAGTATACCAAGGTATGAAAAGTAAAGCCATATTAATATGCTGAGCTGTAAAAGGCTCAAGTCAACAACTTCTGACATTGCCAGTCCTATGGAAAACCCACTACTATTATGGAGTACTGTACTATATTGAGATATTTTGCTGAATTCACGTACCTACAATACTTAAATGGCAATGGAATACCCATCTCTGACAAAACTAAACCAAAAAAGGGGGATGTAAATTCAGAACCATTTTGTATCTATGTATTACCTCAGATATACAGCTCCATTCTCTTAATTCAATGAGAAGAAAGATTTGTACTAATAGTGTTTGGACAGGATATCATGTCTGCATCTTGTACTATGAATAACTACTATGAAGACAACAATATGCAATGTATTAATTATTGAAACTGTCCTATTAATTGGTTTTGAAACTGTCTCATTGCTATTTGTTTCTCAGTAAAATTAATTAAAAAATCTGAGCTTTACTGTGCACACTAAATTTTGATCTACATTATTATTATCACTATTATTATCATTATTATTGGTGCTGGGGATCAAACTCAGGACCTCACACTTGCCAGGAGGTGCTTTGCTGCTGAGCTATATCCCTGGCCCCTATTTTATTATTTTTTACCTATTTCTAACCATAAAATTAATTTTGTGACCTGGTAGTGAGTTTCAACTCAGTAGGTTGCATTCAGAAAAATACCAAACCAGATCACATATAGCATTAAGTAAAGAGAAGTTTATTCTTGCCCCCACAGGCTCAAGATCAAGTTTCTAGGCAGTGTCCAGGGAGGAGATGCCATGGAGACGCCGTGGTTGAAATTCTCTCATCCCCTTCAGTTCTAAAACCATCTGTTTCAGGTCCCCCTTCTCCCTTTCCCTGCATGCATTCCTATCTGCCACATTAACCAGAAGGAACCTACCAGTTATGCTTTTGCAAACCTTACTGTGCAGACAGAGGGAACTCATTTCACCTTTACTCAACCTTTAAAGATAAAACATCCACCAGAAGCAGTAGGTGTGAGGTGATAGCTCAAATGTTTGTAGTTTTTCTCTCAGGGCTTTAGTGGCTCACTTATCATTAGGGTTAAATGTGCAACCAGTGATTTTAGCTTTTCCGATGTTCTGTCCAGCAACACTTCTACCACGCAGCAGCATACAAGTGACATTCAGTTAGCACATGTGTCCTGGTTTGGGGTTTTTGCAAGGGGAACAATACAATACATGACACATTTTATAAGATTTTTTTTTTAAGAACCAGGGATTGAACTCAGGCCCTTGTGCTTGCCAGGGAAGCGCTTATTCTACTGAACCATCTCCCCAGCCTCTATAAGATTATTTTATAATCACCCAAGGAAACATATACAAAATGTGCAGAAAATCTGTCCACAACCAAAGACCAAGAAATTCAGCTGAGGGCCTGGATCCTAATATCCTGCATGAGTCCAGACCTAGAGCCCACAACAATGCCTCCCACAAAGTTCAACTGGAGACTTAGAGTCTTTGAAAATGTCTCATGCAGGCCTGTTTCACGGATCTGTGCTGGGAAGGCCCAAAGATCAGTGGTGGAAGCTAGAAAGTCTATACCAGCTGGCTGAAGGATCTGTGCTAGCAGGCGGAAGGACCTGAACTGCAGCCAGGAAGCAAAGCTCAAGGTAAGAGCAATAGCTTTCCCAAAAAAGTGCCACAAACATCCTCAGTGACAGCAAGGTCCTGAGCTCCTTCAATAACGAGGAAAGCTGAATTCCCATCAGGAAAGCCGATGTGACAAGCTTCTCCATGAGGCTGAGCAGTGCACCATCTTCCCCTCCAGAGCCAGGAAGAGATGCCCAAGATGAGGAGCAGAGCTCCTCAAAATGAACTGCAGACCTTCTTAGTGACAATGAAGGTCCCAAGCTCCTCCTTCAACAAGAACAACCAAGTTCACCAGGAAAGCCAGTATGACAAAATCCTCCCACAGCACAGCCCAAGAGGAGAAGCTTCCCCAAACAACTTCCCTAACAGCCCCCCAACAGCTTCTCCAGTTCTGCCTCTTATACTGCTGGAAACAATCCTCAGGTGGGCCTCCTGCACCCAGCACCACACTAATTAACTCCACTGGGTGTAACAGATTGACCACTAGTTAGCAATCCACTACAACATACCTAATTTTTGTAGTTACAATTTTATTTTCAGCTGGTGAACTACATCACCGTTTTGCTATTTGAATGAGGCCAAAAAAAAAGTCCTACAAAACTCACAGTTTAGATAATATGTGGTTATTTCACCATTAACAAATGAGTAAAGTATTATTTATTAATCAAGTACATCATTTTGATGGCATGTTGCAACTCCACATATTCTATGAAGATTAGTTTTTCAAAGAGCCATTTTGAACAACATGTTTAAAGAGCACACAGACAAGGCACAAGGCCAGAAGAGCAGAATTCACAGTCCTGGGACATTCACTGTGATTCCTGAGTTCAGCATGGAGAAGCAGGGTTTTAAAGACAATGTCTGCATGGGTATTTCCCTTCTTGGAATTGTCTCCCAGTATTCTTCACATTCAAGCAAAGTATCTAGAAGTGTTTCAAAGTTCTCACACCAATTCAACATATTCATTCTTTCAACTTCCCAAAATACGTTAATGGTTCTACGTATGAAGTTCTTTGCTAGGCTCAGTGAGGATAGCAAAGAGCCTTAACACGTGATCTCCTTGTGAAAGATCATCAGGAAAAGACCATTATCATAGATGAGCTCTTAGCATATGCCAGGCACTGTGCATTTCTCACGTGCCTTCATTGCTGCTCCATCTTACACATGAAAACACTGAAGATTTAGTGTAAACACTTAAGTACTTGAGAGAGATACAAGCCAAATTCTACAAATTGACTGCATAGTCTGTACTATCTTCAATGGCACAAAAAGGTAATGAGAAATTGGCCTCGATGATTGATCTTCACAGACCAAATAGGTGGTAACAAATACTGCCCAGTGACTGCTAAATAAAGATAATTTTCATTTGGATGCTTACAGATACACAATAATCCTCTACTACTTTTCTTGAATACATTAAAAATGCCCTGCAAGAAAGACTTTTAATGCTGCAGAGTGATGTGTGTGTCCCCTCCTCGCTACCCACAAAATCACATGGAGCATTTCTATTCATCAGATGAGCGGTGGCATTTAAGAGTTTTACAGAGAAAATAATTGATAACTATATTTTTTCACATTAGTTTCAAACTGTGTCTTCATCCATGTCCTATATTTGTAATTTCATGTAGGCTCCCTGGGTGTTTTTAGACAGCATTACTTAACTCTATTACGTTGAAGATCTAGGAGAGATGTGTAGTTTTCTATCATTTCCATTAATAATAACTATCTACTAGCAGAGTAGATATAGAGCTTCCCTTCTCCCAGACATAAATACGGATTTTCGAGGAATTAGGTAGAGGAATATTATACTCTTACTCATTGACGTATGGCTCTCTGGTCTTTCTACTTTGATTTTTTTTAAGGAAGGCAGAACATCACATCAGGAGGACTTCATGTGTGCAGCACAAGGGTCTTTGTAGACTCCTAAGCAGTCTGCAAAAGTAGGCAGCAGTGCTACTGAAGGAATCAGTTTACTTGGGGGTTTTGAGGATGAACTTGCCCTTTGCAGACTCAAAAAGTGCAAGTGTGCTACAGACAAGACACATGTCACGCTAATACCCATCAGAACCACCCGAACACCAATAGACACACGTGTAGCAGTGGTGTTTTTCCTCAGATGAAGCAGCTCAGAATCACCCAGAAGGCTATGAGAATGCATAACCACACAACTCTGCTCTGGGTTCTAAGCTAGCATCACCAGAACCCAAAGTCTGAGAAAGCTGGTCTCTAGCATTGCAGGCCTTTGGAGAACAAGGACCCAGTGACTTGTCAGTGTATATATTTTGAAAACTTACAAAAAAGTGTCACAAGTATTTTCCAAAGCAATTTCTGGAGAATAACAATGCCAACTGATGATCCTGATGTGTAAATACAATTTTCACTGTGAAGTAAATTTGGCAAAACTGTGTCTAATACCTAGCTCATTAAAGGCCTGTAGTTTGCACATTGAAACTCGGGGGAGTCCTATAGGAAAGTACTTCATGAAAGGGAGCTATGTACCCCAAACAGGTTTCATTACAGGGCTGCTTGGGGCACTAAACCTTTGCTAATTTACCACTAAGCAAACCTTGCTTGAGAAAATGCTGGTCACAGGGTAGCATTAGAGTATCTAGCACAGATGAAGCTGTGGGACCCAAGGTCCTAGTTTAAATTCTGGGTTCTTAGGAATCCTTAAAGAAAGGTGAGAAACACCATAGCTTAATAATTACATTTCACTTCTGCATGGCTTTTATAGTCCCACAGACACCTTTTCACACCTTTTCTCATTAAAAATAAAACCTCACTAGATTCCTGGAAGCTCGCCAATCACATATTATTATCCTCTTATTACAAGAGAACAAACAAACTTAGAGAAGGTGAAGAGTTTGCCTACTTCGGTCATGCTGGTCATGCATCGCTAGGTCTTGGAATTTATTACAACAAAATACACCCAGATTTTAGATGAGCTGGCAGCTGAGATTCCAACAGTTAGCAGGTTATAGAACTTTGCAAAGCTTACCAATAATGTGAGGTGCCCTTGCCTCATTGATTTCCTATTCTTGCTGGAGTGCAGGGCCCCGCTTATTACACAGAGATGTGTTGGGAGATGGTGAAGGTAAATCTGTGTCTAAGAAATTATTTCTATCCGTATAATTTTATTCAGACTTTGTGAGAAAGGAACTCATAACACTTCCCCTTCAGTATGTTATGATCGTGTTAGTTAACATATCTCACCAAAGTCCTCATCTTTCTGCTAGCAAATAAAATTTATGGCCTCACAGTGTTGCTTTTCTAACACCTTTATGACTCTTGTTCTTCCACTTTTCCACAACCTGGCTTGTGAGAACTTCTTTTTCTCCTTAAAATTTCCATATCTTTTCATCTTTTGATTAATTTTATTGGTACATTTTAGGTATACATAATGACTACATTTATCACAGGGAATTTGTACCTGTACATATGTACAGGTTCTTCTTTTTTCCCATTCCCCTTCCTTACCTTCAACCCCTCTTTCTCTCCTAATTTACAAAGACTTCCCCCATTTTCCCTTTCTATTCTTTTTTTCTTTTCTTTTCTTTCCCTTCCTTTTCCCTCCCACTCCCTAGCACTTCTTCACATTTGAACATTTCCATTTCACAATATCTATTATACTTTGGTCCTTTAAACATGTGCCTGATTTATTTCACTTAAGAATGTCTCCATGTCTCCTAGAAATGTCCCAACTTATACTTCTTTATGGAATCCCGTTTCTTCATTGTGCAGAAAACACATCTTCACTATCCATTCATTCCGAGGACTTCTCATCCATTTTAGTACCAAGACTTGTGGACTTTTACTCATTAGCATTACAGCAGTATTTAGATGAATACACAACTCATAAGATTTGATATTTAAATAGACCTACAATAAATTATTCTAAATAATATACATCCGTGTGTACCTGGGAATATTTTCTGCCTCTAACATTCTTGTAGCTAAAGTCACATTCCTGTATTTAATCTATCTTCTCCTCCCCACTCTCTCCCATCATCCCTCATTTGATCTTGATGCTTGTGACAAATTTCGTTTATAATTACAGCTAGATTTAAATTTGAATGGTTATAGGCCATATATAATTAAACAAATATTTTCTAAATATTTCTGTATTTTGGATTTTAAAAAAAGATACTAAAATTGTTCTACATGGCGACTCCTTGTAAATTAAACTGAGCTTTATTTTCTTAGGCATTTAACCACAAAAATATTGATATTTCTAAAAACACTTCATTCCCCACCCAGCCCTATAATCTGTTTTGTTCTAGGCGATCCAGAGAAAATAAAAATGAATCATGTTTGAAGTCGACACCATTCAAGGGTAAATTGTGTCTCACTTTGAGTCATATTATATGTTCATTATATCTAGAAAAACAATTTGGATAATAAAAGTGCCAAATGTTAACTCAAGCTATAAACATAAAATGGCATGTTTACATCATGCATCAAACTTTTCTAGATTTCTTTTCTCAATGCTTCTCATCTTGCACTAAAATTCTTGAACCATTTATTCTTCAGTTTATGGGATAGATTAATTATTTTTGATTAACAAAAATTAGAAACCTTAATTGGACATTAGTTGAGATTTGGTTGCGTTAAATGAATCCACTGGTGATCAAAAATGTATTTTTAAAGGGAGTTAGGCTAATATATCAACAAATGAGGAGCTATAAACATGATTAATATGCACATTAGACTTTCCTTATCACATTTGCTGGCAGTTTTTATCCGGTCACAGCTGAAATTCCATTGAGTTCTTTCTGCTTTTGTATAAAATACAGATTATGTGGAGACAGCAGTCTGAGCAACTGGAGTTTCATCTTGTCTGCCCATTAATTATTAATGCTGTTTCAGTGCTCCTTATCTATCCCCGCTGAGAGACAGAGGGCCATATTTTTATAGTAACTTCCCAGTTTTAAAAAAACAGCTTGTACGGTGCCTTTGCATTTGGCAATAGAGAAAGGATCAAAAGCACTCCCATTTTTATGAAACCGTTAAAAAGGAATGCTCTAACTCACTAATTTTATTACTGCACTGGAGGGTGGTGTGATTTTTGGAGCACTAACAAAGGCTGAGAAAAGTGTATATGTCTTTTGACATCTTTTTTCAAGATACCAGGATCTCAAAAGTACTGATTGGCAGCCATTCTGCTTGTATACTATGCAATGTACAGACCGTATCGATAGATTCCTATGAATAGATTTTAGCTTTAGGTCTAATTGCATGAACAACAGACTTCATCTTCTCGAAGAGGTCCAGTGTTATGCGTTAGAGTTCAGGCTCTTGCAAGGTGCACTATCAAGGTGATTAGCTTCAACCCCTGCATCAACAGAACACACGAGGATACTCATGTCACGAGGCAGTGAAAATGACAAAATAAGACACAACCTTTAGTACAAACCATGGTGGTAGGTGGTGATCTCTGAAATCCAATTGTTTTTCTGTGCTTTAATTACTAAAATTGGTAAAATGTACAATGCTAGTTTTCAGGAAATAAAAATAACAAAGTTAATTCAGAGTATTTTAACAACTTTAATTTAACCTAGGGACTGTGAGATGGTGGAAAAGAAAAAAAAATATGTTAAATTCTAAGACTACAGTTTCTATCTATCAAAGTGAACAATTCAAAAGTAGGATATCCAACTTTTTATGTGTTTGGTACATGGCCTCACTATGCAGTGTAGACTCCTAGTGATCCTCCTGTTTCAGCCTCCCTGGGGCTGGGAATGTAGGTGTGTGCCACCATGGTGACTTTGGAGGTGGGTTTAGCATGCCCGGGGATTGGGAAGATACCTGACTTATTAAGAATAAGATTCAAGATACTGAAATACTTTTCCGTAATTATTTGATTGTTTTAAATAGGTCACTTTAACTTTTCTCTTATATTTGATTTGTCCTTTAGAGGAAACACCATGAATGTGTGAAACTTCTCAGATCGCACACACATGTATTTTATCTAAACATTTACATATATAATGTTAGCACTCTCCCAATTTCAATAGATGTCACAGAAACCATTACTTTTCCTCAGGATCACTTGCCCTCTTTGCCCTTCAGTTGGGCAATACTGCCCTCAAGCTCTAGTGTAGATCCCGAGGTTCTTGGCCATGCAGCCTCCCCAGGCCTCCCTCGTAGGCAGATATGACCAGGTAACTCTGTTCATGCCATTTATTTGAGCACAGGTGGCTTTTGCAACTTCTGGTTTGCATCTGCAGAATGAAAGCTGCTTGCCCTCTCTGTCTTTTTTGCCTCCCAAAGGCTGAGTATGGTTTACTGACTCTGTTTCAGTCATGTGGACAAGGGTGAAATCTAGGGATCTTCCAACTCACAATACAGAATCAGGATGTCCTGAGTCCCTATAGAACCTTGAGGAAAAAATGCACCTAACTCCATGGACTGGGCCACGAAAAAGAAATAAACCTCTATAATATCTGGGTTCTTTTACTTAGAATTTTTTGTTTGCAGCAACCTTCCTTAACTCTAGCTAGCTATTTCCTAACTCTTAGCAATAGAAAGCCAATGAATATTTATGACGTCAAAGACTTGGCCAAATAGCCCTGGCCAGTCTTGATGACTTTGCAGTAAAAGACAGTCAATCTGTGAACAATAAAAGATAATATTTTAAAACAAAATATGCTCTTTTCTTTCAATTTGTTTAAAAATCATGTATCTATTTATTTCTTTATTTATTTGGTTCAGGGTCTCACCACGCAGCTCAGACTCATAGTGATCCTCCTGTCTCAGCCTCCCCAGCACTGGGATTACAGGCGTGTGCCTCCAACCTAGGTTTCAGTGGTTGGCATGACATGCCAGGTTTTCTGAGCTGTCACGGCATGTAGTACCAGGGATAGAGCCAGGGCCTTGCACTTTCCATGCAGGTGCTTAGAGCACTGAACTATTTCCCCAGCCCAAATAAAATATTCTTTTGAGTAAAGCTTTCACTTTATTCTCTGTTACTGATGAGAGACATAGATGAAGAAAGAAAAATTGAGGGCTGTACAAAGAGAGCTTGTTGATAATGTGTTGGTTTATTACCAGTCCCAATGAGAAGAATGTCTTTTAGGATTCTGGGTCAGAAAATAATATGACAGAGTCTAGAATATGTGATAGTTCTTTGATATCAAAAAATCATGGAAGTGTCTTTATACAAAAGCTTAATGCCTTATTTTGCACGTATTACTCATTCTCAGATGGCTCTCATTATTTTGTGTATATTGTGGCTGGTGTTTTCCCCTAACAATATAATCCACATAATATGTTTTTTCAAAAACTTTAAGCTAGAATGAGAGCTAAAACTCCTTGGCTGTGTTTACTAAACCTACTATGTGAAGTGTAACAATAATAGTAGTAATGATGTCGTGGAAATAAAGAAAACGTCCTTGTACTTCAAAAGCATGGGTCTAACTGACTACAAAATCTTTTCATCTTAAAAGTTTATCATCATTTTCATCTTAAAAGTTTAACCTGGAACCATTTTCAGCACCAATATTATGGCTTCTCTTAATTCCCTCTATAATGTACATTTATGGAGCCCTTGTCCTGCTCACACCAGCCAGTGGAATCATAAGAAACTAATTGGCCCACACTTGGCTATAGTGGAAGGAAAGTATAAATAATGGAGGTAACAGCACAAAAAAGTAAAAAGCATGTGTAGGTAGCACTCCCAGTGGCATAGCTCACTCATTTCCCTGCCACTATCATGAAGAATCTTAAGCAGAAATTAGGAAAAGCAGCATTATTTTCACCTAGACCACTGGATTGCAATATCAGTGATTTGCCAGTTCATGACTTTGTGAAGATATTCTCAAAGAACAACACAGCTTTCCGATGGGACACAGATGAACAAATCATGGCCAGAGAAGCATTCTGCGCTGTATTTCTGTCCTGAAAACTATTCAAAGACAAAATTTATGTCTTCTTCTTTAGCTGCCAAGTGATCTTCTTCTGTGATTAAACATTTACTGTCAGCAACAACTCACAACCGATACTCCTAAATGATGCTGGAAACCTAAGGCAAGGACTGATTGAATTATTGCTGAATTCCTGATTGCAATGGTTTTCTTTACATCTGAATTAGTACAGGGGTGAAGCTATAGTTGACCTTTAAAATGTGGTAGTGAGAGATCTGGCTCAGTGACAGAAAGACCAAAATCAGGAAACTTGGGAAAATAACAACTTAGAGAACCATGGCTGATAGAAGAACATTAATATTAAATAATGAAAAAGAATGTAAACAGATAAGAGATTTGGAGAGCCCTAGATCTTTAAAACGCCGCAAGAGGGATGGCAAAGATAAAAAATGATAAGACCTGTCAAGAAGAACAAAGTCAATGTGTGTACATTATTCAGTTTAAGGAATTAGAGTCACAAGGTCAAGTGCGGGTTACATTAAATATGAATAATGAGGAATAAAATAAGTAAAAAGCAAGTTAGCTTCATAAATCAATTCCAGAGCAACTCAGATGGAGTGGGGCTTGGGGTAGGGGGAAGGACAATGGAGGATAACCCACTGTAGCCTGTTGAAATGTCAAGATCTATTGCTAGTTACTAAATATCAATGTGTTCATTCAAAATCACAGAATTTGGGCTCATCAAATAGTGCCCCCCACCTACTGGTGAAGGTTATCAAATTTGCACTTTGAAATGCACTTAAAAGAGATGAAAAGCAAAGCAAAAATGCTGACAATGTACAGTAAAAAGGAAACATATTGAAGTGCAGTTGTGGAGAAAGAGCATGTGATTCCTCACTGCAGTCTGTTAGTCCAAGATGGTCTATGAGATGACCTGGCAGGGGACCCCAGTTCTTGATTTTCAGCTATGCAGACAGTATCAAGGAGGGGGTTGCGATAAAGGAGCACCAAAATAGGGGTCTGGAATGAAGATTTGGTCAAGGTTCCATGTGCTGAGGTTAAGGGCCAGAACCCCTTGCTTTTTCTGCTCCCACTGAGAGGTGCAAGAACAAGGGGGACAAGAATAGGTCCCTTGGGGAGGAAGAGGACACTTGAGTCTGCCACTAACAGTAGATTACAGCCCAGCATAAACAGGGCACCACACATGTACTGGGTTGTAGTGAGTAGTGATGCACAAGCATGCATGTAGTCCAGGACTTCAAAGAGGAGGAGGTTGAATGATGGCGAAAATGATTTAGTCTCCTTAGAAATGACTCATGCTAGGCACATAATATGAAGAAAATAAAGAAGTGTCCACATTCATCAAAGTACTTGATAAAGGATGGGGGATGCACAATTAGGGAGAACAAATCATTGCGACAGGATAAAGGAGGGGGGCTGTAGGCGATGTAGAAAGGAGGAGGCAAGATCAGCCCTGTAACATAGGAGACAAACACACTCCTGTTGAATTATAGTCAGCACAAATCACTCTTTCAGTCCCAGTGTTCACTGGACCCAAGAGAATAGTGATTCTGTTGGCCCACATTGTTCACTACTTATTTGCAATCCTTTCTATTCATGGCTCTTTCTCCCTGTAGGAAGGGCTTGTATCCAACAGATATTCACAGGTAAAACCTGACCCAGTATACACCCAACCATGCCTGAGGATGGTGTTTGCACAATACTCATTGCTACATGTTTTGGTGATCACCTCTGCCTTCAGGAATGTTTTGAAAATACTCTGAATTTCTTTGACCTAAACAGTTTTAGTGACATAATTGATAAATGTGTTTGAACTCACTGCTTTCTGATTCTGGTATCTCTTCCTATTTTTGTCCTACTTGATCTTTCTCAATCATGCTTTATATCATGCCTTCCACATCTCTGAGTGACAAGAGAAAGCAGAGCTCTCTACTAACCTCATAGCCCATTAGGAGGTATTTCAAAATAATCATTGGTAAGCCTATATAAACCTATATACTCTAACCAGTAAGAGATAAAGAGACCTGGCAAAAAAAAGAGCACTCTTAGGTCCTTAAATATCACCATGCAGGCAGCTCTCTGGAGTTAGTTCTCTTTATCTTGTTTTGTCTTGACCCTCCAGTAGGTAAAAGATAAAAGCATTTCTATTTTCTCCAGGAAAATTAATAGCTGGCCATGAGCACGTCAAGGAAATTGATAGCATCAAAATGGGAGACTCTGTATTAAAATTTCATTATATAATAACTCCACTAGACCCACAAGGTGCAAGACAGCAGGGCCTTGTCTGCTTTGTTAGCCCCTATATCCCAACAACTCACCACCTATGTCAGCCATTAGCCACTGTTTATTGAGTAATGAATGCAGAATAATCGCGTGAAAGTGTGGGAAGCAGAAACTGATAGAACTGCAAGGATAGATAGCTTAAGCCACTATTATTGATGGAATCTTTAATGTCTCTCTTTTGAAAATGGACAGATCTTGTAGGCAAAAAATCAGCAAGGATATAATTGAACTCAACATCATTGCCCATCGACTGGCTATAATCAACGCCCATAGGCTGCTTCATCCAATAATGGCAGATGACACATTCTTCTCAAGCTAACTTAAAAAATTTACTAAGATGGATCACCTTCTGGGTCACATAATGACTACTTTAAAGATGAGAAATCATACTACTTCTTCTCCCAGCCCACAAAGGAATTAGACTGAATCAATAACAGAGAGTGAATGAATAAATTCAATAATCAACTTGAATTAATATTAGATCATTCTGGAGTGGAAATATCTTCTTGTTATGAAGCAAGAACTTGGTTCTGTTTACTGGAAATATATTTGGATGTTGCCCTGTCTTGAATATGCAACAAATCTGGTTTTGGTCCATTTTAACTTTCTTCTTAATTGCCAAATATAGCATAATTGGTGATTTTTCATCTGTCTGATATGTCCTGGGAATTGAGAAAGAAATACAGAAATCCCAGGGGAGGCTGATTTTGGTATCTACTTTAAGGATAGATCTTCTTCCTAGACCTCCACTGATGGCCGAGCTGGTGCTATGAGAATGCTTCACTATGAACTATTCCTCTGGCCACCTTTCCCTGACATAAATATTTATACTTTTGCTATTTATCCTTCTGTCTTAAATGAGCAGTGTCAATGCCATCAGGCCATACAGAAGGAGCCCTAGAAACAAGATCTTGAGCCATAAAAATTGAAGTACTTTCAGAAGTACTTTTGGAAGTAGATTATTCAATTGTCGAATTGTGAAGATAGTCAAAAGTATTTTTTAGTAAAGATTGCAGTCTGACCTACTAAACTACTAAATCAACAGCTTCTACAGGCAGAAGAGTAGGAAGTAGGGAAAGTGGAATAAATCCTAGTATTAGAGGTCTCCAATGCCTGACATTCCCTTTGAGACACAAAGAAGCTTTGAATTAGGAGTTGGGCCTGGTTGTGCTCGTCCAAAGCTTTTCTTGAGTTTTGCTCCCTCTGGGCCTTTCTCATTCTGTCCCACACTTGACCCTACTCCCAGATTCTTTATATTTTTGGATTTACCCTTTTATCCTCTGCCATTAGTTTTGAGCTTTTCCCTCTCATCTGTGATTGACTTTAAATACTTAAACATTGCTTAGTCCTCAACTATGAATTCAGTCATCCAGCGTGCATTCCCCTACCCACAGTAGATGCCTTTTCAGTCTGCATAAAAATTCTGTTCAATTTCAAGTATAGTGGAGCTCTGTAAACCTCATAACAAACAAATTAAACTCATAGATCCTGAAACTGTTGTGTATATCATATCAATGGAAGCTGATGGACCTCTGAGTTGCAGGAGATGGGAAAACAGGTAATAACATCCAGCCACATCTTTGGAGAAAACTTTGTGGCATGTAGGGAGGTGAAGTTGGCTAATCCAGTTCCCATACTTGTTTTGCTCAGAAGCACTAGACCTAACTTAATTTGCTTACTTATTTCTGTTTAAAAATTACTCTGCCTAGAGACAGATAACCATGGCTTTCCATTTGAATATCAATTTCTTCTTGAAACCACAAAATCAGAGAAGATAATATAGAGATTTTGGCAGATTTGCTGTAATACTTTTATTTCAACATTAATGTCTAACATTACTAGCATATTGGTCTCAGGTTCTTAGTCTTTTACTACTAGTTGCTATCGATCAAAATTCAAAGTTTCAAAAGTTGTGTGATTGTGAGAAAGGTACATATATACTTAGTCTTTAGAACAAGCATACCTAGGCTCATCTATAGGAATTGATAACCTAGCGTTCTTTAACACTTTGCTTAAATCAACCAATGTAACCACTTATTACAGTGTTTCTTTGTCACACCATTATCCTAACACTATAGAAAGTGTTGCAAAAAAATAACAGAGAAGTGAGGGCAAAGGGAAAAAGATGTGTCTTAGTTGCTTGTTGCTACTTGTTGACCCACACATTTAAAGGATGAAAGATTTATTTAGATTACGGTTTGTAGAGGTGTCAGTGCATAATTGGGTGGCTCCCAGGCAGGATGATGTGGCAGGGTGAAAACCATTATGAAGGGGATCAGTTTGTGGCAGGCACACTGCAGCAAAGTGACAAGGGGGAGCGAGAGAAGACAAGTTTCTTTCTGTCCCTTTCATTGCATGTAGGCTACTTGCCCTAGGGTGGGTGTAGCACTCACACTCATAATCATCTTAAACAATTATTAACATTTTGGTACATAACCTCCTAATCATTTTCTAAGCACAGTTTTAAAAAATTATAGGATATTGTTGCAAGTATTGCTTGGTAGCCTTCCTTTTTGCTTCCTAATATGTCATAGCTTTCTATATCACAGAGGAGCAGCCAGCAACAGTTTTTTTGCAAAGAGAGAAGAGTGAATATTTTCAGCTTTTGCAGACCATATGGTGTCTCTCACAACTATTCATGATGGCCAAACAGTTACGGAAAACATATAAAAGATTGAGTATAGCTATATTCCAATAAAACTTTATTTACAAAAGCATTTAGTTCTGGGCCATACAGTGTCAAACTCTATGATAACGGAATCTTCTAAGGCATCATTTAAATAACCTCATTGGCCTCCAATCCAGGAAGATCCTAGTAGGATATAATTTCAATGATGTTTTTCCTCTATGCTTGCCCCCTCCCTCTGCTTTCTGTCCTGCAGTTGCTTATTGACCCGCTCCTGGGCTAACTGTTCATTTCCGTGTACACTGTTCTAGCCTGTCTGCTCCCTTCACTTCCTGAGTATTGCCTGTCACCGCAGAATATTAAAAGAGGAAAGAGTTGGAAGGTCAAAACTGCTCAACTTTACCTGGGCAGCATCCAATACTCTGATTTGTCTCATTTCCTTTCTTACTTTTGTATATTTTTCGAAGCTCTGCCTCCTCACTGAGTCAGATGCTCACTTTCCTGACTTCCTTTGCAGAAGAATTCATCTCCTAGTTTCATAGAGTTCTGAGATTGTATCATGCATAGTCCTAAGCTTTTTTCTACTCCAAAGACTTGCATATTAATAGAGTGTTTGGTGTATATCACTCAACAGCTCAGACCCCACAAAAGACTGACCTTCCCACCTGTGGGAATCATTCTATTCCTCGGGCCAGCTTTCCAATCTGTCATCACTTAGCATTCTGTTTGTGCATTTACCATCCTTCATTGTCCTAATTTTCCTGTCTATAAGCACCTCCTCAACCTAAATACTGAACACAAAATAAAGCCCTTGAGAAAAAAAATAAGGAAAGATGCCCATCATTCCTACTCCAAGTGGTTAGCGGCCCAGGGTCCTTCACACCACACCTTCTTCCAAACCTCCCACTTACTCCTATCAATTTGGTATGGATATGCATGCTCAATAAGGAACATTTTTTCAAAAGAACCTAGTGATCTTTTAAAATCATCCCTTTTCTTCCACATGAGCATGTTCTCAATACCTTGTTCTCTTTCTTGGGCTTCAAGATGCCTGTTTTCTGCATTTCCAAATTTCTCAGCCTTTCTTTTGCTTTCATTTGAGGACTCCTCTACTGATTTTTTCTTCCTGGTTCAAGTTGTTTCTAACAGTTCCATCTCTGCTCCCTTATTGTTTTAAAAGTGCACACATGTTGGTGTGTGTGGGTGTGTGTGGGTGTGAGAGAGAGAGAGAGAGACAGAGGGAGAGGGAGAGGGAGAGAGAGAGAGAAAGAGAGAGAGAGAGAGAGAGAGAGAGAGAGAGAGAGAGAGAGAGACAGAGAGACAGAGAGAGAGACAGAGAGAGAGAATTATCTTGCAGTTTTCAAGAAGCAGTGGCCTTTCAGATCTGTTTCTCCAGCTTTCATGGCAGGAGGTTTGCTTCTCACACACCAAGACAAGAATTCTGGGCTGGAGAGATGGCTCAGTGGTCTAAAGCACCTACTTAGAACAAGCTTAGCAAAAGCATCAGGGACCGCGGTTCAATCCCCCAGCACCACATG
>NW_004524598.1:14505758-14509816 GCF_000260255.1 Octodon degus | reverse complement strand
AAACAAGCATTTAAAAAAAAAAAAAAAAAAAAGACAAGAATTCTGCGGCTTCAATTGCTCTCTACATCTGCACTAAAAGTAAAAGAGGAAGAAATGACAGGCCAAGACAACGAAGCTCTGCTCCCCTCATCAGCTCCTGCTTGCACATTGAAGGCTCTGGGAAGTGCCAGTCTTTACTACCAACTCCAGTGAAGTGGTATAGGAGTTCTGCCTGTGAGAAAAAGAAAGACATAGGATTAAGAACAATGAACTGTCCTTGGAACACAGCACAGGCACATGACTGCATTATCAAAACCAATAGATTTTGGTGCTCACTGGCTAGGAGGAGGGTAGCAATTCCATGATACAAACAAAATGCTTTCGGGCTTTCACAGAGAGGAAATTGGTCAAGCAATGACTGTGGCACATCCACATGGCTGACACTGACAAGGATCTACAAACTGTGGTACAGGGTTTCAGAGTAAAATCCTGAGGGGATTTGACTGAACTTGTTAGATATAAAAGTTACATATTTTGTTATATAGTTCTTGCTTTATCTTGGTCTTAACCATCCAGCAGAAAAGTATAAAAACTAGGTATAAAAAGTAAAGCCATACTAACATGCTGAGCTGTAAAAGGCTCAAGTCAACAACTTCTGACATTGCCAGCCCTATGGATAACCTACTACTATTTAGGACTACTGGACTATACTGGATCATTTTGCTGAATTCATGCACCTACAGTATTTAAATGGCAAAGGAATACCCATCTCTGACAAAACTAAACAAAAAAGGGGATATAAATGAAGGACCATTTTGTATCTGTATATACAAAATAGTTAAGATAGATATACAGCTACTTTTTCTTAATTCAATGAGAAGAAAGATTTGTACTAATAGTGTTTTGACAGGATATCATGTCTGCATCTTGTGTTATGAATAACCACTCTGGGGGCCAGGGAGATGGCTCAGTAGAACAAAAGCTTGCCTGGCAAGTGCAAGGGCCTGAGTTCAATCCCTGGTTCCGTCAAAAGCAAAAGCAAAGCAAAACAAAACAAAACAATCCATTATGAAGACAATATTCAATGTATTAATTATTGAAGCTGTCCTACTAATTGGTTTTGAACCTGTCTCATTGCTATTTGTTTCTTAATAAAATTAATTTTTAAAAAAATTCCAAAGTAGTCCAATGCTTAATAAAAAAGGCTCGAGAAAGTCAGTTAAGAAGAGCCCTCCTGAATTCCCAGTGAAGGATGAAGCTGGAGGAGCTTGTGTGCATGTTCCAGGCTGTGCTCTCCCAGCATCAGTGAGACCAGGATGTCGAGCACCACACTTCACAGACTTGTTCACATGGGTAGCCTCACAGGTACAAGGAACTTAGACCTAGCCATTAAATACTTATCAACCCATAAGCTACTCTAACAGAGGGAAGAACTTGGATGCTAGGATTAAAAGGAAACCCTCAGTGAACTCAGGCAATCCGGAAGCTATGTACATGCCCGTTGCTACATATTCTTGGACGTTATAAGGAAGACAAAATCCAAGCTTCTAATCTTGTGCTAAGAGAGAATAAATGCATACAGTTCTTGAACTGTATTAATAGCCACCAAATCTCATATAGTGGTAGGTGATAAAAGGCTGATTACTGGAGTAGTTCAAGAACAACCTTGTAGGGGTTGGGGAGATGGCTCAGTAGAATAAGGGCTTGCCTGGCAAGTGCAGAGGCCTAAGTTCAATCCCCAATTCAGAAAACAACAACAACAACAACAACAACAACAACAACAACTTTTACCATTAAGTGATTCATGCCAACTCAGGGCCACCTCTGAGAAACCAAGATAAAGAATAAAAGAATAAAATAAAATAAAAATAAAGAAAAAATGAAGCACAACACCAAAGAAATAACACTTCCCAGAGACCGGGGAGATAGCTCAGTGGAATAAGCACTTCCCTGGCAAGCACAAGGGCCTGAGTTCAATCCCCAGTTCCGAGAAAAATAAGAAAAAGAAGAAGAGGAAGAGGAAGAAGAAGAGCTAACAAACAACACCTCCCCAATATATGAATAAGCTTTAGTAAAGTGAAATCAATGCTATGTAAAGATAAAAAATCTGGAGTGGATATATTTATGTAGATCATAGTTTTTAAACCAAATCTATGTACATTGCCAAAAAATACCCAATATATGTGAGGCAAGAATTGCTGGAGTTTAAGAATAGGAGTTGCAAACTTTAATAATCTAATTGCAATATAGAGTGAATAACTAGACAGAATATCAACAAGAAAATAGAGAAATTGGATGTCATAAATCAACAAGACCTAATAGACATCTAGTAGTGGTAAGTACTCATATTTCAACTATGTATAAAGCAAATTCCATCATAGCCATGTCTTAGTGTATTAAAATTAATATACTTAAGAGGATTGAATTTATACAAAGTATGTTCTCCAGCAGTAAGGAAATGAAGTTAGAATCAATAGCAAATGAAGGGCTGTCCAAATAGCTCAGCAGATTAAAGCACCTGCAAGCAGGCACAGGGGCCAGGAGTTCAATCCCTGGGACTGCCATGCTGGCCTAGCCTCCAGGGTGCACTGACAGGGCAATTGAGACTGGGCATGGTGGCACTTGCCTGTAATCCCAGCTCTTGGGAGGCTGTAAACAGGCAGATCACTACAAGTCCAATCTAGTAGTAAGAACCTGAACACCTTGTAGACCCTTCCCTAAAATACAAGAAAAAAAGCAAATAAATTCACAAACACATGCAAATTAAACAGCATAGCCCCTAAAAACCAAAAAGTAAAAGAAGGCATTAAAAGGGAAATTAGGAAAATATTTTGACATAACTTAAAAGAGAAAACCAAGGTAACCATGGTGTATATCCTTATAATCAGAGCACTTTGTGATGCTAAGTAAGTAAAATCAAAAATTTGATTCCAACCTGGGCAATTTAACTAGACCTTTTCTCAAAAATATAGATAGATAGATGATAGATGATTGATAGATAGATAGATAGATAGATAGATAGATAGACAGACAGAAAAGTCCAGAAACCATAGATTAGTTCTTTAAAACATCAACAAAATTGAAATATGTTTAGCTAGACTGACCAAAAGTAACAGAGAGAATATTTCATTATTAAAATTAGGCCTCTGAGAAAGGAAATTACTATTAATCTTATTCAATTAAAAGGGGTTACTGGGGCTGGTGAGATGGCTCAGTGGTCTAAAGCACCTACCTAGAACAAGCTTAGCAAAGCACAGGGACCACGGTTCAATCCCCTAGCACACACACACACACACACACACACAAATAAATTAATTAAAAAAAAACTTTAAAAATAAAAGGGATTACTATGGGAATATTGTAAATAAATATGTGCTTAACAATTAGATAACCTAAACTACCTTCTTAGAAAAGCACAAATTGATGAAAATAACCACAAATGGAAGCTCAAATAGAAATAGCAACTTGAACAGATCTACAAAAGGGAAAGAGATTGAAAAGTAACATACTTTTCTCAAGGACCCAGGCCCAAATGGCTTTAGTAGTTAATTCTAAAAAACATGAAAAGAAAAGCTATTATAATCTGTTACTAGAAACACCCACCCCACAAGAAAAAAGCAGGGAAGAGAGCATTTCCCCATATATTTTGTGAGGCTAGAGTTGCCCTGATTCAAAAACCAAAGATAAAGCAAGAAAATAACATAACGCATCAATATCTCATGTGAATATTGTGACAGTAATCTTCAGCAAGATACCAGCATGCCATGTAAATGTGAGATAGGTTTACCATATTTTTAAAAAATGTGTTTAGTACAGGATCTATAGGATTTCACTACACAGATCAGACTCATAGTGATCCGCCTGTTTTCAGCCTCCCAAGTCCTGGGATTACAGGCTTGCACCACCATGCCCACTCTCAATCACCCTCCCAGAGTGCCCAGGGCCAGCACAGCTTGTGGTGCCAGGGATCATACCCTGGTCCCTACACTCTGCTTACACAGGCACTTTAGTCTGCTGAGCTATCTGGCTGGCCCTTTGTTTTCCATATTAAAATCAGTTAATGTGATATACTATAATAA
>NW_004524598.1:14492633-14493697 GCF_000260255.1 Octodon degus | reverse complement strand
AATGTAATACACTATATCAATAGAGCGAAAACTAAAAACCACATGATCATCTCCATTGATGCAGAAAAGGCTTTTAGTAAAGTCCAACACTCATTCATGTTCAAAGTCCTGCATGAAATTGGAATAGATGTCCTCTCCTTCAATCTGGTAAAAGCCATTTATTAAAACCCAACAGCTAACATAATCCTAAATGGGGAAAAAGTGAAATCTTTTACTCTTAGATCTGGTACAAGACAAGGATGTCCTCTATCACCAGTCCTATTCAATACAGTGCTGGAATCATTAGCTACAGCCATTAAATAAGAGAAAGAAATAAAAGAAATAAGAATAGGCAAAGAAGAAGTTAAATTATCTTTATTTGCAGAAGACATGATACGTTACTTAGAAGACCCAAAAAACTCCACTAAGAAGCTACTAGAATTGATTCAGAAATTCAGTAGCACAGCAGGATACAAAGTCAATACCCAAAAGTCAATAGAATTCCTCTACACAGACAACAAACACACTGAGAGGGAAAATTACAGTACTCTGAAAAAAAGAGATCGTCGAGGATTTCAGAAAATGGAAAGATATTCCATGCTCCTGGATAGGAAGAACCAACATTGTAAAGATGGCCATACTCCCAAAATTGATGTAGAGGTTTAATGAAATCCCTATCAGACTACCAATGACATACCTCACAGGCCTCGAGAAATCACTGCTAAAATTTATCTGGAAACAGAAAAGACCTAGAATAGCAAAGGCAATTCTGGGCAATAAAGACAAGGCAGGAGGCATTACAATTCCTGCTTTGAAATTATACTACAAGGCTACTGTGATAAAATCAACATGGTACTCACAACAAAATAGACATGAGGATCAATGGAATAGATTAGAAGATGCTGAAGCCCCTAGGAACACACTCAGCCACCTTATCTTTGAAAAAGGGGACAAACATACTCACTGGAAGAAAGATAGCCTCTTTAACAAATGGTGCTGGAAAAACTGACTCTCTACATGCTGAAAACTCAAACTTCACCGAGGTCTATCACTGTGCACTAAACTAAAGTCAAAATGGATTAAAA
>NW_004524598.1:14477026-14490538 GCF_000260255.1 Octodon degus | reverse complement strand
AGACCCAATACTATTATGGGCTACTGGACTCTTTTAGAATATTTTGCTGAGTTTACACACCTATAATATTCAAATAACGGAACTTAACAACAAAAAGTAGATGCAGATGAATGTCCATTTTGTATCTGTGTATTCAAATGGCTAGGATCGATATACAGTTACATTCTCTTAATGAATAGAGGGATTTGTTCTAATGGTGTTTGTAAGTAGGATATCATTTCTGCATCTGGTACAGCAATTAACTTCTAGGAAGAATGTTTACAATGTGTTAATTATTGAAACTGTACTACCAATTTGGTTTGAAACTGTCTCATTGCTCTGTTTCTCAATAAATTTATGGAAAAAATCTTAAGAAATCTGATAAAAGCAATAGGTTGTAGAATTCAAGGTCAATACACAAAAGCAAACTGTATTTCTGTACATTACTAATGAATAATGCAAAAATAATTTTACAAAACTATTATATTTACAATTTGCTTAAAAATAAAATCCTTACAACAATTTTTTAAAGTTCAAAAATTTCACACTGAAAGCTAAATCATTGTTGAAAGAAATTAAAGGAAACTTAAATCAATAGAAAGAACTCAGGTTCCTTTTCAGAAGTTTTAATAATGTTAAGATGAAAGTACTTCACTAATAATAAATCTGTAGGTTCATGTTGCTCTTATCAAAATCCAGGGGGATTTATTTTGCATAAACTGACAAGATACTTTTAAAATCCATAGGAAATACAAGAACTCAAAGTAGTAAAAACAATCATGAAAAGGAAGACAAGTTAGAGGATTCAATTCCCAAAAAGTACAATAATAAAAGAAAGTGTAGAAGTGGCACAAGACTAGAGAAATGAATGGAAAAGAATTGATACCCCAAAACAAACTCAATATTTAATCAACTACTTTTCTAAAAAGTTGTCCAAATAATTCAATAACGGTTGCAATCTTCTCAACAAATGGTATGAGAGATTTGGATATCTACATGCAAAGAAGTGAAATTAGGCTTTTCACTAAACCAGACAAAAAAGGTAATTTAAGGGCTGGGAAGATAACTTGGCAGTGTAAGCCCCTGCCTGGCAAGCTCAGAGACCCTGGTTTGATCCCTGGTACTGCAAGCTGTGCCGGCCACTGAAACCGAGTGTGGTGACACATTCCTGTAATCTCAGAGCTGGGGATGCTAAGAGAGAAGGATCACAACTAGTCTGAGCTGTGTAGTGAGACCCTGTACCAAATTAAAGAAAAAAGTAACTTAAAGTGAATTATAGATCAATGTAAGAGTGAAAGCTGTAAAACTTTTAGAAGAAAATATAGGAGTAAATCATTTTGTCTTTGAGTTCACTAATTTTTTATTTTTTTACACATAACGTCAAAAGAATATGGAACAAATTTTTAAAAATAAAATAAGTGAATTTCATTAAAATGAAATGTTTTTGGCCAGGCATGGTGGCACATGCATATATTCCAGCACTTGGGAAGCAGGGGTAGGAGAATTACTGTGAATTTAGGCCAGGCTGGGCTACAAAGTGAGTTCAAGGTCAGGCTGAACCTCACAGCAAAACCTGTTTCAAAAAGACAATAATAATAATAACAAAAATAACAATTATAATAGTAAACAAAAGCCTTTGTGGTTCTAATGATATCCTAATAGTAAAAAGGCAACCCACAGAATAGGAGAAAGTATTTTCAAATCATATTTCTGGTAAGTTACATAAGAATCCTTACAACTCAATAATAAAGACATACATAAAATTGTTTCCACTTTTTATAAAAGTGGAAAGAGTCTGAATACATGTTTCTCTCTAGAAAATATATGGATTGCTAATAGAGTACATGAATAGATGCTTAATGTCATTGACCATTAGGGAAATGTAACTCAAACCCATGATAAGCTACCACATTGAACTAAGATGGGTATAATCAAAATGTAACTAGTGTTGACAAGTAAGTAGAGAATTTTTTACCTTCACATGCTCATGGTAGTGATGTAAAATTTTAAAGGCACCTTATAAATTGCTTAACAGTTTTCAAATATGAAATGTAATATGATTGGATGACCCAACAATTCCATTTCGGTCTATATAAAAATGTTTGTTATGGAAGAAGTTTTACACGAATATTTATAGAAGTGTTACTCATTATAGCCAAAAAGCAGAAATGATCCAAATGCCTATCAAATTACAAGTGGATAAATTATAGTATGTATTTTACTTTTTATTTTTAAAAATAATTTTATTGAGAAACAAATAGCAATGAGACAGTTTCAAACCCCCAAAATTTAAAGACCCACTCCAGAAATGGGCATCCGAGATGAACACACACTTCTCGGAGGATGAAATTATAGAAGCGAATAAATATATGAAAAAATGCTCCACATCACTAGCCATCCATGAAATGCAAATTAAAACAACACTGAGATGCCATCTCACCTCAGAAAGAATGGCTATCATAAAGAAATCACCCAACAACAAATGTTGGAGAGGCTGTGGGGAAAGAGGAACCTTTCTCCACTGCTGGTGGGAATTGTAGACTGGTGCAACCATTATGGAAATCAGTGTGGAGACTCTTTAAAAAACTAGGATTGGAAATCCCATTCAAACCAGCTATCCCCCTATGAGGAATTTTCCCAGAGGAACTGAAAACATCATATCATAGTGATATGTGTGCACCTATGTTTATAACAGCACAATTTGTGATAGCCAAATCTTGGAAACAACCAACATGCTCATCACTTGAGGAATAGATGAAAAAGATGTGGTATTTTTATACAATGGAGTATTACTCAGCTATAAAATTGATAAACTCAAAACCTTTATATTGAAGTGGATGCCACTTGAAGATATACTCATAAGTGAAATAAACCAGACACACATATGTAAATATTGTATAGTCTCCCTAGTGTAAGAATTCAAAAGAGGAAACAAAAATAGTAAGGTATAACACAATTAAAAGGAAAGCAAGAACTTAAGGATTAAACAATGAAGAGAAGGCAAGGAGAAAAGCTAGGAAACATGACAGGGGAAAACCCATACATTTATATGCACAAGATGGTTAAGGCAATGATCCTGAGAATCTTCAGCAGGTTTTTGTAGTATATCTTTTAAATGGTATTTTATTGTGCAATAAAAGAGATGAATTACATATACCTAATTCATGATCGATGAACCTGGACAACCCTATTCTAAGTCATAGAAGCCAGTCAAAAATGCCTACATACAGAATGATGAGAGTCTTCTGTATTTTATATTGAGGATAGATTGAGCATGTATTAGTTAATAGTTGTCTATGTCTAGATGGAATGAGAAGTGCTGATTAGTATAGAGTTTCTTTTTGGTGGGACAAAATTGTTATAAAATTAGTTTGCTAGTGGATAGTCAGCTCTGCGCAAGTATTGAATCATTAAATTATATATTTCATTTCAATGAATTATATCTCAATAAGCTTTTTGAAAAAGATCTGAACCTGTACAAATCACTCTGTGAACTGACTCAGGTTTTCCTTCTGCTGCTGCCCATTGTGTCACCTGGAGTTCTTCATGCAAGTTTTTGTCTCCCTCAGGGAGCTGAGATTGGGTTAGAGTAAATGAGATTCCTACACACATGTGACTTCCTGGCAGTGGGTTTCACTGTTGGTAGGAATGTCTGTTGTCCTGCACTTAGACTCTTGCCTCCAGGAGGCTAGACTAGCTTCCTTATAGAGTAATAACTGGATCATGAGGGTGTGAATATGGAAGCCTCCAAGAGTCTTAGGGCCAGCTTTGGAACAAGCATAGCATTGATTCTACTGGTTTATACTTCTCAAAACAAGTTCAGCTTAGATGCAACATGGTGTGAAATACACTCCACATCTTAATAGGCAAGATGAGATTAGTATACAGAGATGGGAATGTCTGTTGGTAGCCCTCTCTGAAATGATCTTCCACGGAGCTGTTTACCATTCAGCAGCAAAGGTGTACTCTATCAAAGAACAAAGAGAGCAGACATCTCGTATGTTAGTATTGTTTGGTGATAGTGTTGCTATTAGAGACCTTAGGTATCTAGGTCTACTGCTCTAAAGTTGTCATAAAATATGGAAAATTCTGTACGATGGTCTAAGATCTTTTCCAGCTTCTTGCTGTATGACTCTGGAAGGAATTCCCTCTTCGAGGACCTCAAAAACTTATTGGATAATATGCCATCTCCAATTGACTAGGGGATGCTGTCCTTCATAAAGGGGTGGATTTCCAGACATCTATGGCTTCCTCAATCTCCCTTTAGCTCTCTGTGGTTCATGCTGTGGTACACCTCTCCAGATTCTCCCTCCTTAGAGGGCATGGGGCATTTCCCAGATGTTGAAAATGTTAACTGCTGAAGGCTTACAGCTACATCCCTCTCCAGGGAGACTGTCTCATCTGAAAGTGGCTGCCTCTCAGGGGTGGAACAGAGAATGGCAGGGAGTAATGTATCCATCACGTTCTTCAGACACAAACCAAATCTATCTGTCTGTCTGTCTTTCTGTCCATCTCTTTATAGTCCATCAGCTAGCTAGGTAGCTATCCTGAGAACAAAGAGGAATTAAGAGCATTGGCTCATGTTATTATGCAGTCTGATAAGTCCTAGTACAGGTCATCTGAAAGCTGGAGACCAAGGGAGGCAGGTAGCTTGGTTTCAAGTCTGAAAATCTCAGAACAAGGACAGCTGATGGAATAATTCTGTCTGAAGCTAGAAGCCTGATAAATGAGGAGGGAGGAGATAGAACTTCTGTAAGACCTCTCGTCCTGAGGCCGGGGAGTGCGAGGTTGTGTTCAAGGGCAGAAGAATGAGAGTGTGTCGCCACATCACAAGAGCAAAGGGAAATTATTTTCTCTTCTTTTTTTTTGTTCTGGGGCCACAGCTGATTGTATGGTGTCTGGCCACATTAAGGGCCAGTCTTCCACACTCATCCCACTGACTCATACACCATTCTTCCATGGAACACCCTCACAGACACCCTTAGATCTGGGGAGGGTTTTATTAACTCTACAGAAGTATGTTCATCCAGTCAAGTCCTCACCTAAAATTGACATCACAGTTTCAGAATGACTCAAATTTGTGTTAAGAGCTACAGCAATGCACAGTAGATGAGGTATTATCTTTCAGGCCAGTGGTCCCCGACATTTTTGGCACCAGGGACTGGTTTTGTGAAAGACAATATTTTCAAGTCAAGGTTGAGGGGTTAGGAGTTACTTTCAGGATGATTCAAAGAAGCACAACCTAGATTACTCTACTGCATGGTTTAATGTACAATCTGAATTCTTATGACAATCTAAGGCCACAGCTGATCTGACGAGAGGTAAAGCTTGGGCAGTAGTACAAGCAATCAATTGAGTCTTTATAGATGAAGATTTACAGGCAAAGGTTCACTCATTTGCTTGCTGTTAACCTTATGCCATGGGCCAGCACTGGCCAGGGATTGGGGACCCCCTACTATAGAGTACCTGGAACTAGAGAATCTTTGAGAATGGAGGTGGATGGAACATATCTTTCCTTTTAAAGGACGCTCATGGTGATATGTGGAAGATGACTGGATGGCGAAGGTAGAAGCAGCCAGAGGTGTGATGGGGATCAAACCTACTGCATTAGTTATGCAGTAGCTAGAAACATATGATTCAAATAACATTTGTGAATTAAAATTTAGAGGACTTAGTGGTCCACTGAACATGTAGGGTGAGGAAAATAGAGAAGCAACAGATAGGCTCAGACAGGGCTGTCCTGGTAAATGTGTTTTGCTTTGTTTTGTTTTAGTGTTTGCAGTACAGGGTCTCACTATGCAACTCAGCCTCCTAGCAATCTCCTGTTTTCAGCCTCTCCAGCACTGGTAACCCCAGCATGGTCTTGGTTACCTGCTCAGTGCACCTGAGGGTGGGGCTGGTGCAGCATGTGGTGCCAGCAATCAAACCCTGGTCCCTGCACTTGCCTAAGCGGGCGCTTAGTCCACTGAGCTATCTCACCAGCCCCATGTTGGTAAAGTTTTGAACAACTGGTTCTATGAAAAAATATTGCTTGTGTATGAATATCATTACATAAGTTAATTCAAAATGATACTGATATAAAGTATGTGTAGTATATAATTTATGTATAGTAATAATGTGCCATATTCGAAATGTGAATTCCACGACCAGTTGATTCTCATAGAGTGACCTCATTGACTTTTGTTGAACTGTTATGCCTGTGGCCAATCTGCTATTACAAGTTGCCTTCAGTTAATAAATACAATTGGATTGCAATCTGCTCTTTATTTAATGTGATGTTTAACTTGATTGACTTAGGGATGACTGTAGCAACTGGTGGAGCACACTTTGGGGTATGTTTGTGTGGTTCATTAAGGCATGACCTTGGGTTCTATCTCTGCTCACTGCCTCTTCCTTCTGGCATTGTTCCCTTGATCTGCTTCCTGACCACCATGAACTAAGCATCTTTTCTCTACTTTGCCTTGTTGCCCTGATGTTTCTGCCTTGAAACTCAATGACTATGGACTGAATTCTCTGAAGCCATGAGCCAGTTTAAGATTTTACTCCTTTAGATTGTGGGTATCCAGTGGGAAAACTAACATGTTTCATAAAATTATTTTCACTAAATCTGGCAGATGGCCCATTGATAAACAATTTCTCATCTTCTTATATAAGTAGTATTCATTATATTAAAAACTGTTTTAGCTTAGCATCTTCCCTAGATATGACATACTTAGCTTGCATCATTAACATTTTTCTACTACTTTCTTAAGCCTACATAACCAATGAAGCAAACAGCAAGCCTTACTTGATTATATTTGCTGAATTCCATGGTGAAAATACCTTCACAATATAGCTACCCATATCATGTTGTTAAACATTGAATTAAGAAGAAATACACAGAAACATCCTTTTACAATGTTTCTAATATATAAGTACAAAATAAATTCAAGAACAGAGAAAAGCACAATCATTAGGAAATAATTTTGAATAGTTAATCCCTAGTTATTACAATTTGTTACCTTGTAATTTTATATAGTTTAAATTTTGATAATTTTTTATTATTATGTTCAACAACTGGGTGGCAAAATTCTAAATATTTAATTGCTTGCACGAGCTGCTATCCTGGCACCAGGATACCACTGTTCTATGCATCTGCTTTGGGTGATGGCTGAGAATGGGGAAGAAAAAGACATGCAGATTTGGTTCAATTTAAATATGTGATCAGGAAAACATACTAATCCTTTTAACATCTGTAGAAGGGTTAGATTCAACTCATATCCCAATGATACCATCAACAAAGACTACTAGCTTAAATAAAGTATTTTCTCTCTCTCTCTCTCTCTCTCTCTCTCTCTCTCTCTCTCGGAAGAACTGGGGATTGAACTCAGATCCTTGCATTTGGCAGTCAAATGCTTATCCTACCGAGCCATCTCCCCGGCCCCTAGTATTTTCTCTTTTAAATTAAAAACAAATCTTGAGAGAGACTGTGCTGGCAGGCAAAATAGTAAAGAGAGCCCAGGTTCTTTTTATCTTTGTTTTTGCCACTTCGTGACCCAAGATGTTTGCCGAAGCTCCGGTTGTCATATCTACTTTCTAGCCAGCATAAAGGAAGAAATAGTGGAAGACAAACTCTCTACTTAAGTCACTTAGCAGCCATGACTTTAATATTTCCATTTAAATAATATCGCACTGGGCTGGGAAGGTGGCTGTTTTAGAGCTCTTGGCTAGCATGTGTGAAGCCCTGGTGTTGATCCTTAACACAGTAAAAAATAAATGAATTAAAATAAATAAATATCACTCACCAAAGTGTAATCACACGATACTTCCAGATTTATGGAAGAATCACTAAGACTGTCTTTCAGCTTGGCAGCAGTGACTAGCTGTAGATCAAGTTTCATATCACCAAGAGAGAAAAGATGAAAGAATATAGAAAAGCTATTTCAGTCTTTCCCTCAAAGCCTTAGATCCAACGCTATGTTTTTATTTTAACCTTGGCTTTCCATTGGCAATGGGAAGTAAACACGATTTGCCTTAAAATAGCCAAACCCATTCTGAGGGGAACATTTTAGTACCTAAAATATGTTCTGCACCAGTCCAAACTTGTCTGCCATCATCCTACCTGGCATGGGTTGTGTCCCAAATAGGCTGGAGACATTTTCTCCTCATTATCACCTTGTTAAGCTGCATGTCTCAACCCCCTGCCTCTGAGGCATGTTCTGGAATATTAACGAGGTGATAATGAGGAGAAAAATGATGTGGCAGTCCTTGGTCTGGTGGACTAGTCACAGCACAGATGAGACAAAGTTTTAATTAAAAATACTTGCTTTGATATTAAACATTTAGAAGACATATTTCTGAGGTTTATGAACAGAAGAAAACTCAGGGAAATGTGTATTTCTAGCTATGTGTATCTGGGAGTTGTCTTTTTCCCTCTTACACCACAAAAGAGATGTGCATTCCTTTAAAGAAACCAAGAATTATAAGAGGTAAGGAAACTCAGGAGAGAAAAGAGAATGGAAGAAAAAGCAGTCCAAATGTTACACTTCTAGAAGAATATCTACATCTTCCCTTCATTTTCACCCAGTCATCATAATTTGTGGGCATATTCTTACAGAAAGTATTGTGTCTCACCTACGTGTTTGGTCTATTAGTACCATTTCAATTTCCAGAAGCCAGATAATTCAAAGTAGAATTTATATGATATTATTTGAGTAGTACAGATGCTCCACGGTAGTTAATTTAAAAGGTTTAATGTATTTTTTTTAAAAAAAAAAATAAATTTGGATTATTTTATGAATATAAAGGATTAAAACATTTTTCATCACTAAAAGTTACTGAATTTTTCACAGGTGGTTTCACAGAAGCTCAGCATCCCATATGGCACCATTAGAGCATCTATCTCTCTACAGCTTACTACTGCGGGGAACGTTTGAATCAGCTGCAGTTCTATGAAAATGCCACCTAGGAGGCCCTTCAATCAGAAGTTTTTATTTGGTTTGTGGCAAAGCCTGGGCAATAGTATTTTTTAAGCTTTCTACCTTATTTTAACTCACTAGTGGATTTAAAACCAATGTTCTTTCTAACCTCACCCTCTCTTCTACAGACACGAAAGCAAAATTGAGAGAAATTAAGTGACATTGAAAGATGAAGTAACTAATTTATAAAATCTAAAGCTAGCATTAATCTTATTTCAAGTATTGGAGCATACCAAAACAAACTGGTACACTGTAGCACTTATGTATACAAAATTTTATCATTAGATATGAGCAACTTGTGGTTATGGAGTTTGTTAAAAATCATGTCATACACATTATCATGTAAGACAATTTGTGGTGCAAATCCATAGTTCAGTGTTTTAAAGTGCCTTGCGGTTTACTTTTTCTCATAAATTTTGAATTCCTTATGATTTTTTAAAGGAAGAAGTGCCATGCCTAGACAATAAAACGCTGCCATTTAGCACAGTTCTTTTGACATAGTTTAAAACACTTGTTTTTTGGAAGATTTTTTTTTCACTAAGAACACCAAGTGAAAAATAAAGGTCATAATTGAAAATAGTAAATCAGAGAAAAATCAAAATCTATGTAGATGGTAGATATAAACTGTATGATTAATTCATTTTATCTGTTTTCTTGTTTGAATCTTTATTTTCAGTTTATACTCCTAAATGCAAAGGGATTGTCTTTAATCAAGTAGTGGCTTCACTGTCTGCAGAAGATTTCATTTGAAAGTTGAAGGCAGCCACTGATCATTTCTGCTTGATAGGAAAACAGTTCAGTACATGCCTGCACATAAATGGTCTTCTCTAGGTACCAAAACACGTTGCTAACCTTAGCTGTTCTCCATTCATCTCAATGTAATAATTACATTATTTTAAAAGAGCCTATTGGCACTATGTTAGACATTGTGATACTGAATACCCATCTACTCATGAAGCAAAGCCTTGGCTCTCCGCCCAGAAGACTGATCAGCACCAGTTCCCAGTGGCTGTCTGTCTTCCTGACAAATTCTGACCACCCAACAGCCCATTTGGCTGTGGTGAACACAGAGAGAAGAGAAATGGCTGAGACCCTGCATGCTGACACACTCGGGCCACAGTCCATTTGTTCATTTGTGCCTACAGTCGGAAACAAATGGAGTTTAAGGAACTTTCCCAAGGTTGATTCCTCATAAATGATACATTCCCTTCTTAACCTGTCAGCTTGGTCACATCATATAATTGATTAAACTACTCTCTGGACAATCTTATTTATTGTTGGAAAGTCAAAATATCTTTACCTGGTGTTAGTATCTGATAGTCCTTCAATGACTTATCAGGGCATAATCATTCTTCTCTATATAATCACATTAAAGAAAAAAGCTTTTTGAAATCATGCCAAAAGGGCTTGAAGCAGCAATGTTCTGCAACCAAGACTCAGCGTATCTACTTTAAAAACTCCGACTCTGTGAAAAGGAATTCCAAGGATCTCTCTTCTTTATGCATTCTTGTCATGCACAAGACAAGATTCTCATCTGAACTAAGCTATTTGTCCATAGGAAACTTTCAAGATTGTTAATACATGCGATATTTTGTTAACATCTGATCTTAATTTCTTTTATCAACCTCATTTCCACTTTTCCAGAAATTTTGATTAAAACTTAGGAAAGAGGATTTCTACGACTGTTTTTATTGGCATGTAGAAGTTGGAAATTACTTCTAAAGTAAGAATATTCTTTATTCATTGAGAAACAGGGCCAAGGATCATTCTAGGGAGTAAATTATCAAATAAATATTTCTATTTTAATTAATAAACTTTTTATGACAGTACTATATTATTTTTTATTTTCTGAGTCTTCATCAACCAATTATGAAGAAAAAGTTATAAAAATCATATCCTACTTGGCAAGGGGAATTTCAAAAATTCCCCAAGGATTATACATATATTACTAATCAGCAAACCTCATTAGAACATTTATTTTTCTAAATATGTGATATACTTTAAAGCATATACTTTAAAGTGAGCATAAAATAGATTTTAAGTGAGCATAAAAGAGATTTAATAGTCTCAAAGCCAGTAAGTATAGTTTTCTATTTAGCTTGATTCTAGATCCAGAGCTGTTCTTTCAAAAACCTATTTTTATCAAAGATGGGCTCATTAGGATTTCTCATCAGATACAAAAGGAAAATGGAAAGACTTAATTAAAGCAAGTACCCTGATTTTTAGCCAGCTCATTACCCTAATAGACGGAGACCAAATATCAGGATCTACACTAGCAAATTAGAAGCTTGTATTATTTTGTCTCAAAAATGTATAACCAATAGATAATTTTATTGCTTAAGGAGTTGGGGGAGAACTGATAGCCCAAGCAGTAGACAATTATGAAACCTTGTGGATAATTTTGCTATTTTAATGCTTGTTTAAACATGTAGGAGGAGGGACAATGGCACGAAGGGTCTGGTATTGCAGATTTGATTTCTGGTCCTAAATTGCTCACCAAAGATATGTATAGCTCTAGGCAAATGACGGCACTTCTCTTGGCCTCCAAATCTTCATCTATAAAATACGAAAGTTGCACTAAAAGACTTTTAAAGTCACTTCTAGTTCCCTGGGTTTTATACCTAGGAGGAGCGTTTAGGGATGATAGATTCCCTAAAGCAAAATTCTCAGATTTTACAACAGAACCAACCTCAGAATCATCTTCTCCTTTGCCCCTCATTATGCCTTTTATTTCCCACATACTCTACTGCACACCATTAGGAAATAAAGTTTTTTTAAAAAAAGAAAATAAAGTTGAAGAAAGGAAGCCTCCCGTTGCATGCCAAAAACAAATCTGCCAGTGTGGCAAAGGGTCAGGTTAAGTGGAGCCTTTGCTGATGATATCAGATTATATTTTAATTAGATGTCAAGTTCTAAGTCCATGAAACTGCTATGATAAAGAGCAGACTATTAACTGTCCCAATTAGAGGGTCCCACGTATCTCTTAATTTATGTTCTGATAATCTGCGGTAATTCTCTGGATGTTGCGCAGTGTAAACATTCCAGTTCCTCTCCTGCTTCCCCTGGATTTGTTCTCTGGCCATCTCGGTTGCTTTCCCATTATGCTCAGCCGGGCTCATTTAGAGCAACCGCTTTACCTCACAGCCAAACCGCTGGCCTCAGCTGGGGCAGAGGCAATGGCGACAGCTCATCTGCAGCCCGGCCTTTGGTGGAAGTGTGGCCAATTAGTCACACGTTTGGTGTTCTAATTAGGCGAGGCTGGGACTTTGGAAAATGTGCTGTTGATTTAGGTACTTCCTCAAACAATGCTAAATTGTGTTATGTGAAATTCAATTAGTCTTTCTCTAAACGTTTCCACATCTGTTCTTCTTTAAGCATAAAGTGATGAGGAGAGAAAGAGAAGTGAAAAGCCAGAGTCTCCACTGGTGAAATATGTTAGGCCTTAGGGACCAGCCCTTTCCCCAGCTTTTGACCCTGAACAGTGATATACAGGAAGGAACAAAGTTGGAGAGCTATCATGGTGCAGCCCTTTTAAATAAATCATTATAGAAGAAATACTGCAACTGCACGGGAATGTCATCTCCAACGACAGCCATAAACTCAGCTTTGTTTGAAAATGAATGGCACGGGGGAGGAACCATTAAGAAGCAAATGATTATAAATTTGCCTTAAAGTTAGTATTTGTGGTCATTCTGGTTATATTTTTAAGGAGTCTTTAAAAAAATCCTTTGGTTTAATATTTCATGTCCAGGTCCAGGGTAATGGGCTTTTGTCTTCTCCTATCTATTGAAATTTTCCATATAAAATTTGTAACAGCTTGAAATCCCAGAACACATGGAGATTAAAAAGGAAGATGACGGAGATGAAGACGTTGAAGCTGTTTCCACTTGCTCCAGAGCATGCAGTAGTTTCCATTTGTGCCACGGAAGGCAGCCACGTGATGCTGATGGCATGTTGCTTTGATCCCTGGAGCCGTGCCCCCAGCTACCACAACCCTAGGCCTTTTACAGAAGATGCTGTGTTCTTTCTTCACAGCATCTTTTCATTTCAGCATGCACTTAGCTACATATTTAATATCAGATCAATAGTGTGATTTCATGTCGCAGTCATACTCAGGGTATCTCCTAACTGTGTCAAGAGGCCCAGTGGCAATATCTATGAGATGAAGTGGCTTGGCTCAAAGCCTCAGGCGAACAAAGGTGAAGGTGTACATGCATTTGATCAGTGGTTCTGTTATCACCTTTTCAGGGACTAGCATTTCACGACCTTATCTGTGGCTGGCAGGCCATGTTTCAGTTTTGTCAGAGTCCGGATATAGATTGTGAGGTTTTCTGGCGATGTATCTCCTAAAGATTTGTGGAATGCCAAAACCGGAGTTGTCAACACTACTTTATGGCACCTGGGTGCACATCACAAAGTGAAAATATCTTCAGAAGTGACAGTATTATTTTGACTGATGACATGTGCTTTAAAAACAAACATGTAGGGCTGGAGAGATGGCTCAGTGGTCTAAAGCACCTACTTAGAACAAGCTTAGCAAAAGCATCAGGGACCGCGGTTCAATCCCCCAGCACCA
>NW_004524598.1:14438703-14476926 GCF_000260255.1 Octodon degus | reverse complement strand
AAATAAATAAATAAATAAAATTTAAAAACAAACAAACAAACATGTATTTAAATAAAAAAGTTTTAAGAGAAGAAACCAAATTAAGAAATTTCACATAAATAAAGTCATTTATTTGGTGTCTGTAGTTCCCGAGAACAAGAGAAAGGAAGATGAGAAAATGAAGATGATAACATTTTTGAGTCTCAGTTTTTATCAAATAAAAGGCATTCTGAGTTTGCTGATTCTATTTCGATTTTCATTCACTAAAGGGCATTGCTTTTCTGAAAATGAACAACGGATAAAAAGTAAAATGTAGCATTTCTGATTTTCAAGATCGTGTCATAATTCTATGTGTAGAGGTAAGAGCAATACATTTAAATAAATAAATAACTTATTTTTAACTATAGAATATAACCATAAAGCTTGACACTCTTCCTACTGAATTTTTACCACATAAAAGATTACTAAACGATATAGCAACCTTCTTAATGACTCTTCCTTTAATTTTTCAGTTTAATCTTTACTGCTTCAATTGTGACTTTCTAAACATGTATCAACTTTAAGGAAACATTAATTTTACATCTTCATGTTTTAAAAATTATTACCAAAATTTTTTTAAAAATAGAGACAATTTGAAACCGAACTTTCACAGAAGGGCATTTAAGTCACTGCGTTAGCCAAATAAACAAACCTTGTCTTTTGCTGCTTGTGGGTTTAATCAAGCCATCCATCATAGCTCAACTCTTGCTATTATATTATTTAAATAAAATTCTGGTTGTGATGAAACTCATCCATGCTATTCTGTTTCCTATTGGCAAATGCCCATGTTCTTGCTAAACAAAAACATTTTCACCCATATATATACCCAGAGTGTGACTCACCCACATTCCAGACTGTGTGTGTAATAGTATATGCTAATCAACTTATAATTATCAAGCACAGATTCAGAATCATTCTTTCCCTGATGTGCCAAGTTTTGGGGGAAACATCATCCTAATGTTCTGTACTAAGCTTCATGGACCAGGAAACAATGATCTCCAATAGTTCTAAGTGGAAACGAAACTTCAATTCCATATAAGTGAAGATATATATTATCTCTGGGGAGCAGAAAGGAAGTGGAGCTGTGCTGCTGCCACTTCCAGACTGTCCCTTGCTGAGGGCATTGTACTTACCCAGCTGAGGGGCATTCCTACACCTGTTTTCTCAGGGTGGCATTCAGTCAGCTTTCAATGCACGTCACAGCTGTCTATCCAGTTTGTGCCTTAGCATTGTGGCTGCAGCCACTACATCTCCAGATGCTAGGGCTGGGGCAAAGGCATTAACATCATGGCGAAGCAGACACAGGAAGCTGCTCCCTCCATGGCAGCCGGAAAGCAGAGAGATGGGGCTGGGGTGGGCTGGGGACCTCTGTAGGCTGGGAGGTTTCTTCCTTTCACATTTATTCCACCCAGGCCCCCTACCTATCAGATGGTGCCACCCCACATTTAGGATACGCTCCCCCAGTTTTCACTCACATGGGCTAATCATTTGTGGAAACACCTTGACAGATACAAATTTTTCTGATTTCTGAGTCATCTCTCAGTCCAATCAAGTTGACAAGGAAGACTCACCATCACAATGCTGCAAGCTGAACTTTTCATTTCATTTGTCATCACACACTTCTAAAAACTGGTCCTGAAATTATTTGATGGAAATTCAATTCCCACAGTTGTACAGGTAAAAATCTAGGAGTCTTATCTATTTTACCTTTTCCCCTCTCATCCTGTATCTAGCCCATTAGCTACTCTGTCCTCTTCTTTTTTCCAACTATTTTCAGAATGGGACCACCACTCATCTATACTAATACAATAACCTAACATTGGACCTCTTAGAGGCTTCTTAATACCAAGCCATGGTATTGAGTTTACAAAGAAAATCGGTCATTTTCTGTCTTCACTCGGACTTTCTTATGGCTCCCATCTCTCTCATCAGAAATGCCTTGATCCGCACTGGTCTAGTTTCTTCACTCATCTGTCACATTCCTGTTCTTCTCTTCACCAAGGCTGTTCACATGGATCTCCTTGCTCTTCTTGAATACACAAAGGACATTCCCTTTGAGAGAGCTTGGCATGTGTTCTTCCTTTAGCCTAGGACTCTCCTCACCCATTTACTCACAGGGCCTGAAACCTCACTTCACTCTGGAATCTTCTCAAGTGTCACATCATCAGGGAATTTTCTGACCTCCTATATAAAATGCCTCTCAGACCTTTATGACCCTCTGCTCTTTGTTTGCCATCAGAGGCCTTCCCATCACCTGTTCAATTAAATATTTATTTATACTTTTTTTTTCTTTCTGGAGTATAAACATTTTCATGTCATGAATTTCATCAATATTGGCTACAACTGCAGTCCGTAGGGCCTGGATTAATGCCTAAATCATAACAAATGTTAATAAATGTCCTTTGAATAAATGAATGAATAGTAACAGTAAATACACGGGGTTTTATACTGACAAAGAATTTGCATTGAGTAGTGCAGAGGACATGACTTGGGGAAGTCAGAACAGACCTACATGGGGAGAAACTTACTATTAGAGGCATGAGTAAGATTCTGTTCTGTAAATAACTTGTAACCACTAAAACTTTGAGCAATAGTTACACAATGAATCCAGAATTTAGGCATGAGCCATTGGTGGCATTAGACAGGGAATATTTTGAAAATGATTGGAGAATTTCTCAGTAATCCAAGTTTCATTGCCCAAGGACAAGGTATAAAGTTTCATTGCCCAAAGGACAAGGTAGTTTTGAGATGGAACTAACTATAAATTGAACTGTATTTGTCATTTCCAAGAACTATACTTCTTAAAACTGAAGAGTAGTGTGTAAATCATCAAAATCATGCTAAGATCCTGTCTGTAGGTTTCCACAGTAACCACCTGCCTATAGATATCCAGAATAATATATGAAAAATCTCATTTAGAAGTCCAAAGAGATTATTTGAATCATGTACAGAACAGCTCCATTTCTAAAAGCAAGACTCTGTTTTGTGGTTCTTTCTGAGCAATCGTTTTATGCCCATTGAATGGTATTTCTCATCTGTGTCAGGTGAGGCCATCAGGAGTTTCTGAAATAAAAGGTGTGACCTTCAGAAAAGAGGAGTGAAAAACGGAGAGCAGGGATGAGAACTTGCCCTGGGAAGGTTTCGCCAGGGTGATGGCTCTACTGGAAAGACAGTCAAGACTTGTGAGATCTGTGGGGTCATACAGTACTTAATTAACCCTAGGAGGTTAGAAAAATGCACTACAGGTACCCCCTTGGCCTTTCCTCCAGCGTTTCTATGATTTACTGAAGTGATTGAAATTGTCTCAGAAGATTCTCTCTTCTTAGCCTGACACTCCCCAAACCTGAAATTTATCCATATCAACTCCAGAGGTTATATAACTGCCTTCTTCATTTAGACTCTCAAGATGTAAGATTTCTTCTGAATGAGAGTGACACTCCACATGTTGGCTTTTCATAGTAAGTAAATCAGTTGGAGCATGTTGGCCATCCATTTCCATGTTTGAAAGAAGTTCTTAATGGGGAGAAATGTATCTTGAGTAGGTATGAACATTGAGGAGTTTAGTAATCATAGTATTCGAATAATTACATGGTCAAACTACTACCACTATTCTGCTGCAGAATGGTAGAGTGCTTCCCTTTTCTTGGATCTTGCTGTGGTCTCTAACCCTATAATTAGTGACCCAGCGCTGACTCACACAGTTAACTGGCCCACTAGTCAATGACTGCAAAGCATTTGGAAAATGTTTGAGAAAGTGGTTGTGATTCATTTCCTATGAAATAGTCACTTTAAATGTGAACGATACAAAATACAGTCATCTCTTGGTCATTCTGCACATATAGGGATTGGTTCTAGGAATTCTGTTGAAGACCAAAACGTGTGGAGGCTCAAATGCTTTGTATAAAATGGCAGAGTGTTTGCATCTTAGTTATGTACAGCCTCATATATACTTTAAATAGTCCCTTGATTCTGAGAATACCTACAGTAATATAAATACTATCTAAGTAGTTCTTAAACTGTATTGTCTTGGAATAATGACAAAAAATATATCCATATTCAGCACAGACTCAATTTATTAAAATATTTTTGATCCACTATGATTAAATCCATACATATGGAACTTATGGATATGTATTATCACAAAAGTGAAAGGTTCACATGAGCTACATAGAACATGTGTGAATGACTACAGACATCATCATGTTTAAGAAATTTCTGCCCTTACCAATTTGGAATGTGGGAAAATCTGGGCTGAACTAAAAATAAAATGGTTTTGTGATATATGAGCTATCAACCAGAGTCTCAAACAGAATTGTAATTCTTAATGACCTAATAAAAGCCTGCTGCCAAAGTCAGCACAATGTTTCTCAGTATACTACCTTGAAAAAGCAGGATTCAAGAGAAAAACGATTTGACAAGACATTGGTAATCACAAGCACCAAGATTTGGCAATGAAATATCTGAGTTGAAGACCTACTATGCAGTTTATGCATTTCTCAACTCAATTAAAAAAGACTGTAACGTATCTATTGCAAAAGGGGGAATGAACAGTAATACTTACCCTACAGAATGGCTAAGATGGCCAACAAAACAACATGTTTAAAAGAGTTGCATGGGGGGGGGGTAAAAGAAAGAGTTGCATCACTCATAAGGCACCATGAAGAGACACATAGTTAACAAAGCAAACATTGAAGTAACTGTGATGGGCTGACCCTGAACCAGAGGCTAGAGACATAGCAATGTACAAAACGGAATGGGCTCTGCCCCCTGGAACTGGCATTTGAGCGAGGGAATAACAAACCAATAACCAAAGAATCATCCAAAATAACAAGTACAATCAGTGAAGAGAAGGAGAAACACATCGTGCAGAATGCACATTCATTGGATACTTGCTCTAGTCAAATAGGCCTGCAAAGCTTCCCTGAGGAAGAGACTATTTGCCTGAGAGGTGAAGGAAAAGTGACAGATGTCAATGGAAAAGAAAAAGCAGAGGAGAAAAGTAGAGTATTGGGGCTGGGGAGATAGCTCAGTAGACCAAGTGCTTGCCTGGCAAGTGCAAGGGCCTGAGTTAAAGTAGAGTGTCTTCTAAAAAGCTCTTCTGGTAGATGGTTTTGATCAGGCTGAGGTGAAGACCATCTATTCTGATATTCTTTTCTTTCTTTTTTTTTCTTTGTATTTGTACAGGGTCTATAGTGTCTCACTACACAGATCAGACTCATAGTGATTCTCCTGTTTTCAACCTTTCAAGTGCTGGAATTACAAGCACATGCCACCATGCCCAGTCTCAGTTACCCTCTTAGCAAGTCCTGGGGGCAGGGCCAGCACGGCATCCTGGGGATCAAACCCCAGTCCTTGTGCCGGCCTAAGCAAAAGCGTTAGTCCCCTGAGCTATCTGGCCAGCCTTATTCCAATTTTCTGTAGTGTTTTTATCATGAATCAGCTTTGGACTTTGTCAAAAGCTTCTTCTACATCTATTGAGATGATCAGGTGATTTTTGTCTTTGGTTCTGTTGATGTGCTGTATTACATTTATGGACTTGGGTATATTAAACTATCCCAGATCCACAGGTACAAACATCATATTATCTCGCTGGTGTGAGAACCTGAAAGAGTAATTAAAATCTGAAAGGTACAATAGATGCCATGAGTGGGAAAGAATTTGTTCAATGGAAAGAAAAAAACTGGGATAAGGAAAAGGACAAACTAAAGCAGGGGAAAAATACATTTAGATATTTGTGCAGGATAGTTTGGATAACTGTAACGTTGATTTCTGCTGGCGTTTTGAAAGGAGCTGTTAATGTTTAATTTTTTTCTTTTTATTCTTTTCTTGTTTTGAATTCTTATAACTCTTTTGTTTTTTTCTTTAAAACAATCTTCCACATTTATATCTGTAATCTGAACAACTAATTTGAAGATAGCATCATGCAATACAGCAGCCTTTGTTGAATTCCTATTACTTTGTGTAGTGAAATTTTGTATTGTTTCTAATGCTGTTCTTTGAATAACTATTCTGTATTCTTTAAGAAATAAAAATAAAAAATAAAAAACTCTTATGGACAAAAGGAGCTGGACTCAGCCTGAATAGAAAGATATCTCTGGGTGTCAGCTGCTTTTGACTCACAAAAGTGGCAGTTCATATAATTTGAGATAAGTATACTAACGTGGCCTGGAGGCAAGAAGCTACAGTGGGCTGGGCCTACGTCAATGCTAGGAGAATTAGGCTCTGCCCCTACCCTACCAAAGGTGTAAGACCTCTGAAAGGCTGTTGATCTTAGTCTCAATAGTGCTCAGAAGGCCAAAGTTCTGCCCTTGGTTAAAATGACTATTGAGTATAGAGATGGAACAAGAGGGGTCAGGCCTATTTCAGTGGTACTGCAATTGCCCAGCAGTGTTAGGTATTTTCCCATTGCTGAGAGTGGATACCTAACAACTGCAATTCCCAGGAGAAGAGTTTTATTTTGGCTCACAGTTTGCAGAGGGTTCAGTATGTGATTGCTTGGGTCCAAAGTAGAATGTCATGGCTCAAAGGCCCAGTAGAAGAAATGCTACTCAAGTTGTGGCAGCTAGGAAGCAAAGAGCTAAAGGAATATCTAGGAATAAGACACCAGGTAGAAATGAAAACCCATTGAATCACACTTCTACCATGTTCCCCAGGGATGGTGATTCACTCCTCTGCATGGTGACTTCTACTACCCTAGAGATAGACAGCAGGTTATAGGATGAATTCGAGAGTTATCTAGGGGGCAAAGTTGTACAGATTGATTGGTGATGGATCAGCTGTGGAAAGTGGTGAAGGGAAAGGGGGAAATGAGTACTAAATTTCTGATTTGCATAATTGAATGGAGAAGAGAACATATCTGAGGTATGTACATTGGAGGAGGATTCAGTTAAGAGGAAATGAATGTGAACTGAGCACTGGGGTTAGTTGAGTTCGAAATAACTTTAAAGCATTCGTGTGAAGAAGATGATACAATAGCTGGATTGAGGGTTGTCCATTCTGAGGAGAACTATGGGCTAGAATGATAAATTTAGATTGTACATAAACATGAAAGCCATGAAAGAAGTAGCAGAAGGATGTTGCCATCAAAGAGAACAGTGAGAAACTCCTGAAGCTTTTTAGTCAGCTGTTTGTCACTGTGACAAAATATACAAGGAAATCAATTTAAAAGGAGGAAAGGCTTATTTTGGCCCATGATTTCAGCCCACATTGGGCTGGATCTATTTTTGTGGGCCTGGGGTATGGCAGGGCACCATGGTTACCAGGGGCTTACATTTTGGCAGCCAGGACAGAGAGAGACAGAGAGACAGACAGATAGACAGACAGACAGACAGACAGACAGACAGACAGACACACACACACACACACACACACACACACACAGATAGACAGACAGGCACAGAGACAGAAAGAGACAGAGACAGAGACACACAGAGATAGGAAGACAGAGACAAAAGGACAGACAGACAGAAAGACAGACAAAAGGAGGAAAGCAGGACAGAAAGGGGCCAGGCACTGGCATGGACAAGGTCTCCAACATCACAGCCTCATGATTTACCTCCCTCAACTAGGCCCTACTTCTATGCATCGCCTCCCAAGAACACCACAGCATTGCAATCTCATCAATGGACTAAACTACTCAATAAAAATAGACCTTTCATGATCCAATCACTTTGCTAAAAGCTCGGCATCTGATAACAAAGCCTTTAGCATATGAGTCTCAATGGATGTCTTGAATTCCACCCATAACAAAAACTTTTCTATAACCTGCATATCTTCAGGTCATGAAGCTGTAACTCTAAGTTAGAGAGGACTGGAATGTCAACAAGATTAAAAAGTTCTGTCCTTGGACCAGACCTTTCTCCAGAAAGTCTGGAGAAAATATGGCAAATCTGAGTTTAGAGAGGCGCAGAAATCTACTACTAGAATACTGTCTGAAATACGGCCTAATGGAAATACCACTGTTTCCATGTTCGAAGTCTGCAGCCATTTGATGTGTATCTTTAGAGTTCCCTTTAAAATGAAAGTAAAATCATTTTGATGCTATATAGAATCATATATGTGTAGTTATTTTATAATCAAGTAGTATAATTTTATGAATTTATAGATAACCTTTTGAAAAACATTTGCATAGTGTACAAGAAGTTTTAAAACAGCCTTTCAGGACATGGTCATCATAGTATCTCATTTATTTTTCACTCAGACCTAAGAAAGTCTATAAAGGGACATGCTAGTGGTGGATGCCAAAAGTAGCTCAACTTGACCTAAGTCAGCTTCCCTCTAAGGACCTTTTTCAAAGACTAAATGTATTCCTTCCAAACCTACTCAGACAAACTGAATTTTTGCTGGGCTAGTGCTTTCATGTGGAAATAGTCTATGGTAGACAGTTCATGTTTGAGGTCATTTTTAAACGGTTCCAAAGGACACTGCAGTTGCTGCAGAGAAATTATAAGATTGTTCCATTGAGGGAGATTTCAGTATATAAGAAACAATCATTTCTTGTCCCATAATGATGAGGTGCCTTGCCAAGTTTGAAAATGGATTGATTCAGAGGTTGGAAATAGTTTCTAAGCGAGTGCTGTCAAGCACTTTGCTAAAATTCTCAGGAGTAACGATTTGTTCTATTCACATAGCCTTGAGTGACTTCAGGAGTCTTTGAGGAATCCCCTCAACTTCAAATTTAAACATTTAAGAAGCAACCTGTCAGTTGTAAATGTAACACTAACTATGTTCCATACTTCTTCACTTGATCAGTTTAGTCTAGAAGTGTCCACAGTATTCACTTGGGTCTTTCCATTTGCTTTACTTTCATGATGTGTGTCTTATCACCAGTCTAGTCTCTACTTGACTTTCAAACAATTTTTAATTTACAAACTAAGGCCAAGTGTATATGAACAAATTGACATTGAGAAATAAAATATTTGGAGGAAAAAGTTCAAAGGAAAGATATTTTTTCTAGTTACTGGACTTTATAAGTTATTTTCAAGTATTCTTTGTCTCGGTTTTCAACTTTTGTTCATGTTTTGTCTCAGAATTCACTGCTCTAAACCTGGGTTTCTATGACTAAGTATACTATTCAAAATTCTTTATGCCAAATAAGATTTGCTTGTAGTTTTAGCATATGAGTATATGTCATGTCTTATTCAAAACTATATAGTCACATGAGGATATTTATGAAATAGTCTCATTTTTTCAAAAACATTATTAAAAAATAAGTATCCAACTTATCAAAATGTCATCACAGGTGAAAAGAAAATATCATAACAGTGTAGATGTGCGGAAGTAATCCTATCACATTCTATGCAACTATCTAATTATACTTTTAAACTCTTTCTGTAAACTATATCTCAAAACAGCTTTTTTTTTTACTTAGTCCAAATTCATTTAACTTTCAAACTAGATTCCCATTATTCTTCTTTGGCAAATGGAAATAAATTTTCACTTCTTAATTTTTAAAATTTATTTTATTATTTATTTACTTGTTACAGGGTTTTACTATGTAGCACAGACTTGTAGCGATCCCCTTCTCTCAGCCTCCCCAGAGCTGGGATTATAAGGGTACACCATCACACCTGGTTTCGGTGCCTGGCTCAGCACAGGGTCAGCATGTTATGTGGTACCAGTGATCGAACCCAGGTCCTTGAACTTGCCAGGCAGGTGTGTAGCCTGCTGAGCCATCTCCACAGCTCTATCTAATTTTTTTTGTGTGTGGTACTAAAAGAGGATTAAACCCAGGATATTTTCAATGAACTATATCTCCAGCCTTTAGTTTTTATTTTTAAACAGGTTTTGCTGAATTATTAAATTGTTCAGGCTGTCTAGAACTTGTAATCCCCCTGCCTCAGTTTCCCAGAGTTTTGAAATTACAAGACGTGTGCCTCCAAGCCAGTTCTTACCTTAACTTCTCAAAATTTTGTTACTTTGCTTTTATTCCAATAAATTATTAGAAGAAAAAGACCTAACCTGAGCCTAAATTTCCTAATAATTTTATTTCTTTAAAATAATTTTATTGAGAAACAAATAGCAATGAGACAGTTTCAGAACCCATTCGTAGGACGGTTTCAATAATTAATACATTGCATATTATTGTCTTTTTAGTGGTTATTCATAGTATGAGATAAAGACATGATATCCTGTCCAAAAATGCTATTAGAACAAATCTTTCTATTCATTGAATTAAGAGAAAGTAGCTGTATATCTATCCTAACTATTTTGAATATACAGATACAAAATGGTCCTTCTAATGCCCTCTTGCTGAGATGTCCACCATTCCCACAATATACAGTCTCCCTGAAACGAATTCAGTGAACTAAAAGTATGTATCTTGGATGGTTTGGGGCTGGAGGGCATTAATAAAAAAAGAAAGAAAGAAAGAAAGAAAGAAAGAAAGAAAGAAAGAAAGAAAGAAAGAAAAAAAGAAAGAAAGAAAAAAAAAAAAAACAAGGCCTTAACTCCAAAACATGTTTTAAAACAGCTTTACCTTAGGTAGGAAATAATGTTTAACAAAGTAATTTTTCAATTGTATTGTGTGGAAAAATCTCAAATCCCTTTTTAGAATCATTCTAATCACAGTCTATGGTTATTAATGAAAACTTGGATTTCATATAACTATAAGAGAGAACCAGGTCGCAATATTAGTCATTTTTATCTTTGTTGAGGTTTCTTCAGGCTGTGCAATGCTCCCCACCCCCCATAGATTGATGGAGATGGAGGGGAGCAGAAGCCCTTGGGGACTCTGGGAATCTGAGTTTGCCTGCACCGTGCATTAGGGGAAAAAAAAGGTAGGCTTCACTTCCACAGTATTGTGGAAGTAAATGTTTTCTCAGAATATTGTTATTTTTAATTTAATTATTTTTATTTTTTAAAGAGAGTACAAATTAGATTTAAAACAAAAAAGTTACAAGTGATATAGAATTTCACTTAACAAAGCAATATGAAGTTCACAGTATTTGTTCTAATACATAGTGTCTTCCAACTAGTTATTCATATTACCCGATATGTGCACATAAAATTGGAAAAAGAAAGAAGAAAGGAAAAAACTGTATAAAAAATTAAGCAGAGAAAAAGTTCAACCAATTGAAAAAAGGAGACAAAAAATATTATTATCTACCCTTTTCCTAGACCAGTAGAAATACACAGTAAAGTTATATATTGAAATATATTCAATTAGCTTGGTTTTGTATCTAATGGTAAAGAAAGAAAGAAGCAAGCAAGCAAGCAAGCAAACATCTAGTTCTCTGGGAACAGGACCCTTCTCACAGGTCCCTCCGATGCTTCACTGCTTCCGTTTTCTTGAGCAGCGTCTGTTGTTTTGAAATGCAGGCAGATGTGAAAAGTGCAAAGCCAGAGAAAGTGATTTTGACTTGGGCTTCTTTGCAGCCTGGGATGCTGCTCTCTAAGAAGGCTTCCCTGTGACACTCCAGATGAGAGTACTGAGCCCATAAATTTATCAGGAAACACAGAGCATCCTCTCCCTGTCTGTCTTGTTGCCCATCTCAGGTTTCAATCTGTACCAGGACTCATACATCACACTCAACAGTGTGTCTCCAGAGCTGACGGAGGAAAGTGCAGAAAAACTACTATTAACAAGGGAGTACTTACTTTCGGCTTAAATTAATTATTGGCCGCTCAGGACTGGTAAGCAAGGAGGGCCACACAGGTGGCCTCTGACTCAGTTCCCACCTCTGAGGAAAAAAGTATTCCAGTGTGGTGCACATGGCAGCATACGACAGCGAGAGGCAAGCCATTTCTGGTCTACTGGTCTTGGATGGACCATATTTGAGAATATGACATGAGGCTTATTTGCATTAGCACTGTAGGTACATTGTATTTTTTAGGGAAAACATGAATGATAGTCATTTAGGACAGGGGTCATTCCCCAGCAGTCAGCAATAGAATCAGCAAAGTCGAGCCAGGGACCTTTAAAATGCAATTCAGTATAAAGAACAGGTCATGGATCAGTGAGCAGGTGATGGAACGTGTTCATGAGGAATTTAGATTAGCACAAAATTCAACAAACCACAAGAACTGGGGAAGAGAGAAAGCCAGGTAACCCGGAGAGCAGGAAGCCATGATCTCAGCAGGGTGCAGGAGTACTCTGGAAGCTTCTACACCCTAAACTCCACATAGGCAAGGGCGGAGTCCCATTTCTCTGCATCCTCAGAAGCCAGCAGTTGGCATAGACATCAGTGAGCTATCGTTGAACATAATCAAGCCATATAAGCTATTGCTTATTTGTGAAAGAGCATGCTTTTGTTAGAGACCTGCATAGAATTAATTCAACACACATTTCAGAGCACCTATTATGTACTAAACACTAAGCACTTTGATCAGTACTTAAACTGTATATGCCATGCTCCTTCTCTCAAGGAATTTGCAGCATAGTACCTGAGGCAGAGTGTAACTGTGCAGTAATTGCTGCTAACTGTAATGACAGAAGTATGGGGATGCTCACAAAGCAGAACAAATTACTGATCAACTATCAAGGGAGGGGCTTCCCAGAAGCAGATTCATAGCCTACATAGGAGTCTATCAGATGGACAAATTGGGAAAAGAATGGTAGGAAGAAGCAGTGTACAGTGAGGTAAGGGTATGTAGACAACACAGCAAGCTCATGGAAGAGGCAGCTCATTCTTGCTAGAGAGACATTCATGGATTAGACCAGTTCTTGAATGCCAATGTGAGAAGCTTGCCATTGGTAGTAGGAAATCATTGTAGGATTGATAGCAGAGATGTGTCAGATTTACACTTATAAGACAAGGTATCTAGTGGGTAAAGACTGGAGTGGGAGAAGACTAGATATAAGGCAAGGAAATCACAGCAAATTCTATGTAACAGGGGCAAAGATGAAGAACTAAGACTGGAAATGAAACAAAGCAATATGTGAGAGATCAGAGAGATAAGTGAGAGTGGTGTTTCATTGGATACGGCTGGCAAGTAGAAAGTAAGCACAAAAAATGTACTCGAATTTCAGGCTTGGGAAATAAGGTAGGCACTGTATTATTCTTGTGATGAAAGAAAAATCATGTGAAGTAGTCCAGAAATAGGGAGAGAGGTTGTTTAGGACATGTTGCATTTATTATCTTCTGAGACTTGTATGAGAATATTTTTGGTAGGCAATTAAATTATTAGGTAAAATCTCTGTTAGGAAACACAGTTTTCTATGATATTGGTAAAAATAAAAGTGAAGATAATAGATGGCTTGATCTAGGGTGATACATAGATTAGAGAATTAAAGTTAGATCTTGATGAATACCAACATTCAGATGATGAAGGAAAAATGCAAACTTATCAAATGGTCTTGCTCAGGGTCTCTCAGGAGGTTGTACTGAGGATTTCAGCTAGCTAAGGATGAAGTCACCCATAGGCTTCATGGACAGGAGTTTTTCCAGTTATATGTCTGGCTATTGATGAAAATTTTTAATTCTTTACTGGGTATTGGCAGAGGCCTGAGTTCTTCACTTTGTAGGATAGTCTACAGGTCTGTTTGAAGCATTTTAAAGACACAATCTAAAGAAGAAGAATTATAAGCCGCTGCTGGAAAAGAGAGGTTGATATCTGCAAAATTTGTAGGTGTATTTCAAAACTACCAATGTAGGTCTTTTGATTTATCTGAACCTTTAATGTCTATTAGGATGTTCTACAACATTCATTGCACAGACTTCCAAATAGTTGTGAAATTCATGCTTGAGTATTTTCCCATGCTATTGCATGTGGATTTTTAGTACTTCCCATTTGTAATGTTAGTATATAAACATAAAATGGTTTTTGTACTTTGACCAGATAGCCTGTAACTATGCTAAAATCATTTGATGATAACAGTAGTGTTTTCATAGATCCTTTAGGTCTTCCTGAATACACAATCATGCCTGAAAATCAATAACACATTTTATATTAGTCAGAGTTGAGTCAGAAAACAGAAATTATGTTAATTATTTTAACTGTATGTTTATGTATGTAGCCCTAAAGATCTAAAAGGCAAAAAATGACACTAATACATAGCATAGGTAACAATAGCAGTAAGAAACTACTGGCCCCCAAGACTTGATGGAATAAACGAAGAGATTACAATTAGTGAAATTGTAAAAACTTACAGCCAGGACTCTAGGGCACTGCAATTCAGGCCTCTGAGAAAACTAATGGTGCTAAAGCCTCTGTGTTCAAGGAGTGTTTCCCTGGGTTTATAACCCCAACTTCTGAGAAGATGGTGCTAGCTGGATGGTTCTGATGTCTCTAGGGGCACAAGAGACCAGTTCTTTCCAGTGTTGGAAACACTGCAAGCTGATTCAACTGCAGACTAGAATGAACTACTATGGTTGGTGTTAAGAAGTGAGGCTGTCACTTTCATGCTTATAGCAAAGACCCAGGAGCCTAGCAGCTTTGAAGAGCTCCCCTGCATCTCCTGCATTAGGGCTTTGGCCCAAACTGCTGACTTTATCCACTAAGCAGTGTTTTAATCACTTGGGAGAGCTCCCAAGCCTTGGACCAAATAAAATCTTTTTGCAGCAAGAAAGAAGGAGGTGGTGGAGGGAGGAAGATGAGGAGAACAGAAACATGGGGAGCCATTAGCAGGAATGAGAAAAAACAGTATGCTCACATAAAGCAAACTTCTTCTATCATTCCCCAGTAGTGTCTTCTCCCTCTAGGTATAGAGCATACTTATCTCAGTTTTTATTCATAGCACCTGCTTCCCTAGATTTATAGCACCCTCTATTGGCTCCATTGGAAGCATTTAACAGGTTGCCATTTGGTAAGAGAAATTATAGAGAGCTCAGCATTTCAAGCAGAATGTATAAAAAACCATAGTAGCTAAGTAGCAATATTATTTAATATGGGTCTGAATGGAACAGAGAAATTGAACTAAAATTAGGGTATTTCCTACTCAACTGTGATTGTTCCTTTCAAGAATTTGATAAAGCAAAGCAGAGCTTTCAACAGTTTTCAAGCTAATATTAGAATTTAGAAGGCATCAGGCTTTGAGTTGCACTGAACATCCAGGAGCACACCAAATGTGGGCTGATTGTTATTAGATATGTATTTAGCTGTAATTTATGGAATTCCTATATTATACAAAGAATCAGCTACTGGAAGATACCAGGTAGAAAGATTAAAACCATGAGTTGAAATGTAAAATTTGCATGTACTGTTGATGCTCAAATATAATTAAAAGACTTGCTAAAAAACCTACAGAAGGACCTTTAAACCAGTAAAGATCATTGAAATTTTAGAGTTTCCTAATATTGGTACATTGAAAAAATAGAAGAAAACAATTAAAATTCATGGGATGATAAAAGTAAATGAAGAATGGAAATATGAAAGTATGCCAAAATTTAATATATGTTCTGGGACTGAGATAGAAGGTATACATTTTTAAAAAATTATTAGGTTTAGTAGCAGGTTAAACATAGTAAAAAGCAAGATTAGTGAAATGGATAAGACCTTAATGAAAATATCTAAATCAAAATACATATAAAAGGAACAAAAATAGTAGAGATGTACAGATATATAAGATAGCATAATAAATCCAACACACAATATGCACACATAAAAATTGGAGCTGAAAAGAATGATTGTAGATGCCAAGAAAGAGGCAATAGTTGAATAGATAATGGCCAATGATTTTCCAAAACTAATGAAACATTTTAACATTTGAGTTTCTTCATTCAAGAAACTTAATAAACTCCAAATAGAATAAATCAAACATGAAAAATATAAGTAAGGTCACACTAGATTCATTGTAATAAAATCACAAAAATGAAATAAAACATTTTAAACCACCAGAAAAGCCATATTATCTTTTATACTTAAGTTATTTATTTATTTACTTTTCAAAATGTATTTTAGTACAGGATCTACAGGGTCTCACTACGTAAATTGGATGCGTAGTGATCCTCCTGTGTTCAGCCTCCCAAGCTCTGAGATTACAGGCACGCGCCACCACGCCCAGTCTCAGTCACCAACTCAGTGCACCCCGGGGATGGGACTGGTACAGCACTCATGCCAGAGATTAAACCCTGATTCCTGCGCCTGTGTAATCAGGCATTTTAGTCCACTGAGCCATTTGACTGGCCTAACACATATACTATCTGGATAAACAGAACTCATACAATTAAATGCAGCAAAATTTACCATGATAAATCAACTCTACTTGTGTGATCGTGGAGGAGAGCAAGACCCTGATCTGCTGTTTGCACGCTGCAGTCCCAGAATAGCCAGTGATATATTTTCAGTACAAGCCCAAAGGCTTGAGAACTAGGGCAGACAATAGTTTTAGTCTCAGACCAGTCCAAAGATCCAAGCTACAGGGAGAGAGTGACATGAGTCCAACTCTGAATTCCAACAATGCTGATACTCAAGGGCGGAAGAAGATGAATGTCCCAGCTGGAGCAGAAGAAGTGAATTCACCCTTTATCTCCCCTTCTCTATTTCAGTGCTCAATAGATTAGATAACGCTTATGCACAGTGACAAAAGTGACACCCTTTTCTTGGTCTAGTTATTTACCTACAAAGAGACAACAAATAAACTGAGAACTGATCTCTTAAATTAAAAAAAAAAGAAAGTTAAAATACAACATTTTGGATGTAAGTATAAGATGAAAATTGACAAAACTGAAAAGGAAACCAGAAAAATACACATTTGTTTTAGGGCTTTGACATACTACTTTCAGTAGCTTACAAAAAGTGGATTAAAAAATAGAAACATATATATATATATATATATATGATCTGAATGATAAAAATTTTGATCTAAATGACATGTAACATACTACAGTTTGCAATGAAAATATATTAATTTATTTTTTATGTATTTAGTACAGAGTCTACAGAGTTTCACTGCAAAGATCAGACTCGTAGTGATCTTCCTGTTTTCAGCCTCGAACCCTGGCCCCTTTAGTCTACTGAACTATCTGGCCAGCCCTATATTAATTTAAAATGCACATAAAATTACTAAAATATAATGTCGATCATTAAGCAAATTTCAATAATTTATACCAATGAAATCAAAGTATGTACTCAGAACACAAGGAATCAAAAGCTAGAAGAAAATACTAAAAATATAAAAGGATAATTAACTAGAATCTTTGATGTTCAATAATGTGTATCTAAATAACACATGGGTCCAAGAATAAATGGTAATTCAAATTTAAGATATTTTGAAATCTAAAATGATTAATATGTATCATATTTAAATTGAGGGAAAAATGTCAAATTGGTTCAAGGAAACTACATAGCCTTAATTGCATACTTTAGAAAATTTTACAAGATGAGAGGCAACAACTTATGGTTTTTATAACAAGGTTAGAAAAAATAGCAGAATAGTAAACTATGAAGGGAAATAAACAAATAGAAATTTATAAAACCTAAATCAATAAAACAAAGTTTGTAGTCACTGAAATATTAATGATTTTACAGTCATATGTTTTGAGCTCTTGAACAAAATGGAAAATTTGCTTAAAAGTACAACTTACTGAAGCTTAGGAATTTAACAAATCTGTAAAATTATAATACATAAGAAACCTGATTAGTCCTATGCAGGAGGTTAAATGGTAACTTTTTCTAAAAAGATATGTCCACCTGGAATTTGTAAATATGGTATTAGAATAGGTCTTTGATAAGAGTAGTTCATTAAGAATTTTTTTTCTTTTCAAAGTTTTATTGATAAACATATAGCAATGAGACAGTTTCAAATCAAATCGAGAGTACAGTTTCAACAAATAATATACTGCATATATTCTTCTTAGTGGTTAATTGCTGTACAAGATGCAGACTTGTGATCCTACTTACAAACACCATTAGAAAAAATCATTCTATTCATTAAGAGAATGCAACTATATATCTATCCCAACCGCTTTGAATACACAAATACAAGATGGACACATTAAGAATTTTGAGGTGTGTCATGGTTTGGAGTTTTTGCAAGGCAAGCAGTATAGCACGGGACATGTTTTATAGTATTATTTAATAATGAATCACCCAAGAATCATGTGCAAGAAGTGCAGGACAGCCTAAAGATAAGTGGTGGAAGCTAGAAAGTCTACACCAGTGGGAGGAAGGTCTGTGCTAACGGGCTGAGGGATCTGAACTGAAGTCAGGAAGTAATGCTCAAGGTAAGCACCAGAGCTCTGCCAAAAGTACCACAGCGATCTTCAGCAACAGTGAGGTCGCAAGCTCCCCCAGTGATAAGGAAAGTCACGAGTTCCCATCAGGAAAACCAATGTGACAAGCTTCTCCATGAGGCTGAACAGTGCACCATCGTTCCCTCAGAGCCAGGAATCAATGCTCAAGATGCGAACCAAAGCTCTCTAACATTCATTGAGAAAGCCAGCATGACAAGGTCCTCCAGCAGAAGGACCAAGAGAACTAGCAGATTCCAACAGCTCCAACACCTTTTCCAAACAGCATCCCTAACAGCATCCCAGCAGCTTCTCTTGTTCTACCTTGTACGCTGCTGGCAACAACCCTCAGGTGGGCCACCCACACCTAGCACCATGCTAGTTTAACTCAGCTGGGTGCAATAAGTTGACCAGGAGTTAGAAATCCACTAACATGGTGTTATACTGGGTTATCTGAGTGAGTCTTAAATCTGATAAGAAATCCCAGGAAGGACTGACCTGAAAGGCTTTGGAGGATGTGTGGTTACTATGGCACACAGACTTCTCACTTTCTGGCCTCCAAAACCTTGAGGGAATAAATTTCTATTGTTCAAAGTCCCCAAGTTTGTGTCATTTTGTTATGGTCAGCACAGGAAAACTCTATTTTTAAATCAATTAGATCTAAACCCCACAGAAAGTCTAATATAGGATTTCTTTGCTAGTGAGTTCTTGCAGGTATTTCTGTAAAAAAAAATAACGGTTTAATTCATACTTCCAAATGACAGAAAAAGAGAGGAACTATTTGAATTTCATTTTATAAATCACAGAAAAACTTGATGAAAAATTTTTGAGTGATAACAAAATATAGTAAAATGCAAAACAATCTTCCTCATGCACATAAAAACAAAAATCATAAGTAAAAGTTAGCAAGTCAAATAAAATTTGTCCTGAGAATGAAAATAATTTTAGTATGTGCATAGTTAATTTATATAGGATTTTTAAATGTGCAAACCTAATGTATAGGTTTAAAATTCAAGATAGGGTTAAGCCTTTTGGCTTCAAAAAGCAAGGCATGCTTGACCCCTGCTATCTTGATAATATCTTCTTTCTTGACCTATTGATAACAAAGGTGTGCAATCAATTTTATGAAAACTTATCAAACTAGTCATGTATGATGTGTACTTTTTGTATTTATATTCTAAACCTTTTACATTAAAAACATTTCATCGATAGTTATCAGAGATGAGTTATTAAAGAAGTTAAGGATTTGGGAAACCATGCAGTATTTTATTTTATTTTTACCATGCATTATCTTAATAAAATGTTACGAGTCGCATAATGCTGTAGGTAACAGTATCTATGACTACACTGTAGATCATGAAATTTAGAAAGATAAATCTTGGTTATTAAAATTTTAAGTTTAAAAAATTATAAGTAAAAGCAAGACAAGGAAACTAGTCAGCTTTTGTAACTGCTGTGAAAGAATCCTTATTTCCACAGCTGCAGAATTGAGATTTTTAATTTAAAAAAAAGCCTTATAGGGGCCGGGGAGATGGCTCAGTAGGATAAGCGCTTGACTGACAAATGCAAGGATCTGAGTTCAATCCCCAGTTCCAGAAAAAAAAAAAAAGTCTTATATCAGAGGTAGCCAAATCACAAACTGAATGAATTCACTGTGGAGGACCACTTGAGCAATTCTCCTTGAAAGAAGAGCAACTGTCTTCATTTTGCCTGTGCATGACCCTATTTCCATGTATTGATATGTACAGATCTGACTAGGACTTTTCCTTATCCCTTCAATTGGCTTTAAGCAATGCATATTGGTCTAGCTGAGGTGCTGGTGGTAGTCTTTGAATATGGCATGCTTGTTTCCATGATAACCCACATCTGCTGCTCTTTAATATGAGCCAGGTCGAGACAGGATGAAGAGCCAATGCTCCATGCTGTGGGCTGGGATCGAGCCTTGAGACAGAGGGCATGACTTGCTGCAGCTTGAAAGATTACACATCAGAGCTGAAGTGCTGGACACCAAAAATATTAGATACTCTCTCAAGACTATAATGCAAATTACTCTTTCTACATATGACAGAGGTAAACGAAGGCTTTCTACCTAGCTCAGCTCACAGTACTCACGTACTTCCTGAAATTCTGTCATTCATCCTCAAGCCACTCCTCCTTCATGACTAAAGAAAGCCTGGGTTTGGCCCTGGGTCAAGGCCTTTGTTCTGGAAAGCCATCACTGTGGCTGGACTTAGGGCCCCTTGATTCCCCATACTTATAAATATGCTTTAGTGTCTTCATTCTCGCTGTGGGTTGCACTGGAAGTGGCAGGTTGGAATTAACTTGGTGGAATTCCAATAATTTAGTTTGGGATTACAAATATAAACTTCTTGGGCCAAGACAAGGACCAAGAGGGGTTCCCTATATTCACAGCTTTGATAAGCCTCCTATGTTAAAGCAGCAACATTAATCTAGATAGAGTAGAACAGGATCAATTTTGGAGTGTTGGGTAGATATTGGTGAAGATGTGTAACCTGAACCTTAAGTCATACCATCATTGTCACTTGCAGCCTTTCCTCCTGCCTGGTAGACATTAACCTCTTCTTATCTAAGGAATATTAATGACACCCATGAGAGTATTTTTCTTGCTGGACAAAGTTTATTATCTTCAAGAACTCTTAACAGAGTTTACTGCTGTCAGACCTAGTTTTTTCTTTCCTTATTTATTTTTTATTGTATTTGGTTATTACAGAGTCTCACTCAGCAGCTTGGGCTTGTAGTGATTCTCCTGTTTTCAGTCTCCCAAGTGCTGGGATTACAGGCATGCACCACCACGCCCAGTCTCAATCACCCCCAGTATGCCTGGGGGTGGGCCTGCACAGCAGGCTGGGTATTGAACCCCTGGCCCCTGCATCTGCCTAAGCAGGCACTTTAATCTGCTGAACTATCTGGCCAGAACTTGCCTATGCTTTAAAAAAGTGAGATACTACAACTTCCTTGATAAACTAGAGAGGAAGAAAACCAGAGGAGGTGAGAGTATTGAGGTTCATTAAGCGTGACCAAGTCGTCCTCATTTTTGCTCTCTTCTCTAGTGGGTCCATTAGACACTTCTTTCCCCCAGACATGGAAAATTACATCAGTGAAGAAGCATCCACACTCTTGAAAAGCCTTGTAGTGACCCATCTCTGCAGACCATAGGTGACAATAGGTAACGCTAATATTGAAAAAGTTTCTTTGAATCCTTTCATCAGTGAAGTCAGCAGTAAACTGAAACAAGGTATGCATGGTTACTTTAATGAGTAGCAGGGCTGGAAAAACAATCAACATAATATGATTCACAGAGCTTTTGTAGTGGCTAATTGGTCATGGTAGTCTTATGATCAAAATCTGTTCTTTATCACCACTGTAGAAAAGCATGATGTCACTCAATTATCACGTATGAGCTGATTCATAAACCCAGAATGCCTTGAGTGAAGGGATGCAGGGTTTATGTGGGAAAAAATCTTGACTACATTTCCAAAAATCTCTATCAGTGCTCTTTCTCTTTCCTTTCCCAAAGTAAGCTGTAGCTACTTATCAGTTGATTTGTTTTTGGAAAAATGGACATGGGGTTCCAAATCATACAGTAGTCTAGTAGCCAGGGAGTGAAGATCAAATGGCTATTTGGACTAGGTTTGTGCAGAGGGTCCTGAATCCAGTATAAAAATGTTTCCTTATTGCCTTAATGCATAACTTGGACATACAGTCCTGCACCTGAAAAGAAATGATTATTCTGCTAGGAAAGGAGAAATAGAAGCCCATAAAACTAATGCTCTATATTATAAATGTAATAAAAAGAATCTATACCGCATTGCCAGAGAAATCAGAATATCACCAAAGGCTTCAAAGATGTAGAGTTGGTAATTTTTATTACATTTCCATTAAGCTAGCACATGTGGTCTGGACAGAATATGGGTGAAACTTGGATATTTACTGAAAATGGATTATTCAAACTTTAATCAAAATGTGATTCCAATTACAGGTGCTATTCCAGATACAAACTGTGCTGGATTAAATCAACACATGGCTGGTATCTGACTTGTAGCAGCTGATATAAAGAAAAGAAATGTCTGTATTATTAATAAGCTCTTATCAATGCCTTGTACTTTTAACTAGCAAGCATGGAAACATCCTCCGTAGTTCTGCCTGGGAGCCATGCGAGTTCCCTATTCTTGCTAATCAATTCTCCATCTCTATGGCAAGTTCATCACACTATCCTGCAAAATATTAGGCTGCTTAGAAATGATGCCATGCTAATTGAATTCAATGATTGGAAAATTGAAACATTGTCCAGATACCTAGATTAAAAGTGTGCTCTAGAAAATCAGAAATATAATATCTTCACATCTATGAATTTGTCGAGATTGTCTTATATTTCCATCTATTTTGTTTTTGTAATTCAGTGATAATATTCTACATGTATGCATACCTGGTAAAGGACTCCTTTTATTACATGATGTTTCTTCTTTTTGTACTAATGTTTCTCTTCCCTCAAAACTCTATTTCCAAAGTCCTGCCCACAATTAGATCTCAACAACATTTATAGCAATTTCACAAATGGTAATATTAGGGGTAAAGAAGGCTGAATCATTAAGCTATGAGGCTATTTATTTTACTTCCAGTTTTGAGGATAGCAACCTACTGTGCATTAGCTTTTTAAAACGTTGGTCTATACTCAGCTGGAAATCCAGGTAGTGATTGGGATTTTTTCTGTTTCTCTTTGTGGAAAGGAATCAAGGCCCAGGCTTTCTACTCTAAAGCCTTTGTTTTGATCAGATTTAATCAGCTCCTGACTCTATCCTCTTATTTGTAGCAATTTTTTTGTATTTGGTCTGTATCAATTGAACTGATGGTTATTTCTTGTTCGTAGTCTTAGAACTTCATAGACACATGTCTTGTCACCTCTGTCTTTGGCACGTTGCTTCATTTTTCATTGACAGTGATACTGGACTTGTATTTAAACCAACCTATATATTTTTATTTTTTTTCTTCAAAATTATATCTATGTTTAATAGTAATTACCAAGTGTATGGAATGCAGTAATTTTTTGGTAAGGGATATTGTGATAGTTTAACTTAGTTCCACCAACTATTTTTAGGTTTACTAAAAAATCATTGGTTTGGCTAAAATCTAATAGTTTTTAAATTGTGGTGAAGATGAGTGCATAATTTTATCATGCTTCTTTAAAAGGTCATTTATATTGTATTCGACTGTACTTCTGTGTTACCAGAATATAGCCATAAATGCAGTATAATTTTCATTTTTAAAAAGGTACGGGAAAGAATACTTTTTGAGCATGAACCATGTATAGGTTTTGATGAATGAAATAGCTCAAGTAAATCTATTTTTGATTACAGGAGCTGTTCACTGCAAATGGATTTTGGCAATGTGAATATTCACATGAGAAAGTGGCAAATATTTTTATCTTGGTAAGAATGCTTAAATTTTATTCTGATGTTTATTTTGAATGTTCCCAGACATAATTTGGTGAAATAAATTGTTTAAGACCATGTTTCCAAAGTTAATGATACTAAGTTATCCCACATTTGGAGTAAGACCCCAGTATTTTTACTCTATTATACCAGCTAGCATTATAGAATAGGGTAGTTTGGGACTGAAAAATGGGGCTGTTGAGTTCTAAGCATTTATTTCTGAAATTTTATGAAACTTATCATCTCAATTATAAAGACCACTTTTCTCTTTCTCTCACATTATCTTTCACTGGAGTTGATAGCAATTGCAGAAAATGCTTATTCAGTGAACTAATAACTCAAACTATTATTATAAATACAGATGTCTTATATGTGAGTCAATGTGCAAGGAATTGGACTGGATATACCTAGACTTTTAATTCAGTTCAGGTAAATTTGTGAAAATGCATGACCTGTTTAATAATAAACGATCTGTTTAATAATAAGGCACACAGTAAGTGCATAACACATGCTTTTATTGAAAGTATTGAAAGGCCAAATAAATCTTTCCTCCTGTTAAAATAATCACTAAATAAGTACATCAGTTATTATTTAGATAGAATAGTCACAAAAATTATTTCTTGAATAATTATTGTACAGTTATAATTCCTTAAATCTTTCTGTATATGTAACTAAATTATTTCCTTTGTCTTTGAAGCTTTCTTTTCCAAAAGAGTAGTCTCTCTCGGAGCGTAATGGTTGGATAAATCTCAAGTGGATTACTAGAAAATTAGTTCTAAGACTTATACTGGCATGTGGGAACATTCTTTATTTCATGTATCCTACAAATAAGTTTGGGCTTACCAGACATAAAGTGCAGAGATAACATGATAGTTATGTACATAAGTATTGGAGACAACTTGAGGCCATTTCAGGGGACTCAGAATCCAAATATCCAGTTTGGCAACACTACACTGTACATCCTTTCAGGATACCTGCACTCACCACGATATAGCTAAGTCTCTCTTTGAAAATGATACATTTACACTATAGATTTGTTTTGAAACGACATAGTTGTAAATCATGGCAGAGACAAATAGATTTGTACACCAAATTATATTTTTTTCTTCCTGGATATTCAGCATGCCTGAGGTTTTTTTGTTTGTTTGTTTTTTATTTTTTATTTTTTTATTTTTGTGTGTTGATCCATCCCTACCTTCCTGGGGTGAATCCTACTTAGTATTTTTTTTCCCATAATTTTATTGAGAAACAAATAGCAGTGAGACAGTTTCAAACCAAATTGGTAGGACAGTTTCAATAATTAACACATTGCATACATTCTTCCTAGTGGTTAATTGCTGTACAAGATGCGGACTTGATATCCTATTTATAAACACCATTAGAACAAATCCTTCTATTCATAAAGAGAATGTAACTATGTATCTATTCTAACCACTTTGAATACACAGATACAAAATGGACATTCATCTATATCCCCCCTTTTTTTGTTTAATTCCATTATTTGAATATTATAGGCATGTTAACTTAGCAAAATATTCTAAAAGAGTCAAGTAGTCCATAATAATATTGGGTCTTCTGCTTCACTGACAATGTCAGAAATTATTGACCTGAGTGCCCCACAGATCAACATAACAACATGGCTTTACTTCCTATATTTCGTCTTCATACTTTTCTGCTGGATGTTTAAGACCAAGGTAAAGCAGGACCTATGCAACAGGAGTTGTAGCTTTTGGGTCTGAGAAGGTCAGTGAAATGCCCTCAGGATTTATCCTGAGATCCTGTACCTCAGATTGTAGAACCGTTGTCAGTGTCAGCCATGTGGATGAGTCACAGCCATTGCTTGGCCATTCTGCTCTTTGTGAAAGCCTGAGAGAATGTTTTCTCTCCATGTGACTCTCCTTAATGCCTTAGTTTTTAATAATGTGACAAACTTAAGACTATGCAAAGAAAGTGGCAGCATTTTGGGCCCTTCTAAGTCTGGACTTCAAAATAATTTGTACATTGTATGCTTTCTTTTTCCACTATGGAATGGGTGTACACACTTAATATGTAAAATAATTTCAATTACTACAGAGCTCCATTTTAATGTTTTAATTTAGAATAAATACTTTAATTGCTTTAGAAATGGACTTTAAATAAAAACCTCACTATATTTTTGTAAAGTATGCCCAACAGGGAAAATTTTCATCTTATTCATAAATTTAAATTCAGCAAATTGGGAAACCCCCAAAAGAAACAAAATATATTAAACATATGTCACTTAATACATTTAATATAATTTAATAACCATGTTTTTGAAGGGAGTAAGTCTCTTAAGAGTGACTGTTTAACATTTATTGGGTCTATGAATATATAATAAGATTATAAGCTAAATTTAAAAACCTATGGAAGACGGCTGAAGAGATAGCTCAGTGACATAAGCACTTGCCTGGTAAATTTCTGTGACTTAAGCAATGACATCTCCTATTTCATTAACATAACCAGCAGTTCCCTGGGCCTGGAGGATGGTGTAAGGGTAGCATTTTTCTCTCTACTGGGGAACCTAGACAGCTTCACCTTCTAGCTAAGCCATCTAGGTCATAAAGGTCAGTTCCATTTTCTTCTGTTAAAGACTGTGTGTCAACACTGTGGTTTTTTTAAAAAAAATATGTAAAACAGTTAAAACAAAATTTCATAACAAGATAGTGGGAAAAGAACAATAGTTAATATATTGTATATTGTTATCTTCAAAGTAGATTCTCAGAGTACAAGATATGGGTATAAAACCTTCTCCAATTGCATTAGTGTGAATCTTCTCTTTTTCCTCTTTGAACTAAGAGGCACTCATAGTATAACTAGCTTGAATTTTTCTCCCTTTTCCATTTATTCTTTTCCTTTTCCTCCATCCTAGTTCCTTTTAAATATTTCCCCCCATTTTACAGCATCTATATTGTACATTTTATGCCTTTCTTACTCCTTCAAATTCTCACACCAGGGAGACAATATATTTACACATGTAAGTCTGATTTATTTCACTTATGAGTACAGTCTCAAGTCTCATCCATTTGCCTGTAAATCTCAAGTTTATCTCTCTTTATGATTAAGTAGTACTGCATTGTACAAAAAGACTGCATCTTTTTTATCTGTTCTTCAGTTGATGGGCATTTGGCTTGTTAGTAAGTTTCAACTATTACAAATTGTGTTGCTGTAAACATGGGTACAGGCATTTTACTCTAGTAAGATGTTTTTAATTGTTCTGGGAAGATGCTCAGAAAGCGAATAGCTCAGTAGAAAGGAATCTCATGGGTCAGGGAGATGGCTCAGTGGAATAAGCACTTCCCTGGCAAGTGCAAGGCCCTGAGTTCAATCCCCGGTCCCACCAGAAAAAAAAAAAAAAGGAATCTCATATCCTAGTGTTTTGAGGAATCTCTACACTGATTTTCACAGTGGTTTCACCAGTCTGCACTCCTACCAACAGTAGAGAAAGGTAACTATTTTCCCAGAGCTTATCTAGCATTTGTTATTGGTTGATTTTTTGATAATAGCCATTCTTTCTGGAGATGAAATCTCAGCATTGGTTTAGTTTACATATCTTGAATGATCAATAATGTTGAATTTTTTGGTATATTTATTTCTCTTTTCTTTTTCATCTGAGAAGTGTGTATTCATCTCAGATGATAATATGTGGGCTGAGTCTTTGAGTTTGTGGGAAGGTGGTCTGGATTTTTTAAATTCTTTATATGTTCTAGGTAGAAGACCTTTATCTGAGGGACAACTAGCTAAATTTTTTTCTCACTCTGTGGGTTGTCTTTCACTCTGTTGGTGATTTATTTTGATGTCCCAAAGTTTTTTTTTAAATAAGATGATATCCAAGTTGTTGATTCTTTGAAGTATTTCCTGTGCAGTTTGGGTTTTGTTCGTGAACTCTGCCTACACTTATGTCTTGAAGATTTCTACCTGCTTTTACTTCCAGTAAGTTTAGTGTTTCACTTTTAATATTTAGCTCTTTCATTCATTTTGACTTTAGTCTAATACATGGTACTAGACACGGGCATCATTTTAGTCTTCAGCGTGTAGAAAGTCAGTTTTACTATCATTTATTAAAGCGGCTATTTTTGTTCTAGCAAACATGTTTGGCCTCTTTGTCAAAGATAAGGTGGTTTAGTGTTTTTGCAGTTGTGTCTGTGCCTTCTATTCTGTTCTACTGATCTTCAGGCTTTTTTTTCCAATGCCATTTGATTTTATCACAGTAGCTTTGTAATCCCTGTAAGTTTTTGTAGTAGGTAGCTATAATGCTAGTATAAGGTCCTTCCTAGGAAAGTCTGTCTTCTGTGTGTAGGAGGTTCTTGGTTTGTGTCTATCTCAAGATCCTACTATCCCAATTAACTAAGAGTGAGATGTTAGTAACTGGTTGACTCGGTCCCCAGTCCTTTGGTGCTGCGTTGTGGTAGAGTTATTACTCCAGAACTTCCTATTATTGTTGCAGAAGGGAGAACAACTAATTACAAAGATATGCTATCCTAACTAATGTATAATTAACAATAACTATAATATCAAGCAGAGTTTAGAAACTGACAAACTGATGTAACTATTCTATTTTTATGTATTTAGTATAGGGTCTACAGGGTCTCACTATACAGATCAGACTTGTAGTGATTCTCTTGTTTTTCAGCCTCCCAAGGACTGGGATTATAGGCATGCACCATCATACCCAGTCTCAGTTGCCATCTCAGCAGGCCTGGGGGTAGGGCTAACAGGGCAGGGTGGGGATTGAACCCCAATCCCTGCACTATGCTTAAGCAGGTGCTTTAATCTGCTGAGCTATCTGGCCACCCCAGAGGTAACTATTGATTGTGTACCTTAAACCATATGAGTAAAATATACAATTATGTAACAGAACTGATCATAAATTTGAAGCTTGTATTCACAATAGTTCCCATTGGTAGAGTGATATTGCCCTGTTGTGGGAAAGTATGGTGGATAAAGCAAAGATAATTGAAAAGGAAATAGAAGCAAGGTTGGAGGACAAAGGACAATCAATGCAAGCTTTGGGAAACCAGAGAAGAGGGAAGAACAAAAAGAATGAAAGAGTAAGCAAGGGATTGTCTGAACTTGGTCTCTGGGTTTAGTGGATAGGATTAGTTTTCTGTGACTGTAGTTCTCCCCAACCATTTAAAAAGAGACAAAAGAGAAAAGAAAAAGAAAACAAAAGAAAAACAGCATGGCCTTACCTATCTGCTTCTATTCCCTGTATCTCTGTCCCAAGCACAGCACTGGTTCACTTAACTCACCACCTGGGGGCTCATATTGCGGCCTGTCTGTCCTGTGCATGCTACCACGGGCCTACTGTGTTGCTGTGCTCGTGCTGGTCACCTGATCCCGCTGATGCAAGCAGGGAAGACCTGGTCACCTAGATCCCTCCTGCTGGGCTGGCAGTCAGGTCTCACAGAGGTAGGGGGAGGAGCTTGTCTCTGGGCCTCCCCACCTGGCTCACCTGGATCCTATATTTGATTTTTAAAAGAATTTCCATTCTTGGTTACAAACCCTGATGGAGATAAAAAATGCTAATCTGCTAATACAAAATCATATTTTATAAAGAAAATTTTAGAAAGTTCTTTCTTATCCAACTGGAGTTGTATGATGGCCAGATTTTCTACTAGATTCTTGGTAGTGACATGGACAGGTTTTGTAACATAATTCCTTAAATTTATCCACTATCCCTTTTTTGAGTCTTCAGTCCAGTGAACACAATTCAGGCTTTTCATTTAATTCCTAAATTTAAATGCCTTTTAGAGCTCCTGTTCCTCTCATCTGCTTCCTGTTTATAGGACTTTATGTGTGACTTTCCATTGAATAGTGGATGTTTCCCATGGCCTACAGGTCATAACCATAATGCACGGGCTTCTCCATGTCCCTGAGCCAGTGATGCTCCACTCTTGCAGGCTCACACCTACTTGCTGGTTAAGCCTGTTGTCTCCACACCCAGGCTGAGAGCTCTGCCTCACGGAGATACATGTTTGGACCTGCATGAAGTATTGCATCTCCAACAGCACAGTGACCTGTCAGCACAGCCTACACCCCTGGACCGCCTCACCCAGATATTTGTTTTCAACTAGATATAGTTTGCTTAATGTGATTTCATAGCCATCTAGTCCAATTCAGTTGCTTGATAGAAAATGACGTTAAAGCTAGCAGAGGAAAATGTCTTGTATTTTTTTTTTCAAATTGGAAGTAAATCACAAATAGTTGGCAAAGCCAATACTTTCCCCATGAACTTCTAAGGCTAGTTTATTAGTTTTCCATAGCAAACCTTTGGACAAACTTAAGATCACAGAGACAGGGGCTGGAGAGATGACTCAGCAGTCTAAGTGCCTGCTTGGCAAGCACAAGGATCCAGGTTTGATCCCAGGTACTACATGCTATGCTGACACCAAAACCTGTAATGGTATATGCCTGTAATCACAACACTGGGGAGGATGAGACAGGAGGATCACTATGAGTCCAAGCTGTGTAGCAAGACCCTGTACCAAATAAATAAACAAATAAATAAATGATTTTTTTAAAGGAAAAGAAATAGCAGACAGAGAGAGGCAACATATCTTCCATCTCAGAAACAGTACCACAGTGCCAGCACTGACAGATCATCCTGCTCCATCAAGGGTGAAGGGCCACAGGCCACATCTGCAGAGCGTCTTTGCTGAGCTCTCCCTCCTACAACTTATTGGTGTGAAATGAGACTGTCAATAACAAAACCAGTGACTCCCGTGACAAACTTCTGAAGTACAAGGTTATAATTGCTGAGTAGATTCTGTTGCAGTGAATGAACACAAGTCTAACTTAAAGTACAAATTTACAGAATGCTAGTGAAGGGTTAAAAGAAATAAAAAGCAGTTTCACTTTCCCAGATGACCTACACAAGTAGAGATTACTTCAAGGAAAAAAAAAATCATGAACTCTAACGACTTCAATCCTCAAACCCAATGTTGAGAGAGAGCCCACAGTTATTAAAGTTAATAAATCAGAGAGAGAGAGAGAGAGAGAGAGAGAGAGAAGATACATGAAAATCTGAACAGATTTTGCTTTTTTTCACTCAGAACTCAGAGTTTCTTTCCTCCCTCCCTCCCCTTTCCTTTACCTCATCCTCCATGGGTATCTTAAAAACAGCAAAGAGACTCCTGGGAGGCACAGTTCTATAAGATGTAATTACGGTACCTTATTTTTAAGAGTTTAAAAGTGCATCTTTATGGCCCTATGCAGCCACAGTAACTTTTATATGTTTGATTGACACAAACCATGCCTTGACATAAAACATTTCCTCAAGCGGTAGAAGTGCAGAGATTTTACTCACCCTGCTCTGCCCTCCTCCAAGTGACATCCCCTCCATTCCTTTTGTCCTCCTCATTTGTATAGTACTATTGATCAACTGTAGTTCACAGAAAGCAGTTAGTGACCCCAGTACAGCACTTCTGGTTGTTGTAAAAGCTAAAATGAACTGAAATAAAGTACATGTGATTCATGAGCTGCATATGTGGATGGAACCAGGAGGCCTTGCATTCCCAGACATTAAATGTGCTCCTTCACTCCTGAAGGTTTATATGGTCCATGTTTGACTTTTGATTTTTAAGTGAAAGGACTTGCCTTTCACTCTCATGTAGAAGGTGTTTTTATATATGAGATAAATGTATTGTAGTGTTTTATAGAGTGACAAATACCCTACAGGATAAATCAGGCTCTCAACTTTGCTGAGGGTTTTGGCTAGAACTGCAAATGTTGGCCAAAGCCACCAGGGCAAGAGAAAAACTTCCTATGCAAAGACCTTAAATATGTGTATATGGAAATAGTAACACATATTTACTTCTTCCAAAATGAGTCTAGACTCTAAAAGAAATCAAAATAAGCTTATATTTAGCTATATTTGTGTTTTCACTAGAGATAGCTTTATTGTGTTTTTACTAAGTAAACAAACAAGCAATGATTGCTCTTCCTCCAACATTTCTTTGGAGTTCTTTAAGTCAAGGCTGGCTACTGTGTGGAGCAGCCTTTTGGCGATTAAGGCCAAAGAATCTTGAGTTAAGAAAGAGAAAGTTGTCTGGCATCATATTTTAAGTTAGTGATTCATAGTTTGATGGCTTCACTGTTGGTAATACGGGATTTATCTGACTACTGAAAATTAAACAAAGCAACCTCAAACACTGCCTTCACCGTTTAACATCTTGCTGAAATATCTCATACAAGTGTTTACAGGAAGCAGCCCAGATAGTCCCCCTCTCTGGGTTTTCCTGAACAGATGTCTATTTTCAGTCACTGTATGTAGCCACTAATTACACTTCCCATGAGTAACCAAGGAAGCTTGATGGCCTGCCTAATTTATTTTACCTCCTCATTTTCTCACAAGTAGAACCAGGGATTGTTGCCAATTAGTCAACAAATATTTGCTGAGTGCCCACAGTGAAGGCAGTATGCTGCCCTGAATCTTCTGGTCAATTCATCCTGAGAAAGCATGTGAAGTATATCGCCGAAAACTTCAGTTCTCCCGTGCCTACATTCCTAGGACCTTAGGGGCTCCACAACAACTTCAGGTCCAGGAATAGACAAATTATATGGTCCTGAAGTTTTAGAAGCTGATAAATGACAGGATAAAGAAGCCACAGGCCAGAAACACTGTGGAAAATCATCTTTGCTTATCAAGAAAGAGGGTGGTAATTTATAGATTTACTGTATTATAGGACTCAACATTTGATTTCAGCACTTCAGAAAAATATACCCTATCCAGTGGTAGCAAGGTATAGATCCATGTGGATAGCATTGGGAAAGGATTATTTATTTTGAGAGTTAGCGACTAATCTTCATCTTTCTGCATACACACCTTTATTCTCAACATGGATAATGTTATTAGTAAAGAGTTATTCACTTAACTGGTCTTTGGAGAGAGGCATTTGATGAAGACAACAAAGTGAATGAAAGAATTGGGATAGCTTTCTGGGTTAGAGAATTTGGAAAACGTGCCATTGAGAAAAATACCCTCAATAAGATGCTGATAAATACGGTGCAACCCATCATCAAAACCAAATAGGTTTCATGCAGAGTTTCAAGGTCATCTCAATATAAACCCATCAATGTATGTAACACACCACATAAGCACAAGCAAGGCAAAACCCACTGCATCCTATCAATGTAGGGGAAGCTTCTGACAAAATCCAACATCCTTTCATTATAAAAACCATGAAGAATATAGATATAGAAAAACATTATCTCAATCTGATAAAAGCTGTTTATGACAAAGCAATGGCTAACATCACATTAAATGGGGGAAACTAAAAACTTTTCCTCTAAAATCTGAAGAACAGGAATATCCACCATCACTTCTGTTCAACACAGTACAAGAGTAGAATAACCAGGCAACCACACACTATATTTTGATCAGCCCTTGCAGCTGTAAAAAGCTGTAGGAAGTTCTACATGTCCTTGTGTCACTGCTGGTGATGCAGGCTGATGCCCCCCAAAAGGAAAGGTACCACATCTTTATGCCCTGGTGGTCCTCACTTCAGAATGGAGAGGAGGTGTGATTATCCCAGTGAAGCACCTACATTTCAGGAGAGCTAAAGAATCTCTTATTTCATTTCTCAAGCAGAAAAATAGGAAGAGTCGAGTATCCCCTGTGGAAGGAATAGGTGTTTATTTTTAACTGAAAACAAAACTCCACCTTGGAATTTACTGCCAGTCTTGTGCTTCGGCCAATGGTGAGTACTCAGCAGATAAGAACAGAAGGTGTCTGGGAGGGACCCTGGCCAGTAGATAACACATTTTCATTTTGATTGGAAATTCTTGTACAGCTGCTTTGATTCAGAAAAATGAAATTTCTGAGATTTCTTTGACCTTTACTTAAACTCCTTTTGAGACAGACTTTTTGTTATCACCCGATGAGTTAGAAGGAGCTAATGACTTTATCGTAGTATGAATAAATCATTAAAAAGTGTGAGATAACTGATGACAAATTCTGAACTGAGAATTATCACCTGGTTGATGGCAACAATGTGAACATTGTCCAAGAGCCACAAGTTGGATTTTGTATATTTGATCTAGGTCTTTCACTGCTGTGGGCTATTGTTGTTTCACATTGACATATGAAAGAATATTAACACAATTCATGCAAAAATCTTGTAAATTTTAGCATGAAAAGTTTCAAGTTTTATAGCAGATTGAGGTATGTGTCTGAACATATGGGTATGTACAGACTTTCCTGGAAGCCTTGGGATTTGATTTCTTTTTGTAGTACCAGGGATTGAACTCGGGACCTTGTGCTTGCCAAGAAGATGCTTATGCCACTGAGCTGTCTCCCTGGACAGCCTTGTGATTTTTAAAATGAAAAGTGTTTTGAGTAAAAATAACACCTCTACCACCAACAACATAATCAGAATCCTTTACATAGTTCCACAAGTCAAACATACAGAAAATGTAGATTACAGTGAAAGATAGAGAAATTAAACTTTACATTTATTCCTGATACAACTTTATTAGTCCTAGGGGCTAACTTGTTATAATGCATACATTGTGATCCTGAACCTAGTCAAGTGTGGTTTGTGCCATGGTGTGTTATCCAGCTTCACTCTCTTGCTAGATGATCATGTTTCAAAGTCTTTTGGTCTTTTTCTTATCTGTTAGATATGTTTTACCCTCCACTTTATATAAAAAGTGAACTTCCTAAGCACTAATTTTCCCTTAAAATGTTAAATTCCAATCATTTTATAGATGTAGAATTATCCCACAGTCTCTTAATTTTCACTACAATTAAACACTTAATTTCTATGCTTCATTTTCTTCAGGGCATCATGAAAAACAATAAGAGAGATTACTGGGGGGACATATTGCAGAATTTTGTTTGCCAGAATAAGTAACTTGCATTAGCCTGAAAGCAATGGAGAACCATTGGAGAAGTCTGCACTGGAAAGAAACCAGATAGTAGTTGTCTCTCCAGAAAGCAACTGGAAGGATACACACAAGTTAAAGCAATAAGGAATCATGATAATCAGGATTCAGGTTAAAGAAATGATATTGTGAGATTAATTCCTTTAGGCATGTCTTTGACGTCACCTTGTGAATTAGACAAATTCCCAGATACATCTTACAGCTGAAGAATTTCAGGTAGAGAGTACTCACATGATAAAGTTGTGTTTGAATGTAATAATTAATATGTATTGAGGGCCAATTTATATTACAGTGATAAAATAAAACCAACAATGTATTTAAACTGTAAGAAAATTATAGTGAGTACACACAGAGATTCTCTGGGAAATATTTTTAGAAAGAGTGATTAACTGAATAATGAATTAGTTGACTCTATTATTACAATATTTGGAATGATTTCATATGAAAAACAACAAGACATACCTTTAGATTTTTTTTTCTATGTATTTAGTAGAGGGTTAACTGGGTCTCATTACTACATTGGACTCATAGTGATCCTTCTGTTTTCAGCCTCCCAAGTGCTGGGATTTCAGGTATGCACCACCACACCCAGTCTCATTCCCAGTCTCAGCATGACCCAGGGGCAGTTGCAGCATGGCACACAGAGGATTAAACCCCAATCCATGCATCTGCCTAAGCAGGCACTTTAATCCACTGAGCTATCTGGCCAGCCCTATATACATTTAGATTTCAGATGTAATACATATGCACACTATGCCTAGTTGTATTCAGTTCAAAGTACCATAGGTCTATTATACCAGAATAGCTATTTAGAAAGTATGTTAGTTTTCTATTGCTTTTGTGCAAAAATTACCATAAACTTTATGGATTAAAGCAATAGAAAAGTATTTTCTCAGACTTTTGTAAGTTAGAAGTCCAAAATTGATCCTATAAGACTAAAAATTGGGTGTTCCTTTCAGGAGGCTCTAGCAGAGAACCTATTCTGTGTTCATTCAGATTATTGGCTGAATTAAGTTCACTGTAATTGTAATAAGATTCTACAAACTGGATGGTGATACAATAAAGCTCATCCTCTTATGTGCTATAATGATAGAAATAAAAAGTATTGTGAAGAATATATGATGAAGAGATTATGCTTCTAAGAAATCAAAGATGAATTCATGAATATGTCAAATTTCAATGCAGAATTTTATTCCTTCTCTGGAATAAAGGGTGAACAAATAAGAGTCAGATCTGGGTGACTGATGTGTGTGCTTAAGTACTTGGAGTTCCTTCAGACTGTAGGCAGGTAATAATGTTTTACTTGGATGAAAATGACTAAGTATTATACTGATGAGAATCATAGTTTCCAGGATTTGGAACATTTTTCTACAGAATATGAGGATACATCAAATGCATTTGAAATAGAATGTCAACATCAAGAGTATATCAGGAAGGTTGGGGAGATAGTTTAATGGTTTAAGCACCTGCCTGGCAAGGATATGAGTTTGATCCCCAGCAGTGCATGCAGGTCTCAGAACCCCGGGCATGCCATGCCAGCTACTGAAACTGGGTGTGGTGGCACATGCCTGTAACCCCAGCACTGGGGAGGCTGAGACAGCAGGATCACTATGAGTCCAAGTTGTGTAGTGAGATCCTGTATCAAATAGATAAATTTTTTTACCTGTATTTTAGGACAGGGTCTATAGGACCTCACACTGCGTAGATCGGACTCATAGTGATCCTTCTCTTTACAGCCTCCCAAGTGCTGGGATTACAGGCACATGCCACCACATGCAGTCTCAATCACCCTCTCAGGGAGCTCCAGGGGCAGGGCTGGCACAAAGAGAACTCCCGGCCACTGTGTCTGCCTAAGCAGGCACTATAACCCACTGAGATATTTGGCTGGCCCACTTTTTTTAAACAAAAGAGCCTATCATGAAATTAGAGAGGCGTAAGAGCCTGAAGGTTGAAAGCCTCACCAGAAAGTAGTCATAATAGGTAGGACAGTGGTAGTAAATGATAGTCTAACTACAGTGGAGACAGCATTCATTTAAATGGAAAGGGCATGAGAAGAACACTGAGGACATAAAACCAAAAGGAAAATGTCAAACTTGAGAAATGAAACAAAGTGTAAGAATGTGAGTCTAAGACAGTACCGAGGTGTAGAGCCTGGACAGGAGGTCTAGGAGAGTGCAAAACACATGAACAGAAAGAGGGAAATCAGGTGGAAGCAAAGGTTGGGGTGAAGGGGCAAAGAGGACACGAGTGTCTTTGACCTGTTACATATGGGAAGCTGACAGAGAATTCAAGTGGAGATGCTCAGTGTAAGAGAAGTCTCAGCAAGGATGGAATGAGGTCCAAGAAAAGAATGTTCACAGTTATGGGGGGAGAATACACCAATGATCAAAGAAGATGGAAGAGAGTCACAGGGGATAAAATGGCATAAGGAGGTTTAAGAAAAGAATCTTAACCAAAATTCTGAGATGACACTGGAAAAGAGAGCAGGTGTTGAGGACAAGGGTCTATTTCCAGGCTTCACTTAGTAGGAGCCTGGGGGGCGAGGAAGGGCAGAGTCAAGTATTAGACCAAGGTGAAAAACGATTTTTAGTTGTTGAGAAAGCATTCTAACAGTAGAATGTAAGTGAACAGAAAGGGTAAAAATCTATCTGGAAAACATCATGGCACTTTGGGTGAGGTGAAGAGTGTTAACCTGTGACATTTATTTAAATTTTAAAATGCCATTTCAAATTTCTCAAAAGGATAATTAAGTTTTTTGTTTCAGGTTAGAAACTCTAGTGGTAGGAATTGTGTATGTATTCGAATTTCCAATGCATACCTTTTTATTTATGTATTTATTGTTTTTTTTTTTATTTGGTGGAACCAGGGATTGAACTCAGGCCCTTGTGCTTGCCAGGGAAGCGCTTATTCCTTTAAGCCATCTCCCCAGCCCCATCAGACCTTATTTATTTATTTTTTTTGAAGGCAGGAAAGGTTTATTTAGCTCACAGTTACTGGAGGTTTCAGTCCATACTCAGCTGGGTCCAACACAGAGCAGCACACAGCAGAAAGCAACCTTTCATGGTGGAGGCAAAGAGCAAGAGCACAAGGGAGGGGTAGCAGCAGCTCAAGCAGCTAGCTTCTCTTCCCACCTTACATTGTAATGCAAATTACCTGCCCAGGCAGGTGTAGCATCCACACCCACAGTAATCAATCACAAGCTCCAGAGGCTGCCCCAAGACTGCATGAGGCTTTTGGGGGACACCTATACACAAACCATAACACATTCTATCCAGGCCCAGTGCTAACTTTCACAACATCCTTTTTGCTTTTCCTGACAAGGAGTAATTTCCTATACTCTGTACTCAGATGGCACATAGGTGTCTCTCTTGTAGCATGTCATACTCTGCCACATATTGGGTGATTATTATTTTTTTTTAATTTTCCAGATGGTCTGCAAAAGACAACTTTTTTATTATAGAGATCTATTGCCCATTGTAAACCTCACAGAAACAAACAACAGGTTCATAAAAATTCTTTACAGTGCATGTAAAATCATTGCTTTGTGCAATACATTTATTTATTTTTTAGAGCATTGAAAGCTTCTTTCTTTTTTTCATAATTTTATTGATAAACAAATAGCAATGAGACAGTTTCAAATCAAATCGCTAGGACAGTTTCAATAACTAACACATACATACATTCCTCCTAGTGGTTAATTGCTGTACAAGATGTGGACATGATATCCTATTTACAAACAC
>NW_004524598.1:14422359-14433103 GCF_000260255.1 Octodon degus | reverse complement strand
GGAAGTTTTCTGCTATTACTTCTGCTCATATTTTTTTAATGTCATTTGTATTGACTCCTTTTTTCTCATTGATGCCCATTAGTCTCACATTGTTCATCTTTGCATCATCTTGCAGGTGATAGATTATTCTTTCCTGCATCCTTGTTGTTTTTAAGAGATCCTTTCTTACCTTTTCACTAGCTGCCCCAGCATCTTCAAGATCTGAAACTAAAACGGTTTTACAAGCTTGTGATTGAGATTTTAATTTCCTCTATATCTCTTTGACTCTGCTTCATGCGATCTATTTCTTTCCTTTTTGCTCATTCAAGGAATCCGTCATTTTTCCAATCTACTCTATTTTTTTTTATCAATGTCTTCTTTAGAAGCAGTTATAAATTCTTTTACTGCAGTGTTTTTTTTCAGATTGGGTTTCCACCCTATGTTTCTGTAGTTGCTTCTTTACTTCAGATGCTATGAGTTCCGATAATTTTTTTTATTTCAGAAAAGAGTTGCCCTCTGATTTCCTCTATATCTTTCTGCTGTTGCTTATTTACTATGGATGCTATTAATTCATGCATTTGAGCCAAGCTAGTGTTCTCTGCACTTGATCTGGGTGGGCACTGCCTTTCCTCCATATGTTTCTGCATTTGATTCTTTAGTGCAGATGTTATTAATTCAGGGATTTCTTTTTTTATTTGCAATTTGAGGTCCTCTATATCTTTCTGCAGCTGTTTCTTTATTTCAGAAGCCATTGATTCATTGCTTTCAGCTGTGTGATTTCCTCTTTGTTCTGTGTTAGTGTCCTCTGCACTTGTTACGGGTGGGCCTGGGTTCTGAGGTTGCATTTTGTTCCTTCTCGTCATTTTGTGTAGTACTGTTTTCTGACCTTTGTTGTAGATCTTCGTTGTAGTTATAACCTTCGCACGTACTGAAGTTCAAGTGCAGCTCTACAAAGTTTGGACTTATCCATCTGTGCCTGGCTTGGGTCTGGCTGCTGTCCTCAGCTCCTTCCCACTGCTGCCCTTGAGGGTGAACCTGTTGTGCCCCTGTGGCGAGATGTTCTGCTCCTGGACTAGCTGGGTGGATCTATCCTCTACACTATCTGCAGGGATTACAGCTGCACGGTTACACCCCAGGCATGTATGCCAGGCCTGAACTGTGCCTGGAGGGGGCAAGGTGGAGTAGTGGGGAGATGAAGCTCTCCCTCACACTCACTGGGTCTGGGCTAGGACTGGGTCTGGGGGTTCCTGAAATGCGGCAGAAATTCCTACTTGGTGGGTGGGGTGGGGGAGGTATTGCGGAGTGGTGTGGGACATCCCAAGTGGGTGGGAGAGCGTCTCCCCCACACAGTGCCTGGGCTGGGACTGGTATTTGGTCCGGCCAGTGCAGGGCCACAGGAAGCTCTCCCACACACTCACCGGACCTTGTCTAGGACTGGGTCTGGGGGTTCCCATAAAGTGGCTGAAATTCCTACTTGGTGGGCGGGGTGGGGAGGTACTGCCGAGTGGTGGGGGGCGTCCCAAGGGGGCGGGAGAGGGTCTGGCCCATGCTGCACCTGGGCTGGGACTGGTCCCACTGGCACAGGGTAGCAGGAAGCTCTCCCACACACTCACCGGTCCTGGGCTAGGACTGGCAGACCTTATTTTTAAGTAATTTGAATTTCACATAAAATATTAAATGCCAGCCAGGATCAATGTATGCAGTGGCAGCTCCGAATATTACCTGATGTGCTATAGATTCACCAATAGGATCACAGCTACAAAAATAAAGACATTTTCCTGACTACTGCCAGGAGGCCAGAGGCATCACCTGGATGACAAGCTTCAGGAGATTCACTGGTGTCTGACTGCAGAGGGCTCTTCTGAAATTAATGAGCATGAAAAGAATGTGCTGTGAACCCCCTGTACTGTTTATCTGGGCGGGCACAGCAGATAGAGTGCTTGACAGTGAAATTCTAACCCTGAAAACAGACGAGATGCCAGCACTTTCTTGCCTTGTTGGGGCTGCCATGGGTATCTCCTCTTACTTCACTGGGGAGTGACTGGTATTTGAATGCTGATAACTGCTGTGTGCTAGAAAGGCTGAGTCAGAGAGGACATTCCAGAGAAGCAAATGGCAGAAAAAAGGTTTGGCTTGAATAGAGGCACCAGACTTATTGAAGCTGCTGGCGTGTTGGTGGAAGGGATGGGGCTGCAGAAACACTTCCTGGAGAGAGACTGCGGGCTCAGAAGGTTATGGGAAGGTTATAAAGACAAGGAAATTTGTTTACTTTTCGGTTTAGCACTGCACTAATATATGCTGAGGAGTTCTTGTTTCAGAAGTAGAGGGTGGATTAGAAAGCTTGGATTATGAAAACCCTGGCTTAAAATAGTTGCCTCTTGCAAATGAAGCTTCTATTGAAAAAAACCAAAGAGGATAATCAAAAGGAATATATATATATATATATATATATATATATATATATATATTACCTTAAGCTTTGCCATGCTATTTTTTTATTATTTTTATTTATTTATTTATTTTTTATTTTTCAACAAATAATACACTGCATATATTCTTCTTAGTGGTTAATTGCTGTACAAGATGCGGACTTGTGATCCTATTTACAAACTCCATTAGAACAAATCATTCTATTCATTAACAGAATGTAACTATATATCTATCCCAACCACTTTGAATACACAGATACAAAATGGACATTCATCTGTATACCCCATTTTTTCTAAGTTCCGTTATTGAATATTATAGGTGTGTAAACTCAGCAAAATATTCTAAAAGAGTCCAGTAGCCCATAATAGTATTGGGTCTTCTGTTTAACTGGCAATGTCAGAAATTATTGACCTGAGTCCCCCACAGCTCAACTTAACAGCATGCCATGCTATTTTTAAATACATTTTCATTTCAGCCTTTAGTAATCAAAAACCACAGACCATGGGGCATTTTTCAGCCATCAAGAAGGGTAAACTGGGCTGGGGAGATAGCTCAGCAGTCTAAGTGTCTACCTGGAAAGTGGTAAGACCGAGGTTCAATCCCCAGAACCCCATGTAGTGCTGTGCCCACGCTGAGCCGGCCACTGAAACTGGGCATGGTGGCGCATGCCAGGAATCCCAGGGCTAGGGAGGCTGAGACAGGAGGATTGCTGAGTCTGAGCTGTGTAGCAAGACCTTGTATGAAGGAATGAATGAATGAAGGATTTTTTAAAAAAAGATGGGTAAACTGATGCGTTCTACAGTTAAATAGATGAAACTTGAGATCATACTTATAAGTGAAATAAACCAGACACACATGTGCAATCATTGTATTGTCTCCTTACTGTAAAAAGCTGAAACAGTAACCAAATGTATGCTAGGTGGTGTAAAGTGGGAAGAAACACCAAAAGAAAAGAGAATCTGGGCTGGGAAAATGGAGAAGAGAAGGAAAGGAAAAGCAAAATAAAAAAGTAAATAAATTGAATGGGAGAAAGGAGAAAAGAAGAAAGAAAAAAATTATATATCTGTGTGTTAGCGAAGGTAATTACATTACTAATTTCTATCAGTCTGTTGAAAGGAAAAGTTCCTGCTTACATTGCTTGCCTACGTGTAGCATCCTGAGCAACTACCCCGGGGATAACATGATGCAATCTAATAGCAACTGTTAATTTCTTATCTTGTTTTTAAATTCTGTATCACATTTGTATTTAAATTCAAAATATGAGTATATGGGATAGTTAAGATAGTGATACTATTAATCTCTGATTTCATTGAAAAGAAAGGTTTATGCCAATATCATTGGATAATTAACTGCTGATACCTCGTTGAGCTGAGTAACTAAAGATAACAATATGCAGCGTATTAACCACTGCTACCTCCCTATTATTTTGTTTTGAAATTTTTGTTTTTTTTCTCTTAACAATAAACAAACCAATGAACAATCTAAAGTTACCAATATTTTATTAGATCAAACAAATGAACAACAACAACAAAAAAAAAAAAATCCAAAGTGTCTTATTTATAGTTTCTGGCTGGGGAGATGGCTCAGTAGAATAAGCACTTGCCTGGCAAGTACAAGGGCCTGAGTTTAATCCCCGGTTCTGAGAAAAAAAAAAAAAGAATAGTTTCCCTTGTGTTAGGCTGAGCCACAAAATCTGTGTGGGATGAACACAAACAGAAGACACTAGGAGCTGCATCAACAGAAGAACAGGTACACTGATTTATGAATGTGTTGTTAGATTTAACTTCATTTTTCATCCTGAGAAGAACCTTAAAAGTGATTAAAGCCTCTATGTGAGGTTAGCAGCAAGCAATAGTACTATATATACAAATGGTGTCAAGAAGCAGCATAGACTGGTGGCTGAGTAGGACATGGTGTCTAGGCCCTACCAGGTTTCAAATCGGCCTGGTGGGACAATAGCGTGACCTTGGGACATGTCCCAGAGGCAGAGCACATTCTAATCTTGTGTCCTCATAAATACCTTAATGGTGAAAATGAGATTTAACAATCTTGTGACCTCTTGGGTTACATATTTGTATTTCTGGTGACATCATTGTGTTCTTAGGCTAAACACACAAGTGGCTTGGGATCCCTCGAAGCCTGACATTTCCCTCCTCCCTCCTCTCCAACACGCAGTGAGCATATGCTTTCTAGGGACTCAGGTACTTCAGCATAACATCTTAGTCTGAAAATCACTTGCTAGAATTCCTGACCTCCTTCCGGTATTTGCCTACCAGCTGGATGTGTCTGAATTCATGAGCAGATGGGCTGGCAAATATCAAACCCATACATCACCTAAGCCATTGATAGTTCGTGTGTTCATTTCTCAGATGTGTCTCAGAGAAGTGGGGGCTTTTCCTTTTCATAGACCAGCCTTTTTAAGTTAGAGGCAGAGTTGCTCTTCTGGAAGATTTATAATGACAATGAAGACAAAGAAGAGGAATTAAATTCCTCACTAATAGCATAGTAATGGCATTTTAGTTATACTCACTGATTTTTGTCATGCTGATTTTTGTGTGTGTGTGTGTGTGTGCGCGTGCGCACGCAGCTGCCTCACCCTGTCCTGGCAGTGGGGTTGGTGCAGCATGTGGTGCCTGGGATTGAACTATAGTGCCTGTGCTTTCCTAAACTTGCCTAACCAGGTGCTTGAGACCACTGAGCTATCTTGATGGCCCCTGTCAGGTCGATATTTTTGAGAGTCACAGATTATACTGAATTTCCTGCAAATTGCTCCTATTTTTCAAAGGGACTCTGTAAGTATTTCCACATTTGCTGTGAAGCTCAAATTCGATATTAGACATGATTCATTCACCAAACTTAGCACCTCACTAGCTCCATCTTCCCAAATCAGAATAACAAGCCAAGATAAGCAGTTGCTCACTATGTTTATATTTGAAATTCTTGCACTTAGGGAAATACTAAAGGATGCTAGAAGTGTCTTGTCTTATACTTGCAATATGTATATTTCCCCCAATAGTAATTGTGTGTCTAATAGTCTTTTCAAAAATACACAAAATAGATGTTATAAATATTTTCCTGCTTTGCCAAAGAAAATAAGAATTATATTTCAATGAGTAGAAAATATATGGTTTTCAAATGATTTTTAAGAGAGGAGAGTGTAGAGAAGAGTATGGATTTGAGTGGACTACTGAATTAATTGTAAAATAATTATAATAAGGCAAAACTTTTGGGAATGAGGGAAAGGATTAGAAGAAGGGGAAAAGAAGAGAGGAAGAGCAAAAGAAAGTGATCAAAATATGTTATATATATATGTGTGTATATATATAAGACAAACATATCATGTATTTCAAATATATGCCAATGCATATAAAATGCAGTAATTATAATAATGATTTCTATTATATATTTAACATTCACTCTCTACCAAGAATGCCTAAGGACTCCATGTATATTTTATCTAAGGACTGTATGCTTTTTGTATCACCTTATTCTTACACTGATCATGAGCTGGGTAGCATTTTCATTTCACACTTAAAGACCCTGGGTCTGAGAGAAGAACTTAATGAGCAAAGTTGACCTTTGAACTGGAATGGATTCAACTTCAGAGCTGTCCCCCTCAATTCCAAGACTGAATTCCTCAGGGAACTTTGCTTAGGAGACATGAAGAAATATCATGAGTAATTACTTGTGCTCTTTGGTTAAAAGGAGTTTAGAATCTTGGTGGGTAAGGATCTCATTATTAAAGAAATTATTGGGAATTCTCTTCATGTGAAACTGTGAAAGTGGTTCAGAAACATTTCATGTTACACTTGAATTCTTTAAGTTCTAAGAGGTGTAATTTGTGCCTGTAAAATGGAAAGGGAAAGGGTGGTTGACAGACTGACAGACAGGTGGCCAGTGGAATACAATATTTAGGCTTCAAGGTAACCCCTGCACAGCCATGACAGAAGCAGAGAATGCCCTGTCAAACTTCCGGCTCCATGCATGGTAGATGTAGTGTCCTTTCCTTGCTTGGGCAGCTCAGGTACAACTTTCTCTACAGAGTATAGAAGCAATGTGTCAAATTCTCTTTGATTCTAGAAATAGATGTACTGGTTGAGTACAGACATTAGGCTTATTGATTCATATAGAAAACATAGGATAGTAATGCATTGTGTCATTTGTTCTTATAGAAAATTAAACAATAAAACTGTGAGAAATTCAACAATAGTGTTAATGAGATATTTAAAAACAATCAGAACATAGAGAAAAGGAATCCCATGACATTGCTTTCATGTGAATTTTCTGAAAGGTGTATTACCTGTAATTTTTAAAACTTATTTTCACTTACCAAGAGTTCTTAAAACATGATGCATTTGTACTTGACTTCTGAGAAGAGCACTGACTAGTATACACAACCCATACTAACTATACATCTGGATATTTACTTCCTTTCCTTAGTCCTCCCATGGAAAGTGGAATGTTTATTTCACAAGTTGTTCAGCAGATTCCATATGCTACAATGTGGTCAGTGTTTGGCCTGCAGTCAGAGACTGCTAAGTCAGAGTTCTTGGTCTTCATAGTCAATGTGGCATCCAGAAAATTTTCCCTAACAGTACAGAGCCCCTGGAATTTTGTCTCAGTTCTAGCAAGGACTATCTGTGTGACTTCTATCACTTCCTCTCTAAAATGAGAGTGACAATTTACCTGGTTAAAACAGAAAGGAGTAGACCCATAGATATTTAGAGGCTTGCTCTGGTCTAAAGTTGGAATCTACCCTCTTTGTCAAAAAGAGAGATATCTTTCTCTTAATTCAATGAGAAGAAAGATTTGTACTAATAGTGTTTGGACAGGATATCATGTCTGCATCTTTACTATGAATAACTGCTACAAAGACAACAATATGCAATGTATTAATTATTGCAACTGTCTTACTAACCTGTTTTGAAACTGTCTCATTGCTATTTGTTTCTCAATAGAATCAATTTAAAAAGAGATATAATTTAATAGTGTAATTTAGAAACTGATGGAAATAAGTCGCTTAGAAAAATATAGTATTTGTTTCCTAACTGGTTATATTCTTTTGTACTTATCACAGTCATTATAGAAAAATGGGGCAGGCGGGTTTCATCCCTTCTCATCCATATAGAAAACTCTATTTTTTTCTACTCTTTCAGCCCTTCCAAACTTGTGTCTTTTTCCCTTTATTACCTTTATGGATTTTTCTACTCTGAGCGCTAACTTAAAAATGAGCACAGCATCCAAATTTCAGAGTTCTCTCTCATCATACTTTCTGTCATGATAGATTTGCCCTCCTAATACTCTTTAACCCTTTGCGCTTACCTTATCTCCCTTGGCTCCTTGGCTCCTCTTATCTGTGTCCTGTTAGCCTTAACTGATGTAATTTGTCTTCCCTGGGGTTCCTCCTCTGTAAAGATGTGAACACTCGCTCTGAATATTTCCAACCTCCTGCATTAGTCTTTGTCAGCTGAATTCCAAATGAGCACACTTTTTACAAAAGTTCATGGTTAAGTCCAGGCTTTTTCTCGTTTGTCTGGATTTTCTTTCCACTTTGAAGATCATCCCATGGAACTGACCAAATCGAACTTCTATAAATTTGTTTCAGATGCTCTTTTTGACTTTGGATACAGAACTGATGCTAGTATTAGGTTTGGGTTGTGGAATTAATTGAAGATTTAATCTAATATTTTCCTTAGTGGCTTGGTCTGTACCTCCCTGGGCTTGCTATAGTTATGGTCAAGAGTATATATAGTTTCTGGTCTACCTTGCAATCTAATTTTGGATAGGTCACTACACCCATTTAGCTCTCAGTACCATACATGATTAGATGTATTATTATTTCCCAGATCTAGGCAAGTGAACTTCCTTGAAAATAATAAGGGCTTACAGCAACTCTGAAATATTTTATAAGATTGCATGATGTTCTCAAGTTTTCTTCCTTAGAGTAGGAAACTTCAGTCAGAATCTCAAACTGCTTATACTTAGTTACATTTTCTTTGATGTACAAACATATGCAAATGTAGTTCATCATATTTAACTTAAGTTAAAAAAACTTTTCCCAGTTCATGGTCCAAACCTGAGATGAAGGAGATAACATAAATGAAATCTTAGGTAGAGGAGCACTCGGAGGTGCTGGAATAGGTGGCGCCCGAGGTCTGCTGGGTCAGGGCTCATTGAAGCAGGTTGGAATTTCTCCACAGAGAAAGCTGTCAGCCTTCAGAGTCTTGACTTCTGTAGTTGACCGGTGGGATAGAATGGAGGCTATTTCTAGGAAAGGATGAGTTATCATCCTTTCCTTTCACAACAGGCTTGACCTTGTGTGTGCTAACACAATCCTTGGGAAATTATTTAGTACTCTGGAGTTAAATGTGAAGCAAATGTTGCTGTAAGCACATTTTGACCTTGGCTTTTCTTTCAGTTGCTTTCAAGCTACCATGAAAGCAAGCTAAGAAAAAAGTTTTTCCTCCATAAGGTTTATTGGAGCAACAAGAATTCATTCAGTTGCAAGGTAGCCACACAGTCTGACATGAGTTACAAGCCTGGAATTCAGTTGCTTCTAAGGAAATATTAAAATTCTTAGAGAAAATAACCTTAATTATCTGGAGAAGTCCATGTCACACCTCTGATGCAATGACGTACTTTTTGTACCATCTAATCTTGCAGAAAGGCACAACATCTATTTTCATGTTTTCCATTTTTTAATATCAGGAAAGTGAGTGAGTAAAGGATAGTGAAGTGCAGGTGGGCTACTCAGAACATACATTTGCAACAGAAAGTCAAGATCTAATGAATAATTATGTAGTCTAGTGAATAATTATGATCTAATGAATAATTAACAAGTCATTGCATTAACACAAAATGATAAATGTCCTGTAGCATAATTTTCAAACACATTTCTAATGATTAAAGAAAGCATATGGCAATGATATAGTGAACAGAACAAATATTAAAAGTACGAAGGAAAGTATTCATTCATAAATGTTTGTTGTCATGGTGCAAAGGTGAAGAACAAGGGGGAAGAGTGCCTGGGTATAGATCCCAGTTTTACTACTTACTAGTTGGGTGACTGAGGCCAAGAAACCTTTCATCCTGCAGCTCAGTTATCTCACGTGGTAGACAGGAAAGTTTGTCAACAGTATTATGTACATCATAGAATTGTCAGATTAGAACAGTACCTGGCACAAAGTACACAATCAATCAAAGCAGCTATGACTAACACTGCATATTTTTGAAAAAAAAATCAGATCAACCATGAAAGGTCTACTGAGAAAACAAAATGCCCTTAGGAAATAATTGAAAAACAATCACGTATGTTTCTGGAGGCAGTACCTTCCTCCCTCAGGCAATTGCATATTAATTGAATGGGTTAAACAGCCAATATTTTGTTAGTCTGAATCCTGTGGTTGATCTAATATAAATAACATTTAATAGTGAATAAGATTGATTTGGAACCACTTAACTTTCTTGAATAAGCAACACATCAGTACCCACCTGTGATAGGCTTGCATGAAGTCTCAGTAAGAGTAAAGCTGAAACATGAAGCTATGAAGCTAGAAAGTAATGGGCCAATTTTCATGTGCAAATGCAACTTCTCTACAGTGATGGTCTTGAGAAGAAAAATATGTTTTAGTAATTAGAGGGATACTTTGTATATTATGATCATCCAGTTAGTTATTCACACAAATGAAATTGTTGATCATCAAGGTTTAATGCCTAAGATTACAATTTTCTTTGCATGCTTTTATTGCTATTTTAGAGAAAAGCAGGGTGCCTCAAATCATGGCATTATTCTCTAAGATTTATATGTATCTATATCTGATAGACAAATAATATCCACTCATTCACTCAATATCTGAGCACCCACCAAGTGCCAAATACTTACGAATATGGTAATATTTCTGTGACCCCTTTGTAGTCTTATGGTTGGAAGGGAAGTCAGACATCATAATATCTATTAGCAATTGGATAATTATAACTTATAAGGGATATAGATATGTGCTGTGATTAAAAAAACTCCTTCTCTTACAAAAATTATATTCTTAGAGATTGGGAAAGTTTCACTGAAAAAGTGGTGTTCAGTTGAGCCTTGACAGAGAAAAAGGAGTTAGAGAGATGAAGGGTAGAGCAAGATAAGGGAAGGCGAGTATTTCAGCAAAGGGAATGATACCTGTGAAAGTGCTGGAGTGATGGGTAAGAGCAGGAAGGCCATGGTGGCTGGCATGAGGTGAGTGGTGGGCCACGTTATTTTATTTTATTTTATTTTATTTTATTTTATTTTATTTTATTTTATTTTATTTTTTCCATAATTTTATTGATAAACAAATAGCAATGAGAC
>NW_004524598.1:14383317-14420159 GCF_000260255.1 Octodon degus | reverse complement strand
TCCACCTACTTTCTCTTCCAGGAGATTTAGTGTCTCTGCTTTAATGTTTAGATCTTTAATCCATTTTGACTTTAGTTTAGTGCATGGTGATAAACCTGGGTCAAGTTTTAGTTTTCAGCGCATGTAGAGAGCCAGTTTTTCCAGCAACATTTGTCAAAGAGGCTATCTTTCTTCCAGTGAGTATGTTTGGCCCCTTTGTCAAATATAAGGTGGCTGAGTGTGTTCATAGGGGCTTTAGTGTCTTCTAATCTATTCCATTGATCCTCAGGTCTATTTTCTTGCCAGTACGATGCTGATTTTATCACAGTAGCCTTGTAGTATAATTTCAAGTCTGGAATTGTAATGCTTCCTGCCTTGTCTTTATTACCTAGGATTGTCTTTCCTATTCTAGGTCTTTTCTGGTTCCAGATAAATTTTAGGAATGATTTCTCTAGCTCTGTGAGGTATTTCGGTGGTAGTCTGATAGGGATTGCATTAAATCTTTACAGCAATTGGGCCACGTTATTTTAAATGGCCCTAGAAGCAATGCAAGTTCTAATTAGGTTATGTGGAGGTGGACTGACAGCTTATGAAAATGATGTTTGTTATTGTTAACAGGTTAGAGATTTTAGCCAGATGTGAATGGGGAAAGAAGCTAAAAGACTGTTTCTGCTGACCGAGGATAGACCTGAGATGGACCAGGGGTGGAGAGAGAAAGAAAGAGAAGTTCTTCTGTGAGCTAGGCTTCTTCACTACTCTGGAGTGGGTACTGTTATTCATTGCATGAGCACAATTGGTGCCAAGAAAGGATGGAATCATGGCCAAGGATCCCAGTAAATGTACTGCTGAGGCATCCAAGTGGAACTGCAGTGTGAGTGGCTACACCTGGGTCTAGGTCTTGCTAGAGGTTGATGAATTGCTACATGGGATAAAGACTGAATATCCAGTCCAGTTGGTTAACTACAAGGTACTAAGGGCTCTAACCAGAAGAGTTTTATTGGAATGATAGTTTGGAAAAGTTGACTAGATTTGGGAATTAACACTATGACTTTATTATTGATGAACACCCATCATATGGGTCACAACTGTAAAGGAACAGGAAAGGCAGTCTAAATTCTCCCTTCTATAGATGCCCATGTTTAAAGCATGGGACAAATGCTCACATCTCAGGCTGCCACCTAAAATAATTTGAATTGTGCCTTACCATTTTATTCTCTGCTATATTTCTATTCAATATTCAGTTGCTGTCTTATGTGTCTTTGTTATAGCTCCCCAAATTTGAGCATTAATTTATTGATTTCCACTTGCTGAGATTTCAAACCAAATATGGAGTAAGACATTCTAAATGTAAGCATAAGTAAGAAGTTGTAGGAACTTTGATGTTCCTTTGAAGGATATACAAATGCTGTATGACCTCCCTTTACGTAGAAGCTAAAAACATCTGATGTGTAGATAGAAATGGTTGGATGGAGTTGAAGGAGAGATAAAGAGAAATTGATCAAAGGGTACGGATTTCAGGTAGAGGCAATATGCTTTATGTTGCACAGAAAGGTGTCTACATTAAGTATTAAAGCTTCATGTGCTTCAAAATTTATGAAAAGATTTCAAATATTTCACCACAAAATGATAAATATGTGAGATGATGGATTTGTTGATTAGCTTAATTTGACCATGCCAGGCTTTGAATCTATATCAAAACATTACATTAAATACCATAAATATGGAATATATACAATTTTATTTATCAATTAAAAATAAAAATAGAAAGGTTTAGTAGATTCTTGGCCTCCCTGATATTTTGAAATCTCTCAAATTTTAAAGAGAAGCAAGATACATTTTTTTGTGGGAGCCATCTAAATTAAAATTTTTTTGCAAGTAATTTTCTTTTAAACCCCAACATCAACAAAGAAATCAGCTGGAATGATGGTACTGGTGGCCAGTCTACTAGCTCATGTGGTTTTCGTGTTTTCTCACAGCGTCTTACTTGTTGCACTGAAAGGTTACTCAGAGACATTTGTGCATTCATGATCCATAGGATCACCCCACACTCTGGCCTTCTGTAACACATGTATTGCTCAGACTCTCAAAACGCTCTGCGTTTTTGATAAAACGTGTGAAACAAACCTTGTCACATTCCTCTGTAATCAGGCATTTTCCTCTGTTGAAAATGCCGTGGTGATGATGAAGTCCCAGCGCCCTCGCCATCCATCCCTCTCTGGACTATCAGAAAGAGCACAGCTCCGACTGCCCCAGCTCAGCCCCACTCAGCTGCAATCTCAGCAGTGCCCTTCCAGGCCAGCAGCACTCAGTGGTTCTGGCAGTAGGAGAGACTCTGCAGCTCCCGGGAGGGCTGAGACCATTGCTTCCAAAAGCCCATTAAAAAAAAAAAATGCTGCCTCCCCTGAACTTGTAATGTTTTCATGATGACTGAGAAGCAATTGCTGGCCCAACTGTCCTTTGGGCTGATTAGGAAAAATTGTTCTTCACCTTCTGCCCTTCTGTCCTGTCTGTGCTTCCATGTGTTCTGGTTCTCTTCACTTTAGGAAAGTGATGATAAAGCTGTGTATATTACAATCCACCAGCACTTGATCGGTACTCCAAGGGGTCATGGAGCATATAGGTGTTTGATTAAATGTGTGTCTGGGAACAGTGGAAACCGCGGGAAGATAGTGTCAGAGACCTGGCCTTGTGCCGCTACGGCTGCTTGTTGTAGCAGGCAGGGTCCTTTCTCCTTTCAGCAGCTCACAGTAAGGGCGAGATAGAATTTTTAGAAGTTCACTGAAGGGAACGATATGGGTGAGGTTTCGAGCTATATCAAGGCTACGTTCCCTTCCTTTCTGAAGGTGATGGCTTCAGAACTTGCTAATGAGAGCAGAACCACAAGAGATCCCTGAGTCACTGTCTCTGAAGCCAGTAAAACTCAACTCCGAAGAATGATACTTTTTTGGAAATACTCACAATTTAGTCACTCTGTTAAACTGAAATAATCCCTTTTCCTTCCAGGCCTCTTCTGGAACAATGTTCAAGTAGATTAGTCAAGCTAAAGGCTCATTTTGCCCAGATTGTTGGGCATAATGGAGCAGTTTCTCATATTATTGTTAAGTCATTTCCATTTTGGTGATTCTTGAGACAGACTCAGAAGTTCTTTGGAGAAGTATTCAAAATATTTGTCCAACAAAATGCAATTGTGCCAGCATCGGTGGTTTAGTTTTAGAAGGGAAAGAAATGATTTTCTTATTAAGTGAACAACAACAACAAAAACCCTCAGCTTAAAATAAAAAGAGCTAAAAATCTAGCTCTGTCCTTTATTGATCGTGCATCTTTGGACTCTTCATCTAATGTTTTTTACTTTTTTATTAGTGCATGCATATTAAATAATGTTTATACTACTAGGGAGAGTCAGTACAGGTACCATTCATCTAAATTTTAATAATCTGTTTTTTATCATAATTGTGACAATATTGCCTGACAGGGTATTATAAGAATTAAGTAAGATTATAATTGAGAAAGTGCCTCATACAGGGATTGAGAAAAAGTGTTCCCAATTACACATGGGCATTCATTCATTCATTCATTCATTCATTCATTCATTCACCAAAAAGAATATCTCTCAGTGTAAATTGGCACCATTTGATCCAAATGGGCAACAAATGAGGTGTGATCCCTTTGAGGTGGTACTTCAGTGCAGTATTTAATTCATTCCACAATTCTGGAAAAGGCGGCCGTTATCATCTGATGTGGAGTTTGAGAGGGGGAGAAAAATTTTGTTGAACTCTTCTGTTAGTGAGCCAAATTGTACATGAGCAGAAGTGTTTGTGAACCAAGGTATTACTGTAGATGGAAAATGTTTAGATTTTGAAAATATATTACGGTAAGAGACACGTCATTAATCTTTCTCAGAATACTCCCCCTGAATTTAGATGTATTTACTCCACTTTTGCGTTACTTTGAAGTAGTTCTAGAAGTCCTCTGTCATGTCTTTTTGCAGCTGCCTCAATGTTCTTAACAAATTAAAAATGTTTACAGAAATTTCTGTCAAACAAAAATATTATGGTATGTCCTAATCCATCTTATTCAGCAGCTCTGGCATCAGGCAGCTTCTAGGTCTATTCCAAAGTCAAAAAATGGCCTTGGACATGTTTTGAATCGATTTAGGACATTCATGTGGCCATGACAATGAAGCTGAAGACATGAAACACAGCTACCAGAACTGCTTCAGAAAGTGACAAGAACACTGGGACCGGTACGTATAAAGTGAGAGGGTTCATGGCATTGTGTCTTTTGTGACAAAATGTTTTTTTTCATTTAAACATTCACTGTAGTTTTTGATCATACTTCACAAATTACAAAAATAATAAAGTGACTAAATTGAATATTTTAATTCATTTGTCTTGCATAGATTTTTTTCCATCAGTAATATAAGGGCCATCTTAGGGTTCTTTAAGAGTTGTCCTTCCTCTTTAAAGGGTATGTGCTGCTGTCTTTCATTTGTTGTTTATTTTGTTTTTACATCCTAAGCTATCCATGAATATCAAATCTGTTTTTATATTCCTTAGTGATGAATTCAGTAACATAACTAAGTTTACTTTGAGGGAAATTAGTGAGTCACATGCCTGTTGGAGGGTCCTCTGACTCCTCAGATCCATTCTGTCTTAGGCATGAGTTGTGCTACCTGTGACGAATGTAGGAACGTGAGCAATGGCTGAATCATATCCACAGAGGCTGGTATGTTGTCTAACACGTTCATAGGGCTGCTGGTGCTACCTTCTTTTTCAGGAGTGTAGCTCTCAGTTTCACTATCCTGAAAGGCAGAAGTTGATTCCTTTGTATTTTAGCTGACTGTCCTAGCCAGTGGTGAGGACTCTACCTTAGCATGCCACAGCAGGCTGTTTGTTATCATGGAAAGCTCCAAGAGCTTTGTCATCACTGTGGTTATGCTGGATGCTGAGTTTTCAGTTTAATTGCTACTGTCTTGATGACATCTAGTTGAATTATAAAAACATAAAATGTTGAGACTTACCTTCCCGCCTCTATCTTGACTCAAATGAATTCTTATTTATTACTTTGCTTTGTGTTCTGATTGGCTGAAATCTCTTTTTTGTGCCCCTGCTTTGTCTTCTGATACCACTCCCATATCTATGAGCAGGAGACACATGGAATATGATGGCCGTTTCCACCCATTACAGGCGGCGACAGTGGAGGGTACAGTTTGCTGCTGCTTATCATCACTTCTCAGGAGTCATTTTACTCGTGTTGATTTCATAAATCAAATTTCAAGGTGACAATGGTGTGCAGAACTGTGGGTTTTTGAGTTATTCCTGAGGTTTTCTTTGGTTTGTTTGGTCTTTCCATCTCCATGGACGTATCCATCATGGTTTCTGCATTAGTGTGAGGATATTTTTTTCCTTCTATCTTTACTTTCAAAACTTGGCCAAAATAATATAGGTTTTAAATGAAAAAGTGCTTTGCTATTAGAAAATTTCTAACCTTTTTGTAACCACAGAGGTACATAAACATTTATTGTAAACCAGTTTTGAGGTCCTGCACTATGCTGAGCACAAAGATAATGATACTCTTCAAATAACATATAGTCTGCTTGGATAGATGTAAAACACACACTGTATGAACTTACCACCCAAGGCAGTAGACAATTCATGCCATCTGAATTATATAAGGCTTGCTGTGGAAGGATAGATTGTCCCTGGCTATAGAGGTTACCATGCTCTTCTAAGAAAAAGTGATGAGGATAGTATGAATGACTGAATGAACAACATAATAATTATGTTATTAATGCATGTCTGGGATACATAAGAAACACATTCATTGTATGTAGTTTTTACATGTGTATGACAAATATTAATTCTTAATTTTTCAATATTTTAAAAAATACATTTAATGTGAATGTTAGGAGAGAGTGGAGAGTGAAATATAAGATAAATTTTAAAATTTTAGTGGAACTTATACTCTCACCTGATGAAATGAGTGCACTTTACGGAATGCACAAATACAAACCAACACAGGAGTCCAGGTTATCACTTCTGGCTTACATTGCTGGTGGTCTCTGGACAAGAATGAAATAAAAACCAAAGCAAAAGCGTTTTCTGCAGTTCAATCACAGGCCCCTGAAAATGCTTGCTCTTTCTAAAATGAGGGGTTGAAGGAATATTTGGGATTTCTCTTTCTTTCTTTCTTTCTTTCTTTCTTTCTTTCTTTCTTTCTTTCTTTCTTTCTTCTTTCTTTCTTTCTCTTTCTCTTTCTCTTTCTCTTTCTTTCTCTCTCTCTCTTTCTCTCTCTCTCTCTTTCTTTCTTTCTTTCTTTCTTTCTTTCTTTCTTTCTTTCTTTTTTTTTCAGAACTGGGGATTGAACTCAGGCCCTTGCGCTTGCCAGGGAAGCGCCTATTCCCCTGAGCCATCTCCCCAGCCCCTGAAGGAATATTTGGTTCTGGACTTTGTATCATAAAATAACTCAGCACATACATAGCCTATCCTCACAAACTCCAAGGAGGATATACTTGGTGAAACAAGATCTATGTCATCTCTAGCAGATTCCCTTTGACCTGTGCACTCCTCCACCAAGGTCACCAAGCGCCAGTCCTGTGCAGCCATGCTGAGGCCATTACATGTGGACCAAGTGACATCACAATGCTTAACCCCTGTCAGAATCAGGGTGCCGTCCAAGGACCAGGGACAGAGCTGAGCACTTAGCACGCACAATCCAGTGACTCTGTGAACTTATTCCCAATGTGTACATTCACAAAAGAGGATGGGAAAAGTTAAGAGATTTTCCCTGGGCCATGACTGATTCAAAATCAGTTATGAACCCACAAAATCTATGTTCTTCTCATTTGACACTATAATAAGACTTAATAGTACATTATTTGAAAGATTTACTCACACTTGCTCCTGGAAAAGTCTTAATTATTAAAGAGCAAACAAATAAGAAGCATAACTCAATTTAGTTTTTCTTATATAGTATCTCTAGGAATTCCTTTGCCAAAGTGCCTCTTCCCTTGAGTAGTATTTAGCACTGATTTAAATAATAAAAAAATACTTGGAAATGCTATCATAAGGCAAGATCTAAAATAATGGATTTAGGAGTTAGTGTGGTTTTTTTTTCTGTTGATATTCACAATAATAAAACATCCACCCTTACCTCCAGAAAGTTGACAAATTCCTCAGCAATGCTAAAATATAAGCTTGGTTTTTGTGATCAAACATTTTCATTTGAGTTGGCTTATTTTTTAATCTTCTTCCAGTCAATAACTGTCCAAGAATCCCAAAACGAAGGGGAAAAAAAAAGTTAAGATGAAAGGGAAGGAAAAAGAAAACAAAATCATTTTAGTTCATGTTATCTGAGAATATTTTGAAAGTTTTAGTTTTGACAATGTATATTTCCCATTTTGTTCTTTCTGGACATGTCATAATTGTTAGGAAAGAAATCTGAAATGAAATAAAATACTAACTTTCCCCTGACATACCTCAACATAATCTCTGTCCCCAGGGGAGTGAAACAGTTTCTTACTTATGTCATTATCAGTTACCTCAAATATTTTTAATTAGGCAATTCTATCTGACTTATTAAATTTAAATAACAGGCATTGGGGCTGGTGAGATAGCTCAGCAGACTAAAGCACTTGCTTAGGCAAGCTTAGGCAGTGCAGGAACTGTGGTTTGATCCCCAGCACCACATGCTGTGCCAGCCCTGCCTCCAGGGTGGGCTGAGCTGGCCAGAGTCTGGGCATGGTGGTGCATGCCTGTAATGCCAGCACTGGGGAGGCTGAAAGCAGGAGGATCACCATGAGTCTGAACTGTGTAGTGAGACCCTGCAACAACCAAATGCGCTAACAAAAACCAAAAGTCATTACATGTAATTCACCAGACTGATGAATTTTAGTACCTGAATTGATCCATTGGCAATGGTAGATGAGAAAATAAAGACAATGATAAATTCTTTTTTTTTCTTTTTTTTTTGTTTTTTGAACCAGGGATTGAACTCAGACCCTTGCGCTTGCCAGGGAAGCACTTATTCCACTGAGCTATCTCCCTGGCCCAACAATGATAAATTCTAAAGTTTTTAGTTGGTTTTGAACAAATAAGACTTTCCTGCAATTAGGCTTTCTCTTTGGAAGTGCAAATGTTTATCAATAGCAGTTAACACATGCTCCTTCCATTTCAAGTATTAAAATCTTAATGTCACAAGTATACGTGGAAGTCATTTCTAAAGGATTGACCACCATGCAGTTGAAGGTGAAAGTAAATACTTCATATTCCCTTTACCAAGAAGGCAACCTCAGGCTGTTAGACCCCAGAGAGCGCCCTGGAATCATTCTAGCATTTGATATTGCTATTACGGAAGCCATTTCACCTCAGGGTGATACTGATAATACGGAGCTCAAATACTTAGTATTTATACAGAAACACCTCTTCTTCTAAAGCCATTAAAATGGCACTTGCACTTACAAAGGTGTGATCCATGTTCTCCAACTTTAAATGTGTCATAAGTCAAGATATGCTTTACTTCAATAAAAATTGACAATCAGGATCTTAACTTTGGACCAAGACTGGACAATTGTGGGTCATAAGTAAAACGTGTATTGGGTGAGCACATGTAAGCCACCAAAAGGTATTTCCATGGACTTTAAAACATTTTTTAGAGGAACGTTCAGAAATATAGCTCATTTGGACCAGATCTTTTTGATTTTCAGTTTCTCTTTTTTTCCCATGTCATGGAATAAATTCTTTGAAAGAACATTCCAGGTTTGCACAGGCTAATGAAAAAACCACATACACTTTAAAAATTTTTTGAGGCAAAACCCCTGGTTATGTTGTTCAAAGAAGACAAGAGCTTTGCAATTAGACTCATTAATGTAGGTTAGGGTCTGGTTTCCTTTATTCTATGTCTTCTAGAGGCAGATCGATGCCTATCCTCGCCTAGTAAAAATATCAGTTTATAATGAAGACATAAGCCTTTGATGTATTTCTTTGTAAAATTTGCTTTCGGAAACCATTGATGCCTTGCTCTATCTCCTCTAGTAGTGCTTTTATCTAACCCTAGAAGTCACCCACCAAAGCAGACATGCTGAGGTCCCACTGCGCTCCTATCAGGCCAGTAGAGAGGGCTGACATGACATAGTACTCTCAAATGGAAAACATATGTTTGCAAAATGCCTAGTTTCCTGGTAATAATTAAGAAGGCTACTTGGCAGATTGGCAGCCACATAAAACAATCGTTAGTAAACCCTATATTTATTATGTTCCCATTTTATGGAAATGAAACCCACATTATAAATATGTGTCAAACTGGACCCTAAATGATACACAGGTAGAATCAATTAGGACAAAGATGAAAAGAACATGGATAGGTTTTCATAATTCATTTTTCTCATGCCCAAAAGACCCCATCACCACTACCACTAAAAAGAGGCACATCAAAACATTTTAAAGTTTGCATTAAGTTTTAAAACCATCTTGGATAATATCTCTTACAAGTCCTCCTTTGGTAATGCGGCTCACTGAGGAGCTCTGATAAACCACTAATTGAGATAAGGCCTTGTAGTTGGGAGACTTTTCCTGTATAAATATTCCAGCTACATAAAAAAAATTCCAAATACTTGAAAAATATACACACACCCCTTAAGGAATGATATGTGTGGAAAAATACACAAATATATCTACATCTGTTGTTAAAACACTGAAATAATTCCAAACCAGATGGAAAATATACACCATATCAAGCATCCCTTGTTTAAATCTGTCTTTTCTCTTAGGGCCTCTTGGAGCACCCTAAAACATCAGTTAAAGAGATAAAGACCTGCCGCCCAGCTTCATTGCCTTGTCTGTACAGTTGGCTTCTCTACTGCACTGTTGCCCATTTTGAAAAATCATGTCTGCACACAGATGTTGGCTGCTTGCTTGTGACATACGCACACATGAAATGAAACCAGCAACATGGCCTTAGCAGTGTGAAAGCTACATGGTGAAGAAGGTTATGACATCAGCTAGCCAGACGCAAGTGGGCAGAGACTAGCACACATCATTATAGTTACTAATCAATCTACTACAAAAAGGCCAGGGATTTCCCCTCTAGGGAAATAACGTTATTGTTGATGGTATCAGTGAAAACTGTTAGAAAAACTCCCTGGACGTGCAGCAAAAAGTTGGCACATTTTCCACTGTGCGTCTTCATCTACAAGAACGAAGAAAGAAAGATTTTCCTTCTCCAATTGCCCGTTGCATGCCCAGTAGGCCCAGTTGTTCAACCAAGTGCACATACCTTGTTTTCTAGACTGAGTTTACTAAAATATTCTCTGTTACAAAGTATATATTTCACATAAATCACTGGGGTGGGGAATTTTAAAGAATCTCTACAGAAGGTGTTTTAAAATAAGAGACATTTTAGACATATGTTACAGACTAAATATGACACTAATTGTTTTTTTCTTTAGTTGTTTGTATTTTTGTATTCTCATTGGTATACATTTTTGCCGTAATTTTATTGATAAACAAATAGCAAAGAGACAGTTTCAAATCAAATCGGTAGGACAGTTTCACTAGTTAACACACTGCATACATTCTTCTTAGTGGTTAATTGCTGTACAAGATGCTGACTTGATATCCTATTTACAAACACCATAGAACAAATCATTCTATTCATTAAGAGAATGTAATTATATATCTATCCTAACCACTTTGAATACACAGATACAAAATGGACATTCATCTGTATACCTTTTTTTTTGTTGTTAAGTTCCGTTATTTGAATATTTTAGGTATGTAAACTCAGCAAAATATTCTAAAAGAGTCCAGTAGCCCATAATAGTGTTGGGTCTTCCACTTAACTGGCAATGTCAGAAATTGTTGACCTGAGTCCCCCACAGCTCAACATATCAACATGGCTTTACTTCTTATATTTCGTTTTTATACTTTTCTAGGTATACATTTTTAGCATAGCTTCTTTTTTTGCAATGTTAGCTGTTTGTACTTCATTAAATAAGAATACTAGAGACAGTCTTTTTGTACCACATATATTTATTGATTCTCCTTAGATTTGTTTAACTTGTGAAAATCTTCCAACTTCAGACAAATGCACTTAATGAGAAATCAATATTAAAATTTAATGAATATAGAGTTGCTTCAGTATTTTGTCACACTGTAAATATTTATTAATACAGTTGAGTTAAAGCAGTAGTGACTTCTACTCATGATTTGAAGCCTCCAAGGAAACACACTGACAATTATGGTTACAGCAAATGATGACAGTGGTATGATCGTGTAGTTAAGCAAAGAGGCTCTGAAGGTGAGAAAACAAAAAGCAAACAAGCAGACAGGTTTTAATCATGATTCTGCCTCTTATTAATCTTATTTGTATGTACAAATTCTTGTTTTCTGGTGTTTTGTCTTTGCATTTAGTACAGTATCTAAAGAGTCTCACTACACAGATCAGACTCATAGGGATCCTTCTGTTTCATCCTCCCGAGCACTAGGATTCCAGGTGCGCTCTCTGTGCCCGATCTCAGTCACCGTCACGGCACTCCGGGGGCAGGGCTGGCATGGCATGTGAAAGATCATATGTACACATTCTTTAACTTCTGTCTGTTTCCCTAGTTATAAAATTAAGTAAATTTATTAATGATAGTAATACTGGTAATGATTATCATAAAATATGAAAGCAGACCATTACAGTCATAAAAGCAAGTTCCTCATTATATCTCATAAAAATCTTAGCCTCATATCCGGAATGTAATTTTTTTTTCATTGCTGTCTCAGCCTGCCCTGGGGGATAGGGCTGCATGGCATGTGGTGCCCAGGGATGGAAACATGGTCCCTGCATGCTTGCCTAAACTTGCCTAAGCAGGTGCTTTAGACTGCTGAGCTATCTCACTAGACTGTCCAGATTATAATTTTGACATTGGAATATTTTCATCATCTTAGAAAAACTGTTGACTCTCTTGTTTATATCACCTCTCATTCACTCTGTTGTTTTAAATTTTTTTTATTTTAAAGAGAAGTAAAACCAAAATAATTGTTTAAACTTTCATAAAAAATAAAATTTCAAAATGAGATTGTAGGAGAGCAACAATGGTTAGTACATTATGTATTGTAATCCCCAAAGTGGTTGCTTATATTGTAGATATACCCTTGAAAAATTGATCAAACAATGTAGGCATCATCCTTTCATTTCAATGAGCTAATAGCAATTAGTAATATAACTCTCTTAACTCTCTTTTGTGTAATACTCTCTTGTTCAAGGAAGAATTTCCACTCTAAAGTTACAGTGATAACCAAACATATAATACCCCATATGCCATGCAGGGTTGTATATGAAAGTTGTACTCAGGAACAGAGTAAATAACCAAAAACTATAGGAGGTAAGTTTTGTAGCATCAAAAAGCTGAAGTTGGACTGGCAAGACAGCTCAGCAGACTAAGCACCTGCTTAGGCAACAGCAGGGACCAGGGTTGATCCCCAGTCTCACATGCTGTGCTGGCCCTTCCCCCAGCCCTCTGATCTGGTGACCGAGTCTGGGCATGGTGGCGCATGCCTGTAATCCCAGGGCTGGGAAGGCTGAAAACAGGAGGATCACTATGAGTCTGAATTGTGTAGTGAGACCCTGTACCAAGTACATTAAAACAAAAAAAAGTTTTGTGAAGAAGAAAGAAGAAGAAGGAGAAGAAGAAGAAGAAGAAGGAGAAGGAGAAGGAGAAGGAGAAGGAGGAGGAGAAGGAGAAGGAGGAGAAGAAGGAGGAGGAGAAGAAGGAGAAGAAGGAGAAAAAGGAGAAGAAGGAGAGAGAAGAAGGAGAAGAAGGAGAAGAAGAAGAATTTGTTGAAGCATCCTATGGTTTCTACAGGAAGATGTGATTGGCTTGTTTGAATAGTCTCTTAGACTGGCAGAAATCCTTTTTATTCAATTACATCATGTTTCTATCCAGGATTCAAAACCCTCTTTATGACTTTTGTCTAAAACATGATTAAGCAATTGATCACTTAAATGATCTAAATTGATCTCTGAAGTACCTCGATAACTTTTCTACCTAATTTACATTTCAGCTGAGACATTACTTCCTGATCTCCATCTCTCCTCCCATGCCTGGCTTTAGTGTCACTCCTCTATGTTTCCATAACAAATAATATTTGGTTTTGTCTATCTCCTATTGCAATTACATCTTGGCTTGCCTTTAAGTTTCACAAGAACAGGGCTTTCTCAATTTTCTTTAACAATTTAGTTCTACTTTCTGATGTGGTGACTAGCAAGATTTGGGGTTCGATCAATATTTTTATTTTCTACAATTTTTATTAGTACATGTTTATGACATGTAGTAGAGAAAACAGTCCAGAGATCAGCTTAGGTAACCACAAGCAACAGGAGAAGCTATGAAAGGCGCAGACGAGGCCTGGAATAGAAAAGCCTACATTGCCAGCTGAACACATTGAGACATATTTTCTGCCTGAAACAATAACAATCATAAATGAACTATTGTTAACATAAAAATACCAAATACTGGTAAGAGCTGTCATTTTGGTTTTCTTTAGACATGATAAATTACATTTGCAAATTAGTGTCTGATCTGAGATGACATGGAACAAATGGTAATATTTACATTCTCCACATTATCCTTGTCAGATTAAGCTGCAGTTGGCCAATGTGGATATAAAGAGGCCTTGGGAGGTTCGCCTGCTAAACCAGCATGTAAATTGTCTCTAAACCATCCACACGCCTCCATTTATTATCTCCTTAAACCTAGGAACAGCTGTCCCACTTACATGTCAATTTTGCCTGCTTAGGGTAACTTTACAAGAGAAAAGAAATAATAAAGAAAAATGTCTCCGAGAAAGTAACTCAAAATAGGTTAACAACCACAAACACATTCTGTAAGATGTGTCAGGGTTTTTTCCTCCTTCTTTAGTGGATTAAGAGGAAAGAGGAGGCAGAGGAAGAAAGTGGAATCTGCATGCCTACCACACAAAACATGTCTTGGTGGATACTGTGTCATCCTGCCCTCTCCTCCCAGGTTAATCTCTAATATAGACAGTGTTAAATTCATTTTACAGACATAAGTACTGAAGAAAGACGTTAAGTAATTGGCTAAGACAATGAGGATAGAATTAGTATTTCAATCAAGGAAATTTGTATATTTTATCATTCTATATATTGGATCATTGTCAATTTATCAAGCCATTCTGGAACACTGGAAATGTCTGAAGAAGACACCAGCTCTCTGGAGAGTCTGTGCAAAGCAGGAAACATCAAGCTTCTATTGCCTCACTACTATGTTATGCAGAAGTGTGGGGAAGAGGAACGGCTCAGGAAACCCCTGTTAAGCAGCTTCACAGGATGTGCAGCACCAAACTTCACTCTTTACTTCCTCCATTTCTATCAGGAAAACTGCAAGCAAAAGAAAGCATCCCAGTGATGGTAGTTTATTTTGATTTCATGTGGATCTTGTCTTCAAAATCAAGCCTCAGAGAGAAGATATGCAAGGCAGAATGACCAAAAAAAAAAAAAAAAAAAAAAAAAGAAAAAAAGAAAAAGAAAAGAAACACTCACTTTTCTTTCTCACAAGGTTGGTAGAGGAAGGAGAAAAGGTGGTAGCAGAGAGAGCCAGTGCAGGACTGTGCTTGTTTCAGAACAATAAAACTTTATGGTTTGGTAAGTCACTTTTGTGAACTCAACATCAGAATCATCCGCTATATAAAGTCATTAATGGGCAGATTGGATTTAAACCAACCGAGAGATTTAAGACATTCAGGGAATTACGGACCATGTATAAGATGATACTAATGAATTATTATTGATAAAGTTGGTACTAGCACTATAGGTAGGTAAGAAAATGTTCACTTTATAGTGACAAAGATATGTAAGAATGAGATGACATTTTTGGTAGGCTTTCTTTTCAAACATTTCAGTTAAAAAAACACAATCAAAAGAAGCAGAAGACTTAAAATGAAAAATGTATGGGAAAACTTTGAGTTTAATAATACCTAGGAAGGTGCTTTATATAATTCTCACTGATTATGTGTGTAACAGCTCATATTTTCTTAAATACAGTGTCTTGAAATAAAGAACTGATTCACTTAAAACCTCATGTATTTTAAAATGTGTTTGAGGGGCTGGTGAGCTAGCTCAGCAGTCTAACCACTTCTCTGGCAGTTCAAGGACCCAGGCTCAATCCCTGGTACCACATACTATGCCAGACCCAGAATCCCAGGTGAGTTGTACCAGCCACTGAAGCTGGGCAAAATGGTGCATGCCTATAATCCCAGCACTGGGAAGGCTGAGACAGGAGGATCACTACAAGTCTGAGTTGCATAGCGAGACCCTGTGCCAAATAGATAGATAGATGATAGATAGATAGATAGATAGATAGATAGATAGATAGATAGATAGAGAAAATAAAATAAAATGTGTTTGAATCTTGGGCTTCATCCCCCAGAAATTAGTGGGCAGCCCTAGGGAAGCCTGCCGTGAAGTCATCTGCCAGTGTCTGCTGCTCACTTCTTAACAAGAAATCCTATAGAAGTTATTATTATAGCATGAAGCAAAAAGTGTTAAAATTGCCAGTGATTTTAGGGCATGTTGAGCTCCCTGTCCAGAAAAAGAGGTAGATAAACTACAGATAATTGTGGTATTCCTGGAAATCATATGTTAGCCTCTGCCCTTGCTGTGGGAAGCTAGTACATCACAGTTATGCCTTCCCTTGGTCCAATCTTCAATCAAAGCCAGGATGCTTCATTACTTTGCTTACAGAAAGACTTTTCATATGCTCCATAATATTTGCTAAAGATACTTGAGGAAGAGGGAATGTGAATGGAGAAATAGATTCTGGGATACATGCCACATCTGCTATGCTGCCAATGGCATCCATGTTACCCAGAGAGCACCCACGTGTTGGCCCCGTGTCTGAGTTTTCTCTTCAAGGACAACGCAATAAAGAGAAAGGCGGCAGAGGTGGTGCCTTAGTTACCAACACATCACATTCCCCAAATGCTTAAAGTTCTTAAAAATGAAAACATAGTTTCAAAAGAAATTTATAAAATACCATTGACTCCATTGTTAAGAAATAGCCATTAATGTAATTATCAGGAAGATATAGATGAAATGGGAGGGCAGGGAAAACCATACTGCGAAAGGGACTTACAACCATACAAATTGCTTCTCATAATGAGACTAGAAGGCACCACTTGGATCAAAACCACTTGAAATGCTTCACAAAAGTGTAGCTTCTCTGACATTACATTAGAATCATTGGGAGAAGGGCCCAGGAACCTGCCTTTCCTACAAGATTTCTGAGGTCTCATACACAGTAAAGCTGAGGGCTCCAGCTTATCGTCTTAGCCTTCATCTGCATTTGCGCCATTTGATGGGCATCCATTCTTGCCTTCTCTGTCAGTTTCCTGGAGGACAGCCCCCTGAGCTTTATCTTTAGCTTTGTAGTGCCTGCTTCATGTGTTTCTCCATCTATTCTATTGGACTCACAGGGCTTTACATGATTGAATCTTTTATATCTTAGCTATGAGTACTTTCATTTTTTTATCTCCAAGTCTTGCACTCTCTTTTGTTCCCATGTTATCTGTTTTCCCTAGCAGAAATTACATATTGTCATTGTCCACTTACTTCTTTTTTTTTTCTTTTGTAGAACCAGGGATTGAACGCAAGTCTTTGTGCTTGCTGGGCAAGCACTTATTCTACTGAGTCATCTCCCTGGCCCCTTGTCCACTTACCTCTTAAACATTGAGTTTCTCAGTGGAAGAGCTTCTTGGTTCAGGATAAATGATGAGTAATTAGCAAATGAGGAATGAACGATTTCTTTTGAGTCATGTTTCTTACTACTTAGTGCTAATTCTTTTATTCCAGAAGTTACACAGCAGGCATTTTTGTAAATTTTCTCTACACCCTTATCTTTAACAACAGTGTCATTGAAATGTTTCTTATATACCCAGGACAAGATAAGAAGACATGAATTTCAGTGCTATAACATTTGAAACTACAGTTTCAACTGTATTTCTCTCAATAGCCTATATTTTGGTAAGATTAAGAATCTGCTCCTTCATAAGATTGAACTACTTTCCTCCATGTTCTCAGGAAACAGCACAAAGTGCTACCTTTGACATTACACAGAGAAAGTGCAAGTCTGAGATGATTTTAACTAAATCTAGAAATGGGTTTATTTTTAACTAAAATAGTTTTCAAAAGAAATATCAGATTTATTATTTTCTGTGTGTTAAAGAGAAAAAAAGATTAAAATGACTTCTGATAAAGGACACATATTCACTGAATCATTCAAGAAAATTAAAAGTTCAAAAGTTCACTTGCTCTTCACCAAAGATAAAGATTTGTAGAATCAAGTCTATTGCTTATTTATAAGAACCCTGGAACAGAGCTGGACGGGTTACCTGGAAAACTTTTACTTCTATAATTTGGCAAAGATGAAAGACAGTCTCTTTTCAGTATAAGATAAACTAAGTTGGTGTCTGACTTGTATATGTGCTATATTTGACATGTAAGCAAAGATTGTATGAATTTGGTAACAATTTCGGAAACATGACTTGCTGAGAGCATTTTCTACTTCTTTTTGCAGTATCTGTCTTTCCAAAGCTCTTGTCGTTCTGGCCAACACACATTGCCCATTCATGGAATAGGCATGACTCATTTCAACCTATTAACGTCCATCTGGTACCCATTAAATCAGAAGACTTAATAGAAGGCAACTAAGAAACTTAAAGAGACCTTTCAGTGTCTCTACCATCTAGGCTCTTCATCTAGGCTCCTGTTTGAAGCAGACCTGATATGCTTAGTATTCACCATGAATTCCCCCTAAAATATTTGCATCTTTGGACAGTATTGATTATGTTATTGATCATTGACTGGTATATAGGAAAAACTCATCATGGGCTTGTAGGAGAAAAACAAACCTCTTTCCAATCTAATTTTCTATAGTTGCTGTTTATCAGAATCATCGCCAGTGTTCACATCCAAAGGCTAAATGTCCATATCAGTGACAAGTATAAAGTATAAAATTGGGAAACATGTTACACTGAGACTGGAGTACCACACAATTTGCAAACAACTCTTCAAGAATAATATATGCATTGAGTTATATCAGATAGCCCTAATCAAGAGGTCAAATTAGGAAAGATGTAGTTCTTCCTACATGTATCAATTAAATTGCATATAATTAGTTTAAATGAAAATTAATCATCATTGATTTTTTTTCTCCTCAGGCAAATCTCCATTGCTGAAATATAGAACTTAGAGTTGTGTCATAACCTCTTACAGTTTTTCATTGGTATCAATAAAAAATAGAAATTGTTAGAGAGATGGTGGGCAATGTCAAATGTTTGAAAAAATAGATAAGTTGAGGAGCTAGGACAAGCACAAAATAGAACTGGCATTTAGTGAAAAAGAACTACTGAGCCATCACATATAAATATGTGCTCATTATTTGTCAAAAATAAATAAACGCCCCCTCGCCATTTAATCAACTCCATTCTTCTATCATCTTTTTTTTTTTTTGGACAGGATCTCACTAGATATTTCAGGCTGGCCTTGGACTCCCATGTCACCTGGGCTGGCTTGAGGCCCATGGTGAACCTCCTGCCTCAGATGCTCAAGTTCTGGGATTACAGGAATGTACCACCATGCCTGGCTTCTAGAATAACCTGGATAGTGATTGAAAATTCAGGGAGAACACAGTTTTATTGGACTAACTTTGACCATGTGATGCTTCTTGGTTAGAGGAAAACAGAACACCTTGATTGACTTCTGCACCAAAAGGACATAAACGAAATTAACATGATGTTGAAAGGGCAGTAAATGGGGGAGGGGAGGGGCAACAGTACCAACTGTCATTAGTGTTTGGTGGGTTCTTAACCTGAACTTTATTATTAAAAATCTCTGGAACTGTGTAAATGTTCACATGGATGTTGTTTTCTCAGATCCTTAAGGAAGTTCAAGTCACAAAAGGGCTAAATCTGTTAGAGAGTATTATAAAAATGTTTTTTATACATTTTTCCAAAATACAGTGCCTTCAGTACAAGTTATCTTAATCCTCAGTAGGAAATCTTTGCATTTAGTTTCACATTCTTTGTATTTTTGAAAAGGATATTTAAGAGGATAATGAAAACAGGAAAATAATCCTTATTCTGGAATTTAATGTTTGTTGATGTGCTGATTAATAAGTAACTTTTTAGAGTTTGGAAGATAAAATTTGCCTGAGATGTAGAGGCAGGCAGCCAACCATCTTTTATCATGTTGTAGCTTTATAGCTACAAAGCCCACCCCAGAACTACCCTAGGCCCACCTCTCTGAACCCCCTCCCTTCAGAGAGGGTGGGCCTAGGGTAGTTCTTCAGGAAGAGGTCATGGTCATGGCCACTGATCTTCCTCAACCAAGCCACCATCATATTCCTCAGTCGGCTTCCTCTCCATTCTCCATCATGAATATGTCAAAACCTCTCTGTTCTCTTCAAACCTCTGCTACATATTTATCATTCTCAGTCATGGAGTAAAAGTTTCTTCATATCCATTTTATTGTCATATACTTGTGTCTGAAAATAGACTAGTTCCCTACACCCATTCTTGGCAGAACCAACAGGTAGCACACAATCCTCTTCATTTCCCCTTTGAGAAAGAGGGCTGGGAGAGAGGAGAGAGGTGGCTCTTTGAAAAGGGCCTATCAAAGCTGTTAAAGGGGAAAAATGCTTTCATAGTAAAAAGGTAAAATTATTCATCATGCTACAAATATCCCTGAAGATATCTAACCTCAGTGAGTCTTATGTGAAGCTCATGAGAGATATTTAGATTTATAATTTAGTGTTGAGTCTATGAATCAAAGCTTTTCTGGGGGCCGAGGAGACAGCTCAGTGGCATAAGCACCTGCCTTGCAAGGGCAAGGTCCTGAGATTGATTCCCAGTACCACCAAAAAAAAAAAAAATACCATCAACATATCTCACAGTCCTAGAGAAATCATTAAAAAAAAAAAAAAAAAAAAAAAACACCAGAAAAGAAAAGAAAAAGAAACAAATATACAAAGCTTTTCTTTTTTGGAAACATAAATCAATGACTGGGAACCTGGCCACCACTGTCAAATTTATAAAATTGATGTCTTTAAATTGCAAACCTGGGACCAAGACCTGAGAGGCCCCCAAGTTATGTGATACTCTGTAAGATTTGGCCTAAAACAGTTATCTGGTCCTCCCTGTTTTTGTTTTATGTACAAAGAAAGTTTTTTGGATTATTGCTTTTAGAAATGGTCTGAGTCAGGACATCAAGCTTGACTTTCTAAAGGATAATACATTAATTTCCTGTCTGATTAGTAATTATTATTGTCATTGAGAAGCACAGTGTTATTTTTATTTTTTATTTCCATTTGAATAGGACATAGAGTACTCCAGTATATTTAGCATAGTAAAATATGTCATTGAAAATAACAGTAGAAAATACAGTGCAACTGTAGAATTTTTCAGTTATAAAAAGTAAAGAAAGGGACCGGGCATGGCCCGAGTCTAACAATGCTGCTCCCCTCGTGTCTCCGCTCTCCGTGTGCACCGCTCTCGGCTCGAGCGCGCCTGCACCTAAAGAAGTAAACAGGTCATGGCACGTTTAACAAAAAGGCGACAGGCGGATACAAAAGCTATCCAGCATCTTTGGGCAGCAATTGAGATTATAAGGAACCAGAAGCAAATTGCCAACATTGACCGAATTACAAAGTATATGTCTCGAGTCCACGGTATGCATCCAAAAGAGACCACCCGTCAGCTGAGTTTAGCTGTGAAAGATGGTCTTATTGTCGAAACTCTGACAGTGGGCTGCAAAGGTTCCAAGGCTGGGATTGAACAGGAAGGATATTGGTTACCAGGAGATGAGATTGACTGGGAAACAGAAAATCATGACTGGTATTGTTTTGAATGCCATTTGCCTGGAGAGGTGTTGATATGTGACCTGTGTTTTCGTGTGTATCATTCCAAGTGTTTGTCTGATGAGTTCAGGCTTAGAGACAGCAGTAGTCACTGGCAGTGCCCAGTTTGCAGGAGCATTAAGAAGAAGAATACAAACAAACAGGAGATGGGCACATACCTGAGGTTCATTGTTTCCCGCATGAAGGAGAGGGCAATAGATCTTAATAAGAAGGGGAAGGACAATAAACACCCAATGTACAGGAGGCTGGTGCATTCAGCTGTTGATGTTCCCACCATACAAGAGAAAGTGAATGAGGGGAAATACCGAAGTTATGAAGAATTCAAAGCTGATGCCCAGCTGCTTCTCCACAACACAGTGATTTTCTATGGAGCAGACAGTGAGCAGGCTGACATTGCGAGGATGCTATATAAAGATACGTGTCATGAGCTGGATGAACTTCAGCTTTGTAAGAACTGCTTCTATTTGTCAAATGCTCGTCCAGACAATTGGTTCTGCTATCCTTGTATACCTAATCATGAGCTGGTTTGGGCTAAAATGAAAGGTTTTGGGTTTTGGCCAGCCAAAGTCATGCAGAAAGAGGACAATCAAGTTGACGTTCGCTTCTTTGGCCACCATCACCAGAGGGCCTGGATTCCTTCTGAAAACATTCAAGACATCACAGTCAACATTCACCGGCTGCACGTGAAGCGCAGTATGGGGTGGAAAAAGGCCTGTGATGAGCTGGAACTACACCAGCGTTTCCTTCGTGAAGGAAGGTTTTGGAAGTCTAAGAATGAGGACCGAGGTGAGGAAGAGGCAGAATCCAGTATCTCCTCTACCAGTAATGAGCAGCTAAAGGTCACTCAAGAACCAAGAGCAAAGAAAGGACGACGCAATCAAAGTGTGGAACCCAAAAAGGAAGAACCAGAGCCTGAAACAGAAGCAGTAAGTTCTAGCCAGGAAATCCCCACGATGCCTCAGCCAATCGAGAAGGTGTCAGTATCAACACAGACTAAGAAGTGCCTCTTCCCCTAGAATGCTGCACCGGAGCACCCAGACCACCAGTGATGGGGTCTGTCAGAGCATGTGCCATGACAAATACACCAAAATTTTCAATGACTTTAAAGACCGGATGAAGTCAGACCACAAGCGAGAGACAGAGAGAGTTGTCCGTGAAGCTCTGGAAAAGCTACGTTCTGAAATGGAAGAAGAAAAAAGACAAGCTGTAAATAAAGCTGTGGCCAACATGCAGGGTGAGATGGACAGAAAATGTAAGCAAGTAAAGGAAAAGTGCAAAGAAGAATTTGTAGAAGAAATTAAGAAGCTCGCGGCGCAGCACAAGCAGCTCATATCTCAGACCAAGAAGAAGCAGTGGTGCTACAACTGTGAGGAGGAGGCCATGTACCACTGTTGCTGGAACACGTCCTACTGCTCCATCAAGTGCCAGCAGGAGCACTGGCACGCGGAGCACAAGCGCACCTGCCGCCGGAAAAGATGAAGCCGGCCCCGCGTCGCCCGCCCGACGAGTAAGCCTCAGACACAGTGGTTTTTGTTTCCAAGAAGCCAAAATTGTTTAGAATTTGCTTCCCATTTTGCACCAGCCTTTAAACACTTTTCGTGAAGAAATTTTGCACAGTAGTTTAAATCTTTTGTTAATGCTCCTCTGGAGTTTTTCAGGGGGTAAAAAGTAACATCAGTGGAGGGTATTATTTTAAATAAATTTTAATTGAGAATTTGTTGCATTTTCAGCAAATTTTAAAACATTTTTAGGTTTTACAGAGATTTTAACCTTTAAACAACAGATCTTAAAAAAAAAAAAAAAACCAGGTGAATACAAGTGAGTTTAACAAAGAAACATTTAGAATAGATCTGAATGTAAGAACTACAGAACTCTTTCAGAATAAAACATACTACCTTGGAAAAAAAATAAAAAAAAAAATAAAAAGTAAAGAAAGTTAAATAATCCCAAAACTTGAATACTCTAATGACATACTTCCTGGAAATTAAGACAAGTAATTTGAACTTCATGCTATTTCCTTATTCTAAATCCACTTAAATGTGAATTGGAAAACCCACAGAGTTATTCAGCAAGTGCCTTAATAATCATTGTTTTCTATCATAATCTACAGAGAGATATTTTTCTTAAAATTAAAGCTGGACAAAACAAAGAGCAAAGCCATGTTATTTATGGGCATCTTTGAAATACTCCTCCTCTACATGAGACAAACAAGTTCTCACATATTAGAATGTCACTGACTTACAGGTTTATGCGATTCTTTTTTTTTAACCTCCTTTTCCAACTGTATAGTCTAGTCCCCTTACTTAAGAAGTGGGACTAGGGCTGGCCAAATAGCTCAATGGATTAAAGTGCCTGCAAGCAAGAGCAGGGCCCGGGGAGTGCTGAAAAGGCAAGGCAATGGAGACTGGGTGTGGTGGTGTGAACCTGTAATCTCAGCTCTTTTTTTCTGTAAATCTATTTTTTAAATAATTTTATTGAGAAACAAATAGCAATGAGACAGTTTTAAAACTGGTTAGTAGGACAGTTTCAATAATTAATACATTGCATATAGTTGCCTTCATAGTGGTTATTCATAGTACAAGATGCAGACATGATATCCTGTCCACAAACACTATTAGTATGAATCTTTCTATTCATTGAATTAAGAAAAAGTAGCTGTATATCTATGCTATTTTGTATATACAGATACAAAATGGTCCTTTGTTTGTATCCCCTTTTTTGGTTTAGTTTTGTCAGAGATGGGTATTCCAACTGGACTATTGGAATATTTTGCTGAATTCATGCATCTACAATATTTAAATGACAATCCCAGCTCTTGAGAGGTTGTAAACAGGCAGATCACTATGAGTCTCATCTAGTAGTGAGACACTGAACACCCAGTAGACCCTTCCCTAAAACACCCTTCCCCCCAGGAAAAAAAAAGAAGTGGAACTAGTTAGAACTCCCTGTTAACAAAATATCTTGCACAAAGTAAATGCTTTTTTTTTTTCATATCAAAGGATGCCAAACCCAGGTATCAAACTCAGGACCTTGTACCCACCGGGCGGACACTTATGCTGCTGAGCTATCTCCATGGCCACAAAGTAGATGCATTAAAAAAGAACTTCTGTGATCCAGATGCTCTCACTTTTCCCATAATAAAGGAAATATAGAATATTGACAGAACACAGGATGTGCAGTTTCTTCCAGCACTGGATCTTCCATCTGCATGGACTTCTACTCTACAAGGGCATCTGTTTTTCCCACATCCTGAGATCTTTCCAAATACCTTTTACAGCTCAAAGAATGAAGTCTTCATTTTAAGTCCACCACAATAGACTTTCCAACATTAAATATAAGGGAGAACTGATTCTGGGTTTTGTTTTACTAGATGGATTAACTTCTCCTAGGCCTGAACACTTGTTGTCAGCTGGACACTAAGCCCAAGGTCAATTGCTTATCTGTTTCCTGCCTTTTTCACCAGCTAATCAAAAAGGCTGATTCTGACTTGTTAGAGATAAATAACTATACAAAGAACTCCCTACAGCTTCTAAGCATCTAAAACACTTGCTAGCACTAATTTCTTCACTGATCTAGCATGTTTGGTAATGTTATGACAACAGAAACACCAAAGTAACACCCAGGATTCAGAGGAATATTTATTTAACATTGGATGGGCACTGCCAACGAATTAATCTTTAGAAAAATATCAGACTCTGAAGGCTCAGGGATGAAAGTTTTTGCTGGGTTGAAAGGGAATGGGCAGAATAATCAGAGTACCTGGCTGTGTTTGATTGGTTATGAATCCCAGTGACCAGCTATGCATCACAGACATCAGCTATTTCTTTCTTTTTTCTTTTTAATGTATTTGATTATTACAGGATCTCAAAAATGCATCTTGGACTCATGGTGATTCTTCTGCTTTCAGCTTCCCCAGCTCTGGGATTACAGACATGCCTGGACCCTGTGACCACCTCAGCCTGCCCTGGGGGCAGGGCTGGTGTGACATGTGGTATCAGGGACTGAACTGCAGTCCCTGCACTTGTCTAAGCTTGCCTAAGCAGTTGCTTTAGTCTACTGAGCTATCTTGCTGGCCCCAGGATCAGCTATTTCTAAGAAACAGAAGTAAAAGGAACTGTAACAAGAACTGTAACTTGAGCAAATGCAGTACACTGGCTGGTGTGCGTGTGTGTGTGCTGGGGGTGATTTTCTGTTATAGTAACAGCTTATAAAGCTCATCTCAAGACACTCTACTATTACGCATAAATTCTTAGGAAGAATTCAATAAGTTTAAGAAAAAAAAAACATGCTTTTCTTATAGAGCACAACATATAGACACACCTGCTGGTTAAATAGCCCTAGAATAATCTCAGCCTAAATGGCTGAAACAAACAAATGACCAAACACCCAAGGAAAATGTGATCCAGAGAAAGGAGTATCTGGAACATTGGTAGCAGATTTATCTTATGTATATTATTTGTTTTTGTTTTAAGATTAAAGAAGTTACTGTTTGACTTGTTCCTTTTTAAACCAAAACATCAGTGCTCAGGTTTATTCTCAGTAAATAATTAGCTGGGTTTTGGGTTGCAGTTTGGGAGTTTGTCTTTGGAGGTTTTACCATCGCTGGCTTAGGATGTTTTTGGAATAATTCTAAATAATTTCACACTAGTAGGAAGCCCTGAAATGTTATTGTTAATCAAGTCAAGCCCTTTCAGGTTAGAACTTGCTTAAATTCACACACAGCGATAGCACAAGGGATGTCAGGGTGGTGAGATGTCATGTGTGAGTGACAGCTGTCATCCCATCTCTGAGGATATAAGACCCTAAGGTCTAATAGATGTGAGCTGTCCTCATTGTGGGTGGTAAGAATGTTGTCAGTTGTGTCCAAAAGAACTTCGAATACCAGAGTTTTATGAAAAGGATTAGTTCATTTTTCCCCCACACAGAGAAAATACCTCAGCACATAAGTTACAAGGACCTCTGGCTGATAAGTGATTTATACTAAAAACACTGAACTTAGTCAGAAGAAAGCAATCCCTGCTATTTCCCTAGCCTGGAATTTGGATTCATTCCAGGCATTTCTCTCGGAATCAGGCTCAGACATCCGCGTCTGGAGTCCTAGAAAACTGATGAGCTCTTCCGCCTCATAAAAATCCTTTAGCCTTACCAGGCACACGGAGACTTATAGGAACAAAATTCGTCTTTTCCCTAATTTAGTTTCAAAGTCACCCACCCTGGCCATTCTCTTGCAGCTTTCCTTTCTCTCACCCCAGCATGTCCCTGTTTATGACCTTTCTGTCTGTCAAAACTTACTTTCGGTTTTTCCATTTTCATAGGCTCTGGAGAACACTATAAATGAGGGAATATTTTTCTTTTACTGTCCCTTAAAGGAGAGTTTTATTCACCACCATGTAGAACGCCCTGCCTTAGTCTGTTAGATTACAACAAAATGCCCTGGAATTGTTCTTGCAAAGAAGAGAAATTTATTGCTCAGGGTCCTTGAGGCTGAATGCTTCAAGATCCAGGCACCAGCAGGCTCAGTATAATGAAAGCTTCTTTCTCATAAATGACACCTTCTGTCTGTTCTCAAACCATGTTTATACGGACACCGATCCTACTCACGATGGAGGAGCCACTATGACGTAGCCACCTCCCAAAGACCCCGACTTGCACCATCATGACCTCGAGAAGTCAAGTTTCAGCGTACGGGTTTTGCGGGAACATATCCGGATCATAGCGTGGATAAACCGGAGGTAGTCTCTAAAATCAACTGGGATTTTCTGTTCTATATCTTAAATTAGCCTTACCACTACAATGCACACTAAAACGCCAATAAATTATACATTTATAAAGATTAGAAAGAGTTTAATCCCTGGTACCGCATGCGTGCTGACCCCAGAACCCTCAGCACACCGTGCCACCCCTGGTGGCACACTCCTGTAATCCCAGCGCTATGGAGGCTGAGACAGGAGCATCACTGTGAGTCCGAGCTGCATAGTGAGACCCTGTATCCAATAAATACACAAATAATTCAATAAATTTTTAAAAAAGATTACACTTTGGGTATTGATCGTTTAATATTATATAGAGATTTTGAAGCACACGATGTGACTTTGTCCAAATAAAATTAAACAAATAGTATCTGCAGTTAGGAGTGAAGATGAGGTCTTGAATTTTAAAAAATAATATACTTCACAATTTTTAAATGGGAAAATAACCTACAAAAATATGCAAAAAACAAAAATATTATGCCCAGGAGATAGCTCAATGATCTAAGCGCCTGCCTGGCAAACACAAGGACCTAGGTTCCGTCCCCAGTACCGGATGCTGTGCTGGCTCCAGAGATGGACGTGGTGGTGCATGCTTGTAATCCAAGTGCTAGGGAAGCTGAGACAGGAGGATTACTATGAATCTGAGCTGCGTAGTGAACCCTTGTACCAAATAAATAAATAAAAGACTAAAAAATTTTGAAAAGGTATTGACACAATCAGTAACAAGTTATATTTCTTTCAAGATTTTATATGTGAGGGGTGATGGAGATAGTTCAGTGGTCTAAGCACCTCCCTAGGCAAGCTCAAAGACCCGAGTTCTATTCCCGGTACCACATGCCCTGCAGACTTTGCTGTGGGTTCCCTGAACTGGCTACCAAGACCAGGAGTGATGGCACACCCCTGTAATCCCAGTGCTGGGGAGGTTGAAACACGAGGTTCTGAGCTGTGTAGCAAGACCCTGAACCAAATACATTAAAAAGAAAAATAAAGATTTTATGTTTGAGCAACTTGATTCATTTCTGAAAACCCTGGTGTTAGATATCAAGTCATTGAATTACAAAAATACATTAATTTTAATAGGAAAAAATGTTCCATCCAAATTCGAGATGCCAAAAGATTTTTTTGCAGATAGCAAAACATATCAAATGAATGTTTAAATGTTTCTATAAATAGCAATATTTTTAAAATAAATAAATCAGGTTGAGCATAAAATGCTGTGCTTTGGGAGCTGATTGAGGAGCATTGAGGGTGGGTGTGGGGCATGAAGTTTAGGGGTATAGCCTTCATTCTCAGAGACTCCCACAGGTCAGTGATCATCCTTTAAGCAATTTGCGGGGAGATCATGGTTAGTTTCCACTCAAATGCTACTTGCTTAAAAAAAACATTTATCATATCTCACAATTTTACGGGTCTATTGGACTAGTCCTTTAAATGCAGGCCAGCTTGGATAATCTGTGTAGATGGCTAGGAGTAAACTGGAATATGTTGGTGTGGGACAGCAGTAAACAATCTTTTTCTAGACAGGAGACACTGGAGGTATCCTAGACCACATTGTCTTTGTTACAACCACCCAATTCTGCCTGTGTTGTATGCACACGGCCCTGCACATATGTAAACAGATGGGTATTCTTGATAGCCTCAGGTCTAGGCTGGCCTCGCTCAAGTCTTTGGGAACTGGGATGCAAACTGGTCTAAAGAAGTGATTCTCATGATGAATGTGTATTAGGATCACCTAAAGAAATCCTTAAAACATATCTCTGGGCCTCACATCCAAAATTTCTAAGTCAAGGAGCCCAGTTGGATTGTGGTGCATTTACTTTTTTTTTTTTTTTTTCAGTGGTACCAGGGATCAAACTCAGGATTTTGGGCTTGCCATGCAAGCCCTTATTCCACTGAGCTATCTCCCCAGCCCAGCATTTTCATTTGTAACAAGGTCTTGGATGCTGCCAGTGATTGGAGGACTATATTTTGAGGGCTATTGGTCCAGCATGTTTCAGCTAAGATGGCTTAATTCTGCTCCATGAGTCTCTTGTGTCCAGGAAGCTGGTATGGGAGGTCTCAGGGTTCCAAATTGCAGCAAGAAAGGGCAAGCCCCATGCATGGGTGCTTGCCAAGCCTCTGCTCACATTATACTTGATATTGTCCTGTTGCCCCCAAACAAGTCACAAAGCCAGGTTCCATTGATAAAGAAGAGAGACCACTCAGTGGTGTGCACAAAGAGAAGTCTGAACAAACTCGACTCTATTATTTCAGCAAACTACCATAAAATATCAAAAAATGATACAGTATAGAAACACACCTTTGGAACAAAATAAACACTGAACACAAAGGGTTTTTAAACACATGGAGATAACACACACAGAGAGAGACACACACACACACACACACACACACAAGGAAAGGAGAATCATAGAGGACAGTACCTATTTTAGTCTCTTTGTATGTTTACAAGGCAAAATAATCTGAATTCATATACATAGCATACACAATGTGAATTTATTCAATAGGATATACCATATTAGAAATAGCCTGAAATGGTATCAATGCATAACTTCGCTGATGTTTTGGAGGACTGTGGGGTAATAAGTTACACTGAAAAACTGAAAAACACTGTGATCTTTCAAGAACTGCCTTATTCAAGTAATGTGAGATAAATTTATGTATATTGAATAGTGTCGTAATTTTTAATAAGGAGAAATATCAGACAAAAAGTTTTATTTTAGTTAAACTCACAAAATGGGTGCTCTAAAGATGACAAATAGTTCTGAAGGATGTTTCTAGGGATCCTTGGGATGGAACTCTGGGATACTCTCCTTATACTATGAAAAAGCCAACACACAGCTTGCTACCTACCCATAGCTAGCCTCTTACTGGATTTCCCAGCTTCATAGATTAGGGAAGTTATGGCATTGATTTATAAAAAGTGTCTTATACTAATTCTATTTTTTCAGGAACCTGTTTTAAAACAAAAGAACTAAAGCTGTTTATCAATAAAATTTGGGGAAAAAAACCCCAAAAACAAAAGAACTAAAGCCGAAATGAATGATTCCCAATCCAAATGCCTTACACTATGCCTAGCATTGCATTTCATGAGACATAGAAAAATACTTAGGCATATCAGTGTAAACTAAAGCACACTGAACATCTTGCACTTGGTTTACTTTATTGTGGATTAGAAAAATCAATTTTGCTTACATGACTGTGTAGCTTCAAAACTGATGAGAGAACCAAATGATTCTATGAAGTGGTCCATGCTGAACTACCAAATTAAAACACAAATTGAAAAATAATATATCCTTCCTATAAGGAGAGCTGCTATATAATATGATGAGCCACTTTTATGGTTCTGAACACTTGATTAAATCTAGAATTAAAAAAGATAGTAACCCTAACCTCAAGAGGCTAATATTGTAAGTGAGGGCCACACAGCAAACATTAGGTCGGGCAATAACAAAGTATCAAGGGTTAGAAAATCACCAGATTGAAGGCTGTGCTTTAGGTTGGACGCTTAAAGAGTGAACATTTTCCATCTTCCCCCCAAGTACAGAGATGGAAATAAGCCCATGAGGTATGTGTGACTACTCTGGCGAATTTTAAGGAAAACTATTACCTAAAGATGTTGATCAGTTTAGTGGAAACAGGAAGAAGTAATATAAATTTATCCCTAAACTGTAAGTATTGAGTTGGTTCTTTTCTTTTCACATAATTACCATTTGTGAATGTTCTCACTAGTAGGTATGGCAGCCATCTTTTTTCTTATCTACCCTGTGAGCAGAGTAGCTTCCTGTTATGAACTGAGTATTTATGTACTTCCTCAAAATTCATGTTAAAACCCTATCCCCAGCATCGAATGTATTTGTCTTTGGAGGTGGGGCACTTAGGAAGTTTAATGTGTAGAGGAGGTCATCAGGGGATGAGAGCTCATGATAGTGTAATGTCCTCCCTGAAAGAAGAAGAGGGGTTAGAGTTCCCTCACCCTCACCCGCATAATCACTCTATATGGTACACACCTAGAAGGCAGTTATCTGAAATCAAGAAGAAGACCCGCACCAGGAAGCACAATCAATTGGCACCTTGGTGTGGATTTTCTGGTATCCAGAACTGTTGGGAATAAATTTCTGTTGTTTAAGCTACTTGGCTTATGGTGTTTTGTTATTGTAGCTTGACTTAAGACACCTATGAATACTTTCAGATGTTTACAGAGAGACCTGCAAAGAGCATCCCAGTCAAGGTGCTTTTGATTAGGGTTCTAAGTCAAGGGTCAGAAGGCAGCATTGGTCTATTCTGTTTTCATTTCAAGTGACAAAAATAACCTCAGAACAGTGTCACTACTGTCCTCCTATATCTTCTCTGGGCTATTTTCTCTCCTTAATATCTGAGGCAATTCTAGATGCTCTGGCCTGTCAACAATCCACTTCTATGAACAGAAACATTCACTTCTCTTCTGAAAAATACACTCAGATGCATGCTAGCAAGAAGGGCCTATTTTGTAAAACTTCCCAGGTAAGACATGCTTCCTCTCGAAAATAGATTATGGTGTGGGATTTAAAACAAAATGGAGTCTGGGCATGGTGACACATGCTTGTAACCCCAGCACTTGGGAGGCTGAGGCAGGAGGATCACTATGAGTTTGAGGTCAGCCTGGGCTATATAGTGAGTTCAAGACCAGCCTATACTACATAGTGAGACCCTGTCTCAAAAAAAAAAAACCTACATAAAACAAAACAACAATATCAACAACCCACAAAAACAAAACAAAACAAAAGTCAAAGAAAAGAAATTTCTGGTCGTCATTCATGAGAAAAAGTATTATGTCCTAATGAATCATGTGAAAATGTTATAAATTTTCAGCATTCAGCTTCTATCTTCTAGCTTCTATTTTCAGCATTTAGCTACTTTCTTCTAGCAAAATATTTATGAACAGAGGGGGGTTTGGCATAGAAGGATAAATTAGTAGATAGAAACTTGAAATGGAAATTTATGAGAGACAGGATCTTGCAGCTTGTTTTTCCATGAAGTTTAGAGACTTGTTAACTGCTTTGTGTGTCTCCAGGGTGTCATCAATTAATTGAACTCTGGCCTTGTAGAAATTGATTGATGTACAGGTGATTGAAGCAATGACTGTGTCTTAATATTAATTGTTCTTCCTGAAAACATGTTTTCTTTTCTACAACTCCCCCAGAGAAATGTGGTGGTGAGAGAAATAGAGAGTCTGCTCTTTCATAGGTCATAAGTTACCTACTCATCACTTGGGAGGTGGCACTTGTTAAGAGCAAAGTGGAAAAAGATGTATAAAGAAAGAAATTGGTGTTGAGACACTGTTAGAAGACCCATTATTAATCCATTTTCCCCAAGACACTGCCTTATTTAAGAAACAAGACCCATAGAGTTGAGCTGGCAAGACTGATGTCTCAATGCCAGCTGACACCTAGCTCTTCTGTAATAATGCAGAGTGCATGGGTATTTGGGCTTGTGACACATTTTCTTAAAAATTTCTCCCCACAGCTCCATTTTACAGATAAGAAAACTCATGTTCAGAGATTTTCCTGGGGTCTCAGAGATAGCAAAGCAGAGTGAAGATTAAAATTTATATGCCTCAGTTGAAGGCCCAAGAAAACTTCCTGGGAGTTTGTTTTGTTGCCTTACCAACTTAACTTTAACATATGTATAGAAAGGTATAGGAAGAAGTGGAAGATGGGATGGGGCCTTCATATATTAATTTTCTTAACAAGTTTTCTCAGAAAGAACATAGTTTTAAATATAAAGAAATTTGAATATGGGTCAGTGAGTGCACTCACAGTTTCCATACTTATAATATGCAAAGATTTCTAAGGTAAGAGAAAAGTTAATTCAGAGAAAAATCACATAAATTATACCTACTTGATGGGAGAGACACTGCGCTGGTATGTATGATTTGAACAAGGAGAAGATACTTCTAAGAAGGCAGAAGACTGGATTTGCTCTTTGTATTAGAAACTTCCATCTATGATTTCAAGTTTGCTAAACCACTGTTTTTTTTTTTTTTTTAAAGAACGTGCATCTGGTGAGATCATATGGCTTTTGGCATGCCGAGTTGCCTCTGCATCATGGAAATGGTACACACATCTTTTGGGAGCTCTGGAGATCGATAGCAATAATCTCCATGTCTCCTATTAGCTACTTTTGGGAGCAAAGAGGCTGGCTGCTTGTGATTCTTTGCCCTGATTTGAAACATTAGGTCCAGCCCCAGAAGAGGGATATTTAGCTTTTGTCTGGCAGCCCCAGCATGGGATAAATGATACTACTTCAGCAGTCCAGGACAATAGCAGTGTTTCTTTTACGAAAACTGATTTCTACACTGATGTGTGGTGGTAAAGGTGATACACCGTGTAAGTTTATCTCCGTGTCCATCTCTTGCCAATGGCTGGAGTGTAGATAAGCCACTCAATTTTCCCACTCCTTCTCATTTATAAAAGGGACATAATGAAGAATAGCTGTGAGGATCAAAACATAGTCTTTAAAGCATGTAAATCAGCTCCTGCCCACAGTAAGTGTTGCCTGCCATTGATATTAATAGAGTTAGAGCATGTCTGTTTTGCCTTTCCAATATTTTCTTCAGAGACTTTTTTTTCTTTTTGGCTCATTAATTATGTTTTACTGTGTCCCCATTAGCCCTCGTGTTCTTTTTTATTTTATTTTTTTCCATGTATGTATTTGGTACAGGGTCTCACTACGCAGCTCGGACTCAGTGATCCTCCTGTTTTCAGCCTCCCCAGCGCTGGGATTATAGACCTGTGCCATCACGCCCAGACTTGGTCACAGGCTCAGCTCATTCTGGGGGCAGGGCTGGCGCAACATGTGGAACTGGAAAGCAAACCCCAGTCCCTGGACTTGCCAAAGCAGGCCTTCATATTCTGGATGGATATATTCGCTCTTACAATATTTTATATGGTTTTGATCCCAACTTAAGAGTGAGTATTAATTCAGACCAAAATGAATTGTTTTATGTTACAGCTGTCTTTTAAAACCAAGTGAAAGCCAACATTTATTTCCTTTTAGGGGATAACTGTATCACATTCCTTTTCTAAATTTAGATTTTTAAAAAGAATTTGACATACCAAACTATCAAATAGTACAAGGTGCATTATCAACTGACACATTATTTGAGAACTTTGCTATCTGCTTTTCCCCCAAGTTCTACACCATATTCTAGTGTCTGAAGGCGATGATGGTGGGACGCAACTTCCCTAGTGATGGATGACTGCTTGGTAGGTAACGCACAGCAGAGTTTACTTTTTCAAGTTTTTAATGTTCACACATGTGTTAAGTCATCTGTTAGAAATGTAGAATGCAGTGACAGAAATAACCAGATACCCTGTAACAAGATGCCACAGGGCAAACTTAGGAAAAGGAAATAACTATGCTTCACTCTCTTTGTGTAATAAAACACTTCTTGTAACCTGAAGTTTCACTCCCATTTGTGTACCATGGATTATTTTTTAAAGACATTTCCAGAATACTAGGGAAAAGTTCCATAACGTCCTCAGAATTTACACACACAACAATTAGCACTACAACAGTTTTCTTCCAAGACACTTTGAAAAGAAAGTTAAACAATTGATTTGGTAAGTCCCAAATGTAGACATGTGAAACATGACAGTAACAAGAATGTTTCCTTGCTTGTTGTGTATCCGGTGGGTTTTCGTTAACAGTTATTTTTTCAATATATAACCATATAGTAACACTTGTTTTTGGGTTACTATTCACAGTCTATCCCTTCTTTTGTGAAGTTTCTGCCTCATTTTCCTACTGCAAACTTTCTGCGACTTGAAAGCCAGTCTCCTAACCTAGTGCTGTCTTTGTCTGAAATGCCCCACTTCAGCTTGCCCTTCCAATAGCCATTACTTGATCACTTGTTTATTAATAAAATTGTTCCTGTTCTCTAATCTGTCAGAATTTACCTTTCTTTTGGGTACAGGGCCTTGCTACACAGTTCAGACTCATAGGGGCCCTCCTATCTCAGCCTCCCCAGCGCTGGGATTACAGGTGGGAGCTACCTCCAGGCTGGCATGGCACTGGGAGTTTTGGGGCAGGCACAGCATATGGTATGGAGGATAGAGCAGGTGTCATTGCAATTGCCAGGCAGGTGCTTAGACCTTCAAGCTATCTCTTCAGCCCAGAATTTACTTCTGAAAGTAGCATGGAATACTAACTCAAATTCCATCTTTCTCCCCAGTATTGTGCTAGTAAATGTTTAAGGCCGAAACTTGTTTTCTCAACAGTTAAAGGGGAATAAAAACAGTTATATCGTGTGTCTCAGTTACTCTTCTCTCGTTGCTGGGACAAATACTCGACACCCAAAATAAAGGAATGAAAGGCTTATTTAGCCTACAGTCACTGAAGATTTCTATCCATACTCAGCTGGCTCCAAGGCAGAGTGGCACATGGTAAACAGCATCCATTCTTGGCAGCAGGAAAGAGCAAGCAAGAGTCAATGGAGGAGTAGCAACAACGATGGCAACAGAGAGAAAGTCTGTCTCTCTTAAATTGCATTCAGGCTCTCTGCTCCAGGCTGGGGGAAGTACACACACCCATAATCCCAGCAGTGCTAAAACCCCATAATCCCAGCCTTGCATCACCCATGATCCCAATGGATCATGAGTTAATCCCAGACTCTAGAAGTCCCCACCCCATGACTGAATGAGGCGTTTGGGGGACAACTATACACAAACCATAACATCGTGTTTTCTGCAGTGCAATTTGTAAGGGCTAAGCTATTTTTTTTACAGATACATATATTCATTTGGTTAAAAAAAATCTCACTTTGTAATTTGTACATAAATAGCTGATTATGCTGAATGGATGTCTGAAGTGGCTCTGATAGTGATGCCTCTTCAATGTTCCTTAACTCATTAAAACTCTATTGTCCAGTATCTTTAACCATGGGAGAAATACACGTTTGACCAACTATGTTAGAAGTTTTGCCACATGCCTAATCTAAAAAAAAACTTTGCCTTAATTACAGTATTAATTTGGTAAAATAGGTAGGTATACAAGACATTTAGTGATCACCTAGCTCTGACCAATATACTCCAGAAGATATTGGCTAAAATACAATAATATACTTCATTGAAGAGATTTCATCGCAAGAGCTAAGCTACAGAAGCAGCCTAAGAGCCCATCAACAGATGCATGGATAAAGAAAATACACCATATATACGTAGTGTGACAACATTCTGCCGTCAAGAATGGACTTATGTTATTTTCAGGAAAATGGATGAAATAAGATCATCGTGTTAAACTAAATAAGCCAGACTCAGAAAAGTATTGCCTAGTATCATGTATTGCATAGTTTCTTTCATAGCTGGAATGTAAAGAAATTAAAATAACAAAAGAGACCACACAAAATCAGAATAGAGATGATTAGAAAGGAAGAGGATCAAAGGGAAGAAGGGAAAGGTTGCTAATGGGGAAAATAATTAAAATATATCATATGTATGTGTAAATATGACAAAGCAAAACTCACTATTCTATTCACAGTGTGTGAGTGAGACTTCCCAGGGCCTGTCCGGTCCTCATTTGACCCAGAGCCCAGGCCCACAGACTTCCTCATTTGACCCAGGCCCAGCACGTGAGTGAGACCACCTGGGGCCCGCCCAATCCTCATTAGATCCAGAGCCCAGGCCCAGCATGGAACCCTGAAGCAGAACTCCCTGCAAAGAGGCTAGAGGTAAGACCTACCCAGCTGATTCAGGAGCAGAACATCTTACCAGAGTGGAACAAACAGTTCAACTCCAAGGGCTGCAACAGGAAGAAGTAGAGCACAGCAACCAGAGCCACCTGGATGAGTTTGAACTTGATAGATCTGGACCTGGTGCTAAGGTTCTAACTCTATCTAAGCTCTACACCAAAGGTCAGAAGACAGTGATATACAAAATGACAAAGAGAAGGAGCAAAATGCATTCTCAGGAAGCAAGCCTACCCAGAACAAGTGCAAAAGACGCTAGCATAGAAGAAATTGGAAATCACACACCTTTAATCTCTGAATAATAGCGTCTGAAGTAAAGAAACAACTGCAGAAAGGAATAGAGGAGATCAGATCAAAAATAATTTCTGGGGGCCGGGGAGATAGCTCAGTGGAATAAGCGCTTCCCTGGCAAGCGCAAGGGCCTGAGTTCAATCCTCAGTTCCGCAAAATAATAATAATAATAATAATAATA
>NW_004524598.1:14382528-14383217 GCF_000260255.1 Octodon degus | reverse complement strand
ATCAAAGAAGTGCTAAGTGCTCCTAAAGAAGACACTGATTGGGGCCGGGGAGATGGCTCAGTGGAATAAGCGCTTCCCTGGCAAGCGCAAGGGCCAGAGTTCAATCCCCAGTTCTGAAAAAAAAAAAGACACCGATAAAAAACAGAGCAGAATATAAAAATGATGGAATCCTTGAATAAGCAATATAGGAAAGAAATAGAAGGCATGGAGCAGATTCAAAGTGATATCCAGGAAATTAAAACCTCAATCACAAGTGGCAAAATCATTTGAATGAAAATGAAAATAGACTTTCAGACCTTAAAGACACCATTGCAGCTAGTGAAAAAGTAAGAAAAGATCTCTTAAAAACAACTAGGATGTAGGGGAAAAAAATTCAACACCTGCAAGGTGATGAAAAGATGAACAACATGAGACTAATAGGCATCAGTGAGAAAGGAGTCAATACAAATAATATAGAAAGAATATGGACAGAAGTAATAGCAGGAAACATCCCAAATATGGGGAAACAATCTGCCCTTAAGATAACCAAAGCATATAGAACTCCAAATAACATCAATCCAATTAAAAACACATCCAGACATATAATAATCAAGATCCCAGAAATTCAGCACAGAAACAGTACACTAAAAGCCACTAAAGAAAAGAAACAGTTCACATTTAAAGGAAAACCCTGTTGAGCTGTGGGGGAC
>NW_004524598.1:14379326-14381829 GCF_000260255.1 Octodon degus | reverse complement strand
ACAAAGAACAACTTAAGAATTTCATGATGACAAAGCCAAGCCTACATAGACTACTAAAAGATGTTCTAGGGAGGGAGCAAAATGACCACAAGTCCATGAATGAGAATGGAAAGAACCCACCAAATAGGGCAAACAATTAAACACAGGAGACTAGGAGTACACAAAAGCAGTCTTTCATTTATTCTTTTGTATACAGCAGCAAAATATTCCCATCAGCATACTCTACAAATGGACTTCTTTTGCATCTTATGGGTCATGATTCTATCTGGGTCTACAGGGTAGATATCAAAGAAATAGTAGCTCAGTGCCACAAGTGACACCTGGCCACCAGTAAGTGTCATGGACACTATCCATGTCCATGACGTAATAGAACTTTGTGCAATATCCTATCCCCAAACTGTTAGAAGGGTTGGTCATTTATTTGCCATTCCAGTATTTATCTTGTTTTATTTTTAGTAATTCTTTACTATCATGAACATTTTTCTTAGTTCAATTGTTTTGAAACATTTAATTTTTAATTAATATTTAATTTTCTGAATATTGCTTAATCTTAATTTTTGTTTTAAGATTTGTACTGTATCTTTGACTTACAACTTACTTAAAAGACATGGTATGATCTTTTCTAGTATTAGAAACTTTAAAAAGTATATTTCCATTTTTCATTGACTTTATATTACTCCTTCCTTCTCTTTTACACACACACACACACACACACACACACACACACACGAAAAAATGTGTATAACCTGACATTAGATTGATACTGTTTTGTAGAAATCTTTAATGACTTTTCAAATTGGTTCATCTAATATATTTTACATAGTCCTGCATAACTATCATTTTGAAAGTTCTTTATTCTTCATCCAGGACCATACAGCAACTTCTCTTGCCTTCTGAATTATGCTCTTTGTTATTTCCTATATGCTACGTCTGGAGGTATTAATATATTTTGAGTTTGTTTAACTGGAAAATATTTTACTTTTAATTTTCATAGGTATGTTTTCTAAGTATAAATTTCAAAGAGGACAGATCTTGCTTTTTTCTTTTAGTCCTTTAATTAGTCTAGTTTCTTACACACTTGGTCTTCCTTTTTTGCTTTCTAATGTGGAATAAGATGCTATTTATTTTTTTCTTCCATAGCTAATATTTTATGTATATGCTTTAATGATTTTTTCTTTACAATAAGTTTTGGACAATTTCATCTTTGTGTATCTTGGTATGACTGTATTCAAATTTCTTGTGCAAAAGGTTCATTTTTCTTGGAAATGTGGTATCATAAATTCAACTAAATTCAGAAATTTTAAATCTTTAAATATTCATTGCCTACCCCTTTCTACTTTGAGAATTCTAATTATATGAATATAAGTTACTTGATGTATGACATCTGGAAATTCTTTCTTATTCATTTTTATTTTGGACAATTTTTGTTATATTCATTTAAGTTTGTAAATAATTTATTTACAATGTGTAATCTATTATTAATCTCATGCTATGTATTCATTTCAGAAATATTTCTCTAAAATTCACTCTGTCTACATCCTATATCTTTCACATTTCAATATTGTCTACAATTTCCATATGATACATAATTATTGATTTTCAGTAAAGTTAATTAAAAAACTCACTATTCTGTATAACCAAAATAAATTTTAAAAATGTACCATGGATACATATTATGAAAATGAAATGAAATCAGGTATTAATACAATGCAATATATTTTCAATGAATCTTAGCTACCAGTGTTAACATGGGTCACTTTCCATCCTCCAAGGTAAAGTTTATGTTCAACTTGTCCAAGAAATCTTTTCCATTCATAGATCTTCCCCTTTCTGCATCTCATAGACATTGGCATCTGGTTTTAATTACACCATAGTAACAGGGATAAGGAAACAATAGATTTGATTGTACACTGTCTTGGGCTTTTGAATTTTCTCAACTAGAAAATAAGTAGAAGGAAGCATAAGCAGGAAGATAAGCAGGATAAAGCAGTAGAGAAACATGGAACAGCTTAGGTGATCTAGAAACAGAGATCAAAACTGGGATGACAAGGAAAACCAGAAGAAGGAGGGAACTCTTCTTCTACCTACAAGGAAAGCAGGAACACAGGAAGGAAAGTATGGAAGATCTCAAAGAGAGTAGGGAATACGGCAAAGCCCCTACCGGGCAGTGAAGATGGCAACAGAAAGCACAGTGTGGGCTTTGTGCACAGGAGGATGATCGTCCAACTTGTCTGGAGCCAGTTAGCCAAAGGGCAGCAGTGTGAGAGATGGGCAGAAAGGAAGCTCAGATCTGAACTGGTAAAAAATAAGGCATAAAATGTGGGCTCAATTTAAAGCTTTGTCCAAAAGAGATCACTTTGAAAAAAAGATATGTAGAGATCTTTCCATGCCTGACATTTTATTGAGCTGCACAAAAAGTTAGCATTTGAAAAAGTTAAAAAAATACATTCTCCCAAGGTTTCTCTCTCTCTCTCTCTCTCTCTCTCTCTCTCTCTCTCTCTCT
>NW_004524598.1:14374700-14379226 GCF_000260255.1 Octodon degus | reverse complement strand
CTCTCTCTCTCTCTCCCCTTGTGTCAAAATGCTGTGACCCAACCTACCCCTTCCCATATAAAGCCACTTCCTCAAATCTGTCATTAAGATTATAGTATAAACTAACACTATGAAGCTGAAGAATTCTAAATTTGAACTTGACTTTCTATGTCATCATGAAGGTATACTTGTCAAGACAGAAAGATAGAACATATTATGTGTTGATTTATTAACTTTACATGGCATATGTTATATATTTCAACATAGAACTCAGGGACCTCCATTTGTAGTCCTGCCAAGACCTCAGAAATATGATGGACAGGCTGAGCACTGTAGAAATGTTTGCAAATTCTAATCCTGGGATAAGGGCTGCTTGCCCTTCACCTCAGTTTGATGTTGCCTACTGCTTTGCAATGGTCTGGTCACCATGTCTCAGCAGCCAAGGGCGGGCAGACATTCTCAGTGACTGTCTACTTTGTGTAGGAGCAAAAATTAGTGATATAACATGTATATATTTTTTTTTCACAAGATACTCACACAGCTAGTTTTTCTTGTTACATTGAAAAGGTTTGTGCTAATATTATTTGTATAATATTCCATGTCTATATCTTATATCATACATAAGTGGCACAATGATAATACACAGTGTATTGTTTATTGTCACTCTCCTACCAGCCTGTTTTGAAACTGTTATTGTTATTTTCTTTGATCTTCAAAAATAAAAAAGAAACTAGTGTTTGTTTTGAGTTCTGTAACACTACATATACTGGGATTCCAGCAACTCAAAATTGAATTTTAATTGTCACAATCAAGCTGTGATTCAAGCAAACATCACAGCCAGGACAGTTTTCCAACAAACATTGACATCACCGATGCCCATAATAACAGGGTAGAAGAGGGGGAAGTTTCTGTTAGCCTTTTATCTACATATTTGATGGACTCAATATGTCTTGCCTTACTGCATAATTTTATTTTTATGGATGAAAATTATGTTAAAGTCATGACTTTATTATACCCAATAAATGAAGTTTCCGAGATACCTTCTGATGGTGACAAGGTGAAGGAAAAGAAGGCCGGTGTTTGGGAAGCGGTTGAGTGAGTTTGGCAGCTTACTTACTGAAAGATGGCTTTAAAAGAAGGAAATCATTGCCTCTCCATCCTCACTAGAAGACAGCCAGCTTCATGAAAAAAACAGTAGAGCTCTATATGGGGCAGGAAATGAAGAATAACTGTATGATAGAAATGATGCAGGGAGCCGGGAGATGGCTCAGTAGGATAAGCGCTTGACTGGCAAACGCAAGGATCTGAGTTCAATCCCCGGTTCCGCCAAAAAAAAAAAAAAAAAAAGAAAGAAAGGAAAAGAAAAAGAAATGATGCAGAGATTTCTCTAAGTTGGCACCATGTAATTTCCCAAAATAAAAGCCATCCAGAATCAGTTTTAACTACTGTGAGTAAACATGCGACATTTTTACTCCTCCCCAGTGTTCAAAGACTTCAAGTCTGCAAAAGACAAACACCAGGGGCCGGGGAGATAGCTTACTAGAATAAGTGCTTGCCTGACAAGTGTAAGGTCTGAGTTCAATCCCTGGTTCTGCAAAAAGAAAAAACAAACAAACAAACAAACAAAGACAAACACCAAAGAGTTCTCGTCCGGGCTGTGACATTTATTCACCTTATTGTGGAAACAATGAGACTGATGCAATTAAGGTTATTTGAAAATTTTGGCTTTTTCAGATACTGGAAAGTGCTTCTTTATGTGGACAATTTAATTATCTTGATTATGTTGAAGCTCTATTTAACATTTCTGATATCCATAAAATTTTTACTCTCTTTTCTTTCTTTAAAATAATCCTTTTCTTACTCCTTATACTATCAACATTAAACATGATGCTGTATTTGAAACAAAGAAATTGTAGTAGTGCTCAGTCATTTTGCATTTTACATCTTAATTGTTAAGTGAATTAAGTTGATTTACACAGCCATGTGTTCTGCACATATCGAGTACTACAAGCACGTTAGTGATTTTTTAACTGTTATTTACATATCTTTCTGCGTTCTTGTGTCTGTGACAATGTACTTGTAGCACAAACGTTCTTTTTACAGACAAGCATGTTGCCTGGTGGAGCACCTAAAATGTGGTCTGACTTGGGTGTACCCTCTTAGAACTATGGGGCTTACTGTTTTGTTTTGTTTTTCTCCCGAGCACGGGGATTAACTGCATGCACCAGCACACATGGTCTCGGTGGCTGGCTCAGTGCGCCCAGAGGTGGGGCAGGTATGACATGTGGTGCCAGGGATTGAACCCTGGTTCCTAGGTTTGCCTGAGCAGGAGCTTAGTCCACTGAGCTATCTTGCCACTCGGGTCTTATTGTTGAAATCAAGGATCTATTCTAAATAAATAGATTTATTGCAAAGTGAGTGCTGAAGAAAAGCAAGACTTGAAACCCAGTAAATATTGTTCATGTAATTATCAAAACTCCTTCACTTAGGAGAAAGTAAATTCAGTGATTTCAGGGAGCAAAAAACACTTACAATTATAAGATAATAACTATGTTGAACAGTCACCTTTAAGACTGACTAAAGGAAAAGATTTTAAAAAGCAAAATGACACAGAAATATATTATGTTGAAAAGATATTTAAGTTGTCCACTATTCTGAACTTTTCTGAAGAAATACTATTTTTAGTGTCATTGAAATTGGCTTAAATTCAGTTATCTTTTAGATCCTCCAAATTGCATTGGCAACAAATGAAGGCAATATAAGGCCTCCATGTGTATCTATTTTTTTGTATATCTATCTTTTCAAGAAGCAAAAGTTATTGACGTTGATCATGACTTTTAAGAATAACCATGCCCTTGTTATACCAGCATTTTACTAATTGGAGGCCTGGGAACAAATAACCCTTTGATATTTAGTGAAATGTTCACTCCCTATCCTGTCAACAAACTCCTCATGAGATAGTGTCCTTTTCACTCTCACTTCCAGCCCTGTCTTGTCTCAGCATGGGACATCTTGCATGGCCCAGGAGTTTCAAAGAGTCCTGGAAGCTGTGAGTGTCAGACATGTTTAAGTATGATCCTGAGCATAGAAGATTTTGGTTTTGTCTTTGTGCAGAGATAATGGTTTACATTAGATTGATTATATGCAGGCTGAGAAGTATATCTTGTGCAACAATTCTAAGGCGTGCTGAAAGATAAAAATCCCATTTGCTGCATTTTATATTGGTGGTCTCTGACGTGGGCAACACAGGCCTGCAGAGCCCTTGTAAATCACAGATATAATGAGGCCCAGATAGCAGCTCACTTAACTGTTGAATGAAGTAAGTGTTTCTTTACTTCAGTATATTTGTTATCTAAAGCCTTACGATATGAGGTTGAAAGATGTCTTGCATTTATATCTTTGAATTCATACTAGATAGCTGGATAGTTTTGTGACATTCCTAGCATTGCAGAGCAAGATGTTAAGAGCTGTTTAAGTTATTTGCTTTTATTTAATTTTCATACTGATCTCTCTGGAGGGCCTTAGTACTAAAGATGAGTTGCCTTCCAATGTTTTTTTTTCTCTTAGTTTTGCCACTAGGCTCTGTGTAAAAAAATAAAGGCAACCACTTGGTAGCTAATCACCATAATTCTTTAACTGGAGGCTGGGTTCTTGGATGGAAAAGCAATATAATTCCAGGAAGCAAGAACAAATCCAGACCCAATAATCCTGCCTGAGTGGAACATAAGCCTCACGAGAGAAAACACCTTTGCTTCTAATGTTTCATTAATCCCAGCTTTATAGCAGCAGTTTATTTTATGTCTAATAGAGCTATGTCCAAGTGTTTTATAATATGATGCATTCTGATACCTAGAAGATGAATGGTAATTCCAGTTTTATAAGTAGAGCAACAGTGGTGTGGCAGGATTTCAAAAATCTTGGTGTTAGAGTCACGAGCAGAGCTATTCTTTAGTTGTGCCACGAACACATGTGCACATGCATTCACACACTCATGCAAATGTACATACACACATGTATATCTGCATGTGTGTACACATTCATACAGATATGCAACAGACACATACACTCCCTGTGCTAGGCACACATAAACAGTAGGAAACATGACTATCTAACAGAAAACTTTTTATTACATTAGTTAGAAGAAAAACAATCTGATTTATGAGAATTTATAGCAATGCTATTTAATATTTTATTTTTAAGCATAATTAATAATTTCATTGGGCCAGCCAGATAGATTAGTGGATTAAAGAGCCTGTTTAGGCAGATGCAGGGACTGGGGGCTGATCCCCAGTGTGCTGTGCCAGCCCTGCCCCCAGGGCATGCTGATACAGCGATTGAGACTGGGCATGGTAGTGCTTGCCTATAATCTTAGCGCCTGGGTGGCTGAAAACAGGAGGATCATTATGAGTCTAATCAGTGTAGTGAGACTCTGTAGACCTATACTAAATATATAAAAAGATAATTTCATCAAGCTATTGCTATATATATTCTATGTCATATAATAAATGGTTTCACTTAGGTTGATAGAATATATATGTGTGTGTGTG
>NW_004524598.1:14359681-14374540 GCF_000260255.1 Octodon degus | reverse complement strand
ATAGATTTCAAATTAAATATGATTAAGTGAATATTTATTATAGCCTAATAATAAATATTTAGCTATTTTCCTCCTGAGTGTCCATGAACATAAGAGGAAATAAAACCAAAGCATTAATAATACAAAAGTACAGCCTCAGGAACAAAGAAAATACTAGAGATAAAAGCAATGACAGAGAAAAAATTGAAGTAGGAAGTCAGAAGTGAGAGTGAAAATTGATTCATGGAGGGAAGAACCTTGATACCTACACGTCCATCAGAGGGAAGGCTGAGACCTGAGCAGCGCCTGCCGCTGAGCTGGATAAGGGCCTAGGAAGGAACGGGAGGAACTGGAAGGAATCCAAGGTATCCACGGGTTTCAAAGTGAAGTCAGGGCAGAAGATAAAACAGCATGATTTTGTCAAAAGTCTGTGTAGGAAAAAAATTAGAGCTTCCAAATCCTTTCTCTCCTCCAAGACAGTAGAATTTGTTCCATCAGGAAGCCACAATCTAGGTGTTTCTCTCACCATGCTTGCATTTGTACGTTGTATGGCTCTACAGAGAAAAAGGTTTTCAACCTTTTTCCTCAGTTGATGGGCATTTGGCTTGTTTCCAAGAGCTAGCTATTATAAATGGTGCTGCTGTAAACATGGGTGTACATACAGCACTGCTGTCCGATGTTTTTATTTGTTCTGGAAAGATACACAGAAGGAGAATAATTGAGTCAAATAGCACTTCTAATCCTAGTTTTTCGAGGCATTTCCACGCTGATTTTTCCACAATGGTGGCACTGGTCTCTACTCCCACCAACAGTAGCAAAGCATTTCTTTTGCCCCATATTCCCTCCAGCACTTTTGTTTGTTTGTTTTGTTTTTTGTTTTTGTTTTGTATTTGCTACAGGGTCTACAGGTTTTACAGGCTATAAACAGGAGGATCACTATATAGATGGGACTCATAGTGATCCTCCTGTTTACAGCAGCCCAAGTGCTGGGATTACGGGCATAAGCCACCATGCCCAGTCTCAATGGCCATCTCAGCATGTCTCGGGGGCAGGGCTGGCACAGTGAGCCCCAGAGATGGAATCCCTGGATGCTCTGTCTGCCTAAACAGGCACTTCAATCCACTGAGCTATTTGGCTGGCCCCCTTCAGCATTTGTTGATTGTTTTTCTTTAAAATAAAGTTGTTAAAATCATAAAAATAAAAATAAAAAAGTTTTATCTATCACTGATGAACTACATATGGAGAATTTATGGAAATTTTAAGTAAAAATAACAAGTTTGCATCATGGCTGTATATCATAACTCCATTCTTGAAAGAAAATGTGTATGTGTATGTCTATATTTACAAATACACAGTGTTTTATGTGTAAAACAGAATATCTGTCATGTAAATTCTAAGATGCTATCAGAAGAAATTGAGACTGGTAAGAAAGGAATCTTTAATTTGCTATTCTATTTTGTAAAGTTTGGCATGGAGTAGTTGTACTTTTCATAATTAAGTATTCAATACTTGAAGTTTAAATTGTCATCTCTATATTTGATATTTTGTTTAATTTTTAAGGCTCAAAATTCTTATGATGGGCATTCTATAAGCCTTGAGTTTTACATTGAAGCAGCCAAATATAAAAATCTGTCAGTCTTCAGCCTAGAATAGATTGAATAAGGCAACCTATTGCTGTTAGAGAGATCATTTGCTTAACGTCCTTGAAAACTGGGCCAGCAAGAGAGTTCAGGGGACTAAGTGCCTGCTTAGGCAAGCCCAGGGACTGGGTTTGATCCTTGGCCTCACATGTGGGGCCAGCCCCATCCCCTGGCATGCTGAGCCGGCCACCCAGACTGCATGCTTATAGTCCCAGGGCTTGGGAGGCTGAGAACAGGAGGATCATACTGAGTCAGAGCTGGACAGTGAGACCCTGTACCAAAAAGACCTTAAAAGCTGTGGGTTGAGACAGAACTGCTGCCATTCTGGGCACAGAAGCCAAGAAACTAGGAAGCTGCTTTATTGACAGCCACCAATACAGTACTAACATGTCCACACTTCTCCAGCTTCCAGAGGTCAGATAGCAGTCAGATGTGAGCATGTCTAGGCATGCCTAGCAACCAAGGAGGGCAATAAAATAGGAATACATCTCTTTATATGTTGCCTTCTAGTGTCAGTGTGAATGTGCAAGATAACCAAAAGGTAGCATACGTTTCTCATTGCCATCTGAAAACTTTAACAAAGGCTCCTAGACACACATTCCCTTTGTATTCTCTAAAATCCTGTGTGGGCTTTTTCACCAAAGAAGCGTTTCATAGGAAGGGGAAAAACTTATGAAGCCTCTAAACCTTTCACTTCCTATATTTGTTTTTAATGTATGTATACTGATTTCCAGGTAGAGTTTCATTCAGTCCTTCCTATCTTAAAAAAATTGATGGAAAGAGAAAGGTAAAACCAAGGGGGCTTGCCCCTCATCCACATCTCATGCTGGGATGGGATTTGGGGAGATTTTGTTTAGGTAGTGTCTTTGACTAGGTATGTGGTTGGTTATGTACACAAGGAGTGGGGAACTGAGGGCATCACTGATCCTTTAACGGGAAAAGCTTCAAGTAAGCATAGTTTTTGCACTCTCGTTATGCCAAGCACTAGAATAATAAATACAGATAGGAGGTAGACTCATACTTCAAATAATTTGTTGAAACTATGTTCACAAACTCAGCCTGTTTCTATTTGTGCAGTTGTTAGCCATAAGGACAGTTGTAACCCTTGCTGGGCCTTGGACAAGAGCCTTGCCAATCACTCCTCACATTATCCCAACCTTGTTGACTAGAATTAGTTCACACTGCCCAAGTGTCTGAACTATGATCGATTGGTTCAACTTTCAGGGAAGAAACTTAACTTTGATTGGCAAATCAAAATGGCAACTATCTGGCTAGGAGGGCAAAGGGTACCCTGCGTTTGTATCTTATGACATAAACAATACTGTAAAGAAAACAACACAGTAACCAGAAGAAAAATAAACTTTAAAAAACCCCACTGGAACAAAAAAGACTATTGTTTAAGTTTGTGTAAAATGTTTAATAAAATAGTTTTTCTAAAATTTATGTACTAATAATTCTTCATGTATTGTTCAGGTGAAAATACTTTAAAGCATATCAAAATTACATTGATGTCTTAAGATTTTGTTATCAGTTCTTTTGAAAATAACCTGAGGTGTGTGACATAACAGGCTAAATCTACCAAGAAACAAGGTTCATAGATGTGAAATCTTGCATAAATCATGTTTAGGTTAGATAATGTCAAGCTCATGTGTGAAGGTTGTTTTAATGGTCAGGTACAGTATTTGAACACTGTGTGAAAAAGAGTCAAAGGATAGATTGAATACTTCAGCAATTCTCAAAAATATGAATTCTTTTTCTTGTCCCATCTAAACTTAGCATCCTAATCTCTTGTTGCTTGCTTACCCTGTTGCATTTTGCTTTTACACTGATTGCTAAAATTACTTTTCCTCGAGGTTACAAATAAACTACATGTAAACCAACAACCAGTTCTGTCTTTTCTTGGCCTCCAGACAGTGTGAGACACGGTTTATCATCCCATCCAATTTGAAGAATCTTCCAATGTTACCTTCTATAGGACTTTAATTGGCAGGTTTTTCTCAAAACTCTCTTCATCATCATCATCATCATCATCATCATCATCATCATCATCATCATCATCATCTTTGTTTTTTCTTCTTTCCCATATTCTAACCTGAGATTGTCCCAGGAACTCAAATTCCAACTACTCTCTGAAGCTCTTCCTATACCCAGCGCATACCCATTTCATGCCTCTATATGGGTGACCACAAAGCCCTGCGTTCAGGTTGATCTATCTCTTTGGCTCTAGACTCTTGTGCCCAGAAGCTCTCTCACAATTTTCACTGCACTCATGTTAAGTACAAAACAATTGATTCTCATTATTCTTCCAAAATTCATTGCCTTCAAGTCATCTCCATATTATTTATTTTTTTTAAAGAATACAAAATAGTGTTAGACATGTGTGGCATAAATAGTTTGATAGCTTACAAAGAAAATAACAAGTGAAAAACATCATAGAGGAATTTTCTTAGAGAATTAGGACTGAAGTGCATAAGAGATGATTTACAGGGAGGAAAAACAAAATGTTTCTGCCCAGGGAACTATGCCCCAAAAAAGTGCAGAGTACACCAGTGAACTGACCCACGAACAGGCAAGGGTAGCATCACAAAGACTTACTGTGACAACAAGAAGACAAAACATGTCAACTGTGCCCTCCAAGAAAGTATAGGAAGACAAAGCATATGTGCTACCAGTGTAAGCAATACTTGTGTATGAAGCATACAGTTGTCACGTGTGAAGCCTGACTTGTGCGTGACAGTTGAAGCAAAGCTTATTTTTGTGGAAGAGTTCTATTGGCATTTTCATTGTGGTTCACATAAGAATTTATCTCTGATGTTATCTTTTAGGTTTTCTAAGCAAGTGCACAGCTGAAATGAAAATGTTGTGTCTATTCTAAATGCACAATACAAATAAAGAATTTAATCTTTTATTGATATTCTATGTTCCCGTTAACTATACATTGTATAACATAATAAGAACCTCCTGAAGCAGCAAGACCTCTGAGATGTTAAGTGTGTCCTACAAAAAGGTCATACAAACCAGAAAACACAGGCATTCAGTGTGAGCGATGGGTGTGTAGGGAAGGTGCTGCTGGCATGTGTGCAGACTGCCTGCGATGTGATAATTGAAGGGGAGTCCTGGGGACCTGCCTGTTAGCTCAGTTGTTTAAGCGCCTAATCATGCAAAGGAAGTCAGGTGCAGGATACCGTGATTTGATCCCCAGCTCCATCTGCCTTACCAGACCTGCTCTTAAAGCATCATGAGCCAGTCAAAAAAAAAAAAAAAAAAAAAAACAACCTTCTCAAGGAGAGTCATTTTTATGAAGTGCTATTGATATTTTCATTGTAACTTACATGCAAATTTATTTATGTTGTCCCTTTTTAGACCTAGTACACAAAAAAGTCAATGTTGAATATTTTGATGCTTTTTATAAACAATAAATATGAAACATTCTATATAAAGCAAACAAACAAAATAGTGTTAGAAAAAAAACGGCATTAGAAACAATACAAAATTTGAGTAAACAAGGTAATAGGAATTCAACAATGTTTGCTGTATTGCATGATGCTGTCTTCACATTAGTTGTTCAGATCACCAGATATAAATGTGCAATATTAGTTTAAAGAAAAGACAAAGCAAAATAATAACAAAAGTGTTGTTAAAATTCAAAAGAAAAAAGAATGAAAAGAAATAAATTTTAAGCATTAACTGCTCTTTTCAAAAGACCAGCAGATAAGCACTTGCCTGGCAAGTGCAAGGGCCCGAGTTCAATCCCCAGTTCCACCCCCCCCCCCAAAAAAAAAGACCAGCAGAAATCAACAGTACAACTGCCCAAACTATTCTGCATATATACATAAACACATCTTAATCCTTTCTCTCATTTGTCCTTTTCCTCATCCCAGTTTTTCCTTCCCAATGAACAAATTCTTTCCCTTTCACAGTATCTATTGTACCTTCCAGATTTTAGTTACTCTTTCAGTTTCTTACACTAGAAAGATAATACAATATTGGCACATGTGGATCTGACTCATTTCACTTACCAATATAGTCTATAGCTGTACACTTCTATCTACCAAAACTTCCAAATGTATCCATTTTTAGCTGAATAATACTCCATTATGAAATAATACCATATTGTTCTTATCCATTCCTCAGGTGATGGGCATTGGTGTTGCTTCCAAGATTTAGCTATGACAAATTGCACTGCTATAAACATGGGTGCAGATACATTGCTATGGTGTGATGGTTTCAGTTCTTTTGGAAAAATACCCATAAGGGAAAGAACTGAGCTTAATGAGACCTCCAGTCCTAGCTTTTGGAGGAATCCCTATACTGATATCCATAATGGCTGTGCCAGCCTGATCTCCCACCAATAGTGGGAAAGGGTTCATTTTTCCTCATAGCCTCTCTAGCATTTATTGGTTAGCTTCTTGATGATAGCTATTCTTTCAGGTATAAGATGGTATCTCAGCATTGTTTTAATTTTCATCTCTTGAATGACCAATGATCTTGAACATTTTTTCATATATTTATTTGTCATTTGTATTTCTTCATCTGAGAAGTGTATATTCATCTCAGATGCCCATTTTTGCATTGGGTCTTTGAGTTGTGGAGACCTGAGTTTTAAAAATTCTTGGGCTGGTGAGATGGCTCAGTGGTCTAAAGCACCTACTTAGAACAAGCTTAGCAAAGCACAGGGACCGCTGTTCAATCCCCCAGCACCACACGCCAGCCAGCCCCGCCCCCTGGTGGGCTGAGCTGGCCACACACACACACACACACACACACACACACACACAAATAAATACATAAATAAATAAAATTTAAAAAAAAATTAAAAATTCTTTATATGCTCTGGATGGGAGTCCTTTGTCTGGAGGCCAGACTGCTACAATTTTTTCTCTATTTGTGGGTTTTCTTTTTACTCTATTGGTGATTTTTTTTGAAGTACAAAATCTTCAAAAAGATGAGATACCAACTGTTGATTCTTTGAATTTTCTTCCCAGGCAGTTTGATTTTTGTTCAAGAACTCTTTACCTAACCCTATGTCTTTAAGATTTATATCTACTTTCTCTTCCAGAGTATTTAGCATTTCAGCTTTAATATTTAAACCTTTGATCCATTTTGACTGTACTTTTGTGCATGGTGATATGCATGGATATTTTAAGTCTTTAGCATGCAGAAATCCAGTTTTCCCAGAACCATTTATTTAAGAGGCTACCTTTCCTCCGGTGAACATATTTGACCCCTTGATCAAAGATAAGGGGGACGACTAAGTTTGTAGTTGTGTCTGCATCTTCTGATATGTTCTGTTGATACTCAGGTTTTTTGTGACAGCAAGGTGCTGATATGATCACAGTAACTTTGTAGTATAATTTCAAGTCAGGGATTGTGATGCTGCTTGCCGTTCATTTGTTATCCAGAATTACTTTTACTATTCTAGGTACTTCTCATGCCAGATGAATATGAGGAGTATTTTTTCTAGGTCTGTGAGGTATACTAATAGTATTTTAATCAGGATTACATTGAATCTGTATAAGAATTTTGGGTGTATGGCCATTTTCATAATGTTGGTTCTTCCTGTCCAGAAACAATAAATATCTTTCCATTTTTTCAAATCCTCTTCAGTCACTTTTTAAAGAGTCTTACAATTTTTACTGTATAAATCTTCTACTTCCTTTGGGAGATTGATTCCTACGTATTTCATTTTTTGCGTATTATTGCAAAAGGGGTCATTTCCATAATTTCTCTCTGTGTGCATTCATTATTTGTGTATAGAAATGCTGTGGATTTTTGAGTGTTGACTTCGTATACTGCTACACTACTGAATTTGGTTATTAAATCTACAAGTCTCTTGGGATTTCAGAGGCCTTCTACATACACTATCATGTCATCTGGAAATAATGATAATTTCACTTCTTCCTTTCCAATCATTATTCCTTTTATTTCTTTCTTTTGTCTAACTGCTCTGGCTAATGTCTCCAGAATTATATTAAACAGGAGTGCTGACAGTGGACATCCTTGTCTTGTTCCTGATTTGAAAGGGAAGGCTTTTAATTTTTGTCCATTTAGTTGGCTGTTGGTTGGGGATAGATGGCTTTGATCAGATTGAGGTGAAGAGCATCTATTCAATTTTTCTGTAGTGTTTTTATCATGAATTAGTGCTGGACTTAGTCAAAATCTTTTTCTGCATTTGTTGTGATGATCATGTGAATTTTGTCTTTGGCTCTGTTGATGTGATGTGTTACATTTATGGATATGCATATATTAAACCATCCCTGCATTCCTGGGATCAATCTCTCTTGGTTGTGATGAATAATGTTTTCAAAGATTGGCTGCATTGTGTTTGCTAATATTTTATTGAGGATTTTGGCATCTATGATCATTAGGGAGACTGGCCTGTAGTTCTCTTTTTTTATTGGGTCCTTCTCTGAATCCATGAGGACCTGGGCTTTACTTTGTCATTTGTTTTGGATTACATTTTCAATTTCATTGACTGATATTGAGAATTTTTTTGCTATAAATTTTCTTCTTAAGACATCTTTTATTGCATCCTGCAGTTTCCAGTAAGTTGTATCTTCATTTTCATTTGATTGTAAATATTATTTAATTTTTTCTTTAATTTCATCCATGACTTGTTGATTGTTCAGGAAGTTATTATTTAGTTTCCATGTGTTTATAGAGTTTTGCTGTTTCTTTTGTCAATAATTTCCAATTTTATTGTACTATGGTCAGATAATATGCATGGGATAATTTCAATTCTCGTGCATTTATGGAAGCATGTTCTTTTTTATTTTATTGAGAAACAAATATCCATGAGACAGTTTCAAAACTGATTAATAGGACAGTTTCAATGATTAATACATTGTACATTGTTATCTTCTTAATGGTTAACCATAGTACAAGATGCAGACAGAATATCCTATCCAAACACTATTAGTACAAATCATTCTTCTCATTGAATTAAGTGAAAGTAGCTGTGGATCTAGCCTAACTATTTTGCATACAAACTGGTCCTTCCTTTGTATTGCCTCTTTTTGTTTAGTCCTATCAGAAATGAGTATTCCATTGGCATCTAAATACTACAGGTACATGAATTCAGCAAAACAATCCAACACAGTCCAGTAGTCCACAATAATAGTGGGTTATCCATAGAAGTTGTTGACTTAAGCCTTTCACAGCTCAGCATATTAATATAGTTTTACTTTATATACCTCATTTTTATACTTTTCTGCTGGATGGTTAAGACCAAGATAAAGAAAGACCTGTATAACAAGAAATGTAACTTTTGTATCTGATAAGGTCAGTCAAGTACTCTCAGGATTTATCCTGTAACCCTGTACCACAGTTTGCAGATCCTTCGTCAGTATCAGCAATGTGGACGAGTCATGGCCATTGTTTGACCAATTTGCTCTCTGTGACAGCCTGAGACAATGTTTTCTCTCCAGGTGATTCTCCTTTGGCACACTCTACATCATCAATCAATTTCCTCTGTGGCCGTATAATTTCCTTGATCAGAAAATATGGGACACAACTGAGTTACATGATGTTACAGTATAGGTTCTCCTATGTCCTGAGTCTTCACTGACCTTGTCATGATTCTGATGGGTTTTCCATTCCAGTTGATTTGTTTCTCTCTAACAGCTTTTAATGTACTCTTCTTTTGGTAAATGTCTGAGATCTTGATTATTATGTATCTGGGTGACAATTTATTCTGTTTATGGCTAGCTAGAATTCTATATGCCTCACTTATCTGTAAATCAGATTCTTTTCCCACACTTGGGAAATTTTCTGCTACTACTGCAAACACTCTTTTTATGTCAAGTTTGGCTGTTTTGATAATACCTATTAATCTTTTATTATTTTTCTTTACATCACCTTTCAGCTATTGTATTGTTATGTGCTGGTTTCCTGTATTTTTAAAAAAGGCTTTCTTTTTATATTCAGTAACTGCAATGCTATCTTCAAGGTCTGAAATTCTATCTTCAGTTTAATTCAAGCAATTTTGCCAGCTTTCAATGGAATTAATAATATTCTAGAAATCTGTTTAAGTCTGTCTCATGTATTCTAGTTGTTTCCTGCAGTGTTCATTCAATGTTTCTATCATTTTCCTATTCTTTCTGTCTTTTTAATCTGTGTCTTCCTTAGATTTCTTGAGCAATTCTTTCAGGATTGTTGTCATTTCCTTTTTTACCTGAGATATTTTTTTTCTGATCTGATTTACTCTGTAGCCTGATGGAGTTTCTTTACTTTCATTGCCATCATTTCTAAAATTTCAGGTGTGTGAGTTGTAAGTTCTTGACTTTGTCTCTTGCACTGTGTGTGTGTGTGTGTGTGTGTGTGTGTGTGTGTGTGTGTGCAGTACCAGGGATTGAACTCAGGATTTTGTGCTTGCCAGGAAAGCACTTATTCCACTGAGCTGTCTCCTTGGCCCTGGACTTGTTTTAGGTGTGCTAGACATCTGAGATTACCTTTTGTTCCTTCCTTTTGTTATTTTTTGAAGCCCTCAACATTCTCCCTGACCATGGTGCAATGGTAGGAGGGCAGGGTGAGGATCAGAAAGGCTCTCAGGAGAGTGGGAGGGTAGGGTAGGCTCCTCTTGTGTGGGATGCAATGTGGCTTCTACCTCACTGAGTTGCTTGGAGGAAGCCAAGTTCAAGAAGGATCAGATGATCATGAGTGCAAGCCAAAGTTCTGCAAGGCTCTCTCCATGGTGGGTTGGCACAAGTTAAGGTTCTCTAAGTTTCCCAAAGATCCATATGGTAGTCCTGTCTCCCTTATGGTCTTCACAGTTTTCAGGGTTCTTCTGGCTATGGTTCAACAGGACTCAACAGGATAGTTTGGTGCATGGAGCTAGAGCTGCCAAGTCACCCAGGCAGTCTTCAGACCAAGGACAGGTGGCAGGGCTCTGCAGAACTCAGGTGGGAAGGGCTATGGCTGCCAAATCTTCCTAGCAGTCTCCAGGGAAAGGAGTTGTGACCAAGATCAGTAGTTCTCTAGCAGGATGGCTCATCTTCATTTTAATAGTGTATTACTGCCTATGTAATTTTCACTCTGAAAAATAAGTAAATAATCCTTATTCCTCCTTCATCTCTCACATTCCCTTACCAATTCCTTAACCCACTCTCCTGGCACTCCTTTTAATACTCAGCCTGAATGTGACCACTTCTTAACCCCTTTCACTGTCAGCACCTTTACCTAAATCATTCTCAGCTCTGGATCTAATGTCCTGGCATCCCATCTTGCCACCTCCATCCTAGCTGGCTACTACTCATGATTTAGAAAAGGCCAAGTTAATTCTGAGTGCATAATCCAGACCTTCATATTTCCATGCCTATGAGCCTCCAAAGTCTATAGTGGAATAAATTTCATCCTCTTTAAGGTAGCTTAAAAGGCCCTCTGTATGTGATCTGATCTCGTCTTCCCCTCATTCAGCTGGATTGTTTCTTTTGTGCTCTGCAAGCACATCAGGCTTTTTCTGACTCAGAAGTTTGCACTTGTAATTCCTCCTTCAGTTCATCTTTCTCCCTAACTTCTGAGCTGTCACATATCCCACAGGGCTGTTATAAGGGTTAAGTCATTTAGTAAAACTGGCCATTCTTATCTACTGGCTCTGCACCTGTGAATTAAACCAACCACAGATAAAACATCAAATAGGTTCTGCTGGCTATGGCTCAATAGCTCAGTGGGCTAAGCACCTGCTTAGGCAAGGGCAGGGACCTGGACCCCCCAGCACCACATGCTACACTGGCCATGCCACTGAGTGTGCTGAGCTGGTTACTGGGTGTGGTGGTGCACACCTGTAATCCCAGTGCTGGGAAGCCTGAAAACAGGAGGGTCACTGTGAGTCTGAGCTGCATAGTGAGATCCTATATCGAATACACAAAATAATAAATAAATAAATAGATAAATGTTTATTATGTGTTTTAATAAAAGAGTAATATGATCAACTTTTTGTTTAAAAATTCCCTCTCGAGGTCCAGAATGAAAGAAGACTTAGAAGGAATAGGACCAGAATAAAAGAGTTAGGAACCTGCTGTAATATTTTAGTCAAAAGATGGTCAGACCTAAATTAGAACAGGGAAGTGAAAATGGAGAACAAGAATTCCACACACCGACAAAACTGCAACTCAGCCTCGTCTAAATGTTTTATTTGAACCACACGATGTGAATTTATTTTGACTAAATTTGCTGGCAACATTCTAAAATTGAAGGCCTTTACATAAAATCTAAATTTCCAATTCCTTTTAGAAACCCACAGAGCCACACTCCTTTGCCACAACACTTTGTTAAGCAGGAAGAAATGGTGAAAAGGGATTTAGAGGGAGAGAGGTGAGTGGGAAAGAGAAAAAAATAGAGAAACAAGCTATATTATGTACATTTATCTACTTCTAAAGATGAGTGTAAACAAGTACTAAAAAGAGAAAAGGAAAAAAATATAACCAGACAATTCACTTTTTAAAATTAATTTTATTGAGAAATAAATAGCAATGAGACAGTTTCAAAACAGGTTAGTATGACAGTTACAATAATTAATACATTGCATATTGTTGTCTTTGTAGTACTTATTCATAGTACAAGATGCAGACATGATATCCTATCCAAACACTATTAGTAGTAATCTCTCTTCTCACTGAATTAAGAGAAAGTAGCTGTATATCTATCCTATTTTGTATATACAGATACAAAATGGTCCTTCATTTATGTCTCCTTTTTTGTTTAGTTTTTGTCAGAGATGTATATTCCATTGCCATTTAAATACTGTAGGTGTGTGGATTACTGAACTATATTGAACTATTTTGCTGAATTCATGTAAAGAGACAATTCAATGAAAGAAGTAGAAGGAAGAAGAGGAGGGGGAGAAGAAAGGGAAGGAGGAAGAAGAGCGGGAGGCAAAGGACGGGGAGAGGGGAATGAGCAGTCCGTGTTCTAAATGTCCCTCCCATCTTCAGCCCGCTTTACTTCCAGGAGCCCTATAGCATATTTTGATAAATATTTCTGAGTTGGGCTGAGAAAAGCAAGGGAAACATTGTAGAGGAGTAAGAAGAGCAGGTTCAGCTCCAGTGGTTGATGGATTTGAGAGTGAGAAAGGAGGGGCAGGTTTGGTTCTAGTGTTTAGGGTATTCAGGAATCAGGGAGGAAGAGCTGTGCAGCCTCAGAGTCCAGCAGGTCTAGAGAGTGAAGCGGAGAGAGACAGGTAACTTTCAGAAGTGGACAACTGCAGGTGCAATGGACTGAGATATATAGCATGGGAGAAGGAAACGGTTTGGAGGGTAAGACAGTTGGTTCCATTTTCAACATGCTGAGTTAGTCTATTATTAAATTAATTTACTGCTATTATTAGAGGAAAAGCTCTGCTCTTATAAATTGTTAAAAACAGATAGACTCTCCATTAAAACCAACCTGCTAATACCATTTCACGCTGCCAAAAAAATGTCTTTGATCCAAAACACATAAATGTATATAAGGAGATGTCATTTTTATCAAATTTACATTTGAAGTGTCATAAGGAATTTTTATTCTTCCCGTCATTATGTGAAGGAAACTATTGCCAAAATTATAGGCAAAGGAAATTAGCTTTTGTATTAATGGCATGGGACATGAAACATGTTTGCCCTGATGGAATGAAGGATTGGAAGATATTCTAAAAACTTAAAAATAATTAACTTAATCTCACCAGAAGGGAATATAAAGATATTAAGATATGAGTTTTTCCCCAATGAATAAAAATGTAAAGATATATTAATTTTAATCTTTACATAAGAAACAAATTTTTTTTTTACATTACGGAATATCCTTTTTCCAGTTTCTTGCTTTTTACTCATAATATGTAGGGTATAGGTCTAGCCATACCTGGCTCACTCAGACATCACTAAATAATCTAGTATATGTTCTCTCTGCTCTCTAAACCCATCTTTATTTTTAGTTTATAAAAGTTCTAATTTTTAGTAGCTAAGAGTTCAGCACTCCCACCATCTCCCAACGATTTTGTCTCCTTTTGCTTCTCTTATGAGGCAATAAATCCACTGAGTAAAGACCACAAAGCTATGTTTTCTCTATGGTCTCCAGAAGGCTGAGCCTGCATTAAAAACAGTTTGATAAATATTTGCATCTAGCTCAAAGATAAGATTAAGAGCTAACATAGAACAGTCTCTAGACCCTGCCTGCTTCTGGATCCTTCACATGTTGTAATGTTACATAGACTTTCATCCCTCCTTGCCTCAGTCTCAGATAAGATAAGAGCACCTCTTTCATAGGGTTGTCATGATGATAACATTACTTAGAAATGGAATTCACTTAGTACCTGGCATATAGTAATTTATCAATATATATTAGCTATTATCAATAAATCTAGGCTGCAATGTAAATTATCTGACTTTGAATAAATCATTGCATCTTTCTGTTCCTTTGTTGTTTCTTCTGAAGGTAGGAAAATTAGTGTGCCTGCTGAACAGGGCTTTTCAGTAATCACACAAAATTATGTATATAAAGTGCTCTTTGAATAATGTGTGGCACATAGTAGGTGCTAAAAGTATTAACATTTATATTTTATTATTTTATTAATATCAAAGAAAATTATTGATTGCCTAGTGGGTGGAGGAGTATTTTGGGCTGGAGAAAAACCAACAGAGGCTTGTGACATCAAATAAAAATGACTCCAATGATGTTCTCATTTATTTTTAATAACTCTTTTGCCAAAGAAGAACTATTACTTTCCACAACAAGTGAAAAACTGGTCCCATGTGAACAATTCCATTCAGCAAAGTGGTAAATGTTAAGTGATTTATTACCCCCTCATCAGCAATCCTTTGGACAAAGACAAGACAGAGAGTTATCGCTGCAAATACTGTTCATGGAGAGAAGATTTAGTAAGCAAATTAGTAGTATAAACAATAGTTCTTAGATGCCTATTTTTTTATTTTTAAAGAGAATAAAAATAGTAACAAAGAAAACCATATGAATGACACAGAATTTCACTAAACAAAATAATATGATAGTACTTGTTCTATGGCACAGGGTTGTCTTCAAATTACTTGTTCAGCCTAAGTTTGCAGACCAAAATTAGAGAAAAAGGAGGGCTACAAGGAAAGCCAACATTTTGGCCCTAGTCTTCTAAGGTCAATTAAGACTCAGGACATATGAGAACTTGTACTGTAACATCATGTACCTCGGTAGTGTCTCAAATTTTCTGATCAAGAAGATTATGGGGCCAAAGAGGAAAGTGATCGATGACGTAGAGTGGGCCTAAGGAGAGTCACAT
>NW_004524598.1:14357553-14359231 GCF_000260255.1 Octodon degus | reverse complement strand
ATTCTCTTAATGAATAGAATGATTTGTTCTAAGGGTGTTTGCAAATAGGATCACAAGTCCGCATCTTGTACAGCAATTAACCACTAAGAAGAATATATGTAGTGTATTATTTGTTGAAAAAAAAAACACTAAAAAAAAAAACAAATTACTTGTTCAGGTTACCAGATACATGCATGAAAAATTGGACGAAAGAAATAAATATATAAGAAATTAAGAAGAGAAAAAGATAAAAGAATTGAAAAAATGAGACAAAACAAGTTAAGTGTTAACTGCTCCTTCCCATAGATCAGCAGAAATCCACAATACATTTACTCTTCTCTTGTTGTTGGGCAAATACCTGACATTCAAAATGAAGGAAAGAAAGGTTTATTTAGCTCACAGTTACTGGAGGTTTCAGTCCATCCTCAGTTGGCTCCTAGGCAGAGTGGCAGAGAGTAACCTTTCATGGCGGTGACAAAGAGCAGAGAGCAAAGAGAGGAGTAGCAGCAACAATGGCTACAGAGAGGAAGTCTGTCTCGCTGAAATTGCATTCAGGCTGTATGCCCCAGGCTGGGAGTAGTATTCACACCCACAATCCCAGTAGCACTCACACCCATAATCTCAGGGGATCATGAGTTAATCTCAAACTCTAGAAGTTCCCGCCCCATGACTGTAAGAGGCTTTGGGGGATACAACTAGACACAAACCATAACAACAGTTGTGCAAACCATCCTGCTTACATACATCGACATATCTTTTCTGCCCATTCCCTCTCCTGTCCTTCTCAACTCAGTAATTCCTTCCTTTTGAATAGGTTCATTTCCTTTTCACTCTATGGTGCCATTTGGAGTTTATTTACTCTCTCAAGTTCTTACACTAAGGAGACAATACGATGTCTGCACATGTGGGTCTGATTTACTTCACTTAAGAGTATGGTCTCTAGTTGTATACATTTACTGACAAAACCCTCAAATTTAACCTTTTAAATAACTGAATAATTCTACATTGTGTAAAAATACCACATCTTCTTTATTCATTTCTCAGTTGATAGCATTTGCATTGTTTCCAACATGTAGCTATGTCAAATTGTACTGCTATAAAAATGGGTGCATGAATAATGCTGTGATGTGATATTTTCAATTATTCTGGAAAAATGCCTAGGAGGGGAATAGCTGACTTGAATGGGACCTCCAATCCTAGCTTTTTGAGTAATCTCCACACTGATTTCCATAGTGGTTGTACCAGTCCACATTCCCACCATAAATGGAAAAGGGCTCCTTTTTCCCTATGCCTCGCCCCTCCCCCCCCCCCCCCCGTTAAGTATTTGTTATGGTTAGTTTCTTGATAGTAGCCATTCTTTCTGGGGTAAGATGGAATGTCAGTGTTGTTTTAAGGTGCATTTCTTGAGTGGCCAATAATGTTCAACAATTTTTCATATATTCGTTTGCCATTTGTATTTCTTCCTCTGAGAAGTGTATATTCATTAAATGTCTGATTTTTAAAATAAATTGGTTTTCAGATAAACATTTATACATGTTTAACTATGAAGTGGCAATTAATATTCTAATTCCAAGCTACTAGTTTCTCTACTTACATGGCTGCACTGACAAAGGTTCTACAATCTGAGGTACAGGACCTCAGGATAAATCCTGAGGGCATTTCACTGACCTTCTCAGACCAAAAAGCTACAACTCTTGTT
>NW_004524598.1:14343797-14348198 GCF_000260255.1 Octodon degus | reverse complement strand
ATTTGTTGAAACTGTACTTTCGATTTGATTTGAAACTGTCTCATTGCTATATGTTTATCAATAAAACTTTGAAAAAAAAGAAAGTCAATAATATAAAATATAAGACATGAAACATAGCACATATATGTATATGTACATTCAAGAAGCAAAATTTAAAAATTAAATAATTAATAATATAAAGTTTTGGAATTTAGCACACCGATCTCAAAATCTCACAGATGAAGTGAACAAAGAAAATGCATTTGACAAGTATTATAAATTTGAACTACCAATGAGCAGAAAACAAGTATTCACTTCAGAATAAAATTTTCATAAACTTGTATAAGTTTATGAACCCCGAATAAGTTATACAGACCTAAGTTCATACAAACTATATTGTTTGATGTTTTTGCCACAAAATCAAAAAATCAGTAACAAAGGCTAAGTGAAATAATCCCATCTGTCTGGAAACTTTTAAAAAAATACAACATAAACATTCAAAAGAACATTGTGGGCTGGAGATACAGCTCAGCAGCACAGTGCCTGCCTGGCAAATGCAAGATTGTGAGTTCGATTGCCAGTACAAAAAAGGGGGCATTGTAAAAAAAGCATGAAGAGCTGAAATACCAAAGAGCACAATATATCAAGACCTGAGAAACGGAAGAACATCTAAACATTCAAATGCTTCTGTCATAATGAGAAAGACTGAAAATAATATGGCCCTGCTGCAGCATAGGAACTAGCACAGAACAAAAGAGAAAACCATTCCCCCAAAGCAGCCTTCACTAAAAAGAGAAGAACACTAAAAGGAATGAAAGCTAATAAATGCAATAAGAAGCAACTTCAAAAGATTAAGGAGACAAAAACTTGTCCTTAAGAGATATTAATATAAAGCTTCTGGTAAGATGAACAAATATCTCAATAAAAAAGAGGCATGAATAAACAAGTGCAAGCTAAAAAAGGACATAAACAATAAGCATGTTTAAATCATAAAAATGTTAAGAATAAGCCACTAAATAAAAAAGCCCACAAAAGACATATTTCTAAAAATATAAATAAAATATCTTAACTGGCCTAAGAAATTTAAATAGTGAATAGAACAATAATATCTATGGAAATTAATGATAAAAGAATTTTCTCTCCCTACTTTGAGTTTTACCAATACTTTAAGAAATGGAAAATTTCTATTTTATACAAATTCTTGTGAAAAATATGGTGAGAAGAAAATGTTTATCTTATGTAATGTATGAAATTTATTAAACATTAATTTATATTATAAAACAAGGTAGCAGCACATCAAAGGAATAAAATACAGGTTTATTTAACTGGTGAGCTGAAGGATAAGATTTCAAAATTAAATATTAGAGAGGAGGAAAATTTATATCTGTGAATGCCCACATCACAAAAATAGAGCAAGGCAAAGAATAGATGATGAAACTCAAGTTCCTGGAAAAAAAGAACAACCTAAGGCCAGAGCCAGTAAAGTTGAAATAAAAATACAAAGAATCAATGAATTAGAGAGTTGATTCTTCAAAAGGAGAACAAATAAAATGGACAATCTCTTAGCTGATCTACCAAAAAAGGAAACACTCAAATAAATCCACACTAAGGAAACAATATGATGTTTGCACATATGGGTCTCATTTATTTAAGTAAGAACAGGGTCTTTAGTTGCATACATTCTGTTTTGAAACTCAGTTTTACTGTTAATAATAATAATAATAATAATAATAATAATAAATGCTGGAGAGGCTGCAAAAAATGAACCTTTATATTAGGTGCAAATATAAATTAGTATGACCATTATGGAAATCAGTATGATTCCTCAAATAGTAGAAGTAGAATTTACACCCAACCTAACTATTATCCTTACAAGTATCTTCTCAAAAGAGTTAAAGACATGTTACAGTGATACATGCATGTCTATGGAAGCATAACTCATAATGTCTAAATGGCACAGAGAGAGAAGTGTAAGTCCATGTTCCTTCCTTCCCCCATTGCTCCTGGGGAGGAGGTGCCACAGAGAGGAGAGTAAATTTATGCTCTGCCATTTTTCCATTGTCCTGGGATGGTGAGGCCAGCTAGAGGAGTCTGAGTTTATGCTCCACTCTTCTTCCATTATCCTGGGACTGCAGTAGCAGTAAGAAGAGTGTGATTCAGCACTTCTTTTTCTCCATTGTCCCCAAGATGGTGGTTCCAGTGAGAAAAGTGTAAGTGCAAGCTCCTTCCATTCTCCATCACCTTGGGATGCTGGTTCTGAAGAGAAAACATCATCAAGAATAGACACCTGCTAGGAGAGCTAGGTATCAGTGATAAGGCTACATAACACTAGAAATAAAAAAAACCCACAAACACATAAAACAAAAAACAACAAAAAATAGAAAATTATAAGACAAGCAAAATGCAAGCCCAAGCATCTAGCCCACTCAGACAAGTCCAGGACTTTGAGAGTTAGAGGAAACTGAAAGCCAACAAATGGAACTTTCTGAAATGGTAGCAGCAGAAGTGAAAAGACAAATGGAAGAGGTCATAGAAAAAATAATCTTTAAGATGCAAAAAAAAGGAATTACTGTCAAAATAAAATATATCAAAGCAAACATAGACAAACAAGTAAAGGAGCTCAGGAAAATGATAGCAACCATGAATACCAAACATAGACAAGAAATTGAATCAATGAAACAGATCCAAACATACACAGGAGATTAGAAACTACACTGAAAGTATACACAGGCACATTGAACAAAGGCAAGAATAGACTATCAGATCTAGAAGGCAGGAATGGGACTGGCAACTAGGAAAAAAGATGTCTTAAAGGTCATAAGAGACCATGAAAAATCATACAACAACCACAGGACAAAACAAGGAAGAATAACATAAAATTGATTGGAGACAGTGAGAAAGCTGGAGACAGCACAAAAACTATTTTTAAAAAATCTCTTCACAGAAATAATGGCAGAAAACTTCCCAAACATAGATAAAAATTTTGACATACAAATGAATTAAGCATATAGAACTCCAAATAGTCATGATCAAAATAAATGTATGAGAAAGTATATATTAATCAAGATTCCAGAAAGTGAGCACAAAAAAAAAAAAAAAAAAAAAAAAAAAAAAAGGGAAAAGCAGCTACAGAAAGGAAACCTATCAACTATAAAGAAAATCAGAGGTCAGTGAGATAGGTCAACAGACTAAAGTGCCTGCTTAGGTAAGCATGAGAGCCACAGTTTGACCTCTGGTATCACATGCCATGCCAGCCCTGCCCTCAGTGTGGGCTGAGGGGACCAGAATCTGGGTACAGCAGTGCACTCCTTAATCCCAGTGGTGGGGAGGTTGAAAGTAAGAGGGTCACTATGATTCTGATCTGCATAGTGAGACCCTACAAAACAACCAAATATATTCAAAAAGAAAAGAAAAGCAGAATACAGCAAACTTCTCAATACAAACCCTCAGAGAACTTGGAGTGAAGTATTTCAAACCCACAGTCTTCAACCGAGATTGCTGTACTCCGAAAAACTGTATTTCAATATCAATGGAAAAATAAGATATTTCCCTACACCAGGAAAACAGAACAAGCTCAAATAAACAACTAGAAGTTCAAACTTCTAGTTAAAGAATGTATTGAATTCAAAGCTCATGCAAAGGAGGAAATTATAAAGATAAGAGTGGAATTTAATGGAATTGAGACTAAGAAAGCAATAAAAATGATAAATGAATAAAAAATTGGTTCTTTGAAAGAATAAATAAAATTGATAAACCATTAAACAATCTAATCAAAAAGATGGTGGAGGGCTGGAAAGATAGCTCAGTGGAATAAGTGCTTGCCTGGCAAGTGCCAGGGTCTGAGTTCAATACCCGGTTCCACCAAAAAAAAAAAAAAAAAAAAAAAAAAAAAAAAGATGGGGGAAAAACCCACAAATTCAAGCAATTGGGAAAATCAGTAAATCACAATGGATCATACAGAAATCCAAGAGATCATCAACACTTAACATAAGAACCTATATCCTAATAATATGTAAAACACAGAGGAAAGATACAGACTCTCACATACAAATTGCCAAAACTAAATCAAGAAGACATAAAAATTGTAAATAAACCAATTATAGTCAGTGAAATTGAAAGTTTATTTAAATTTTACTGATGAGGAAAAGCCCAGCCCCTAACAGAGACACTGTTAAGTTTGACAAGAAATTTAGAGAAGAATTAATGCCACTAATTCTGACTTGTTAAGTAAATTTCAGGGTAAGTAATACTTCTGAAGTCATTCCTGAAAGCAGATATTACTCTGATTTCAAAACTGTAGAAGAAGCTACAATATTTGGACTGGCATCCAGTAAAAACTTCTCCAAATACAGCTTCACTTACAGCAGTGAAACACCCATCTCTGACAAAGCAAAATAAAAAAGGGGGATATGAATAAAGGAC
>NW_004524598.1:14341832-14343697 GCF_000260255.1 Octodon degus | reverse complement strand
ATATAGTTGCATTCTCTTAATGAATAGAATGATTTGTTCTAATGGTGTTTGTAAATAGGATCACAAGTCCGCATCTTGTACAACAATTAACCACTAAGAAGAATATATGCAGTGTATTATTTGTTGAAACTGTGCTTCCGATTTGATTTGAAACTGTCTCATTGCTATCTGTTTATCAATAAAACTTTGAAAAAAAAAATAATAATTTAGGAGGATACTTACAACCTAGTCATAGTGACTGTGCACCTGAAAAGTAATAAAATAACGAACACATAAGCAGCAGAAATAATTTTGAAGTAATGATATTAATTGAATTCAATAAAATATTATTTAGCAACTATATACCAGATTCTTTCCAATTATTACCTCATTGATCTTAACAATATCCTTTCCTTCTTAGTATGTTTTATTCTCCTAAGGCTAATAAATCTTAATAGAATTTAAGTGTTTTGCCTTGGTCACAAGAAAGTACAGCTGACCTCTGATCTGAACTGAAGCCTACCCAGACTGTTGACCATAAGTCTATGTTCTCTTTCTAAATTATTTAGAAAATATTTGACAAAAATTCTTGACTTCCAAATATGCATGAATCACATATACTAGACACATTGTCATTAATCCTTTTCAAAGTACTCTCTCCCTCAACTTGAAAACATCTGTCTCCTCATTCTTGCGAGTTTCTGATGCAGTTCTCGAAGTCCTCTTTCATAATCCGTGTTGCACATGTATGGCTGACTTGGTGTCTTGAATCAATTCAAAATGCTTACCTTTCATGGTCATTTTGAATCTGGGGACAAGCCAGAATTTGTATGGTGCCAGATCCTGTGAATAAGGTGGATGAGGACATGCCGTAGCACTTTTACAAGCTTGCCTTTCTGTTCCATGACACTTGGCAGAGCTACTCATTTTTTATCCCACCTTGTAAAGATGCACAGAAGAAGACAAATGCACAACGGCTCCGGAATATGGCACAAGGGATGGGATAAGTGCTTTTGAAGTAAGGAGGGATGAATAGCAAAATATCTTTTAAATAGTTTTTTATTTAAATGCTTCCTATATATTATGATCACAGTTTGTAAATTTAATCACCTACCTTGTTTCATATATTTGACTATGATTTCTGGCTGTTTTAAAAATTTAAATGTACCTTCATAGAGCAGTAATTATCATACATATCATACATTCATGGAAAGGATGTCATGACCGTAGGATGCACCTAAATAGATTTTTCTGGGGAGAAAGAAGCCAAGGATAATTGGAAGAAATAGATATGCCATTTATCTAAAGTTCCAGAATAGGCAAAACTGATCTATAGTGTATAAATCACCTTACAGTTTTGGGGGCCAGAACAGGAATTGATTAGAGATGGGTATGACAGAACTTTCTGGGATGAAAGAAATATTCTATGTATTAATTGTGACCATGCTTACACAGATAGATGCATTGGTCGGAACTTCTCAAGCAGTAAATTAGAATGTGAGAAAATGCAAAACAAAATTTTTAAAATGTCCTTAAATACACATAAGATAGCAGAGAAATTCCAAATCATGACAATATAATAAAAGCCAATGGTCCATATAAACCCTACAAAAGAACTCGGTTCTTTCAATAATATGAAGGTAGAATTCAGGATAATAAGAATCATAAGGTATAACATAAGATATTATATATTAATGAAAGTCAATAGAGACCCAGTCCTAGCCCAGGTCCGGTGAGTGTGCAGAGAGTTTCCTGCTACCCTGCGCTGGCGGGACCAGTCCCAGCCCAGACGCAGCGTGGGCCGGACCCTCTCGCAGCCCCTTGGGCCGCCCCCCACCACTCCTCAGTGCCTCCCCCACCCCGCTCGCCCAGTAGGATTTTCTGCC
>NW_004524598.1:14335575-14341327 GCF_000260255.1 Octodon degus | reverse complement strand
TATATATATGTTAGGATAGATATACAGCTACTTTCTCATTCAATAAGAAAAAAGCTTTGTACCAATACTATTTAGACAAAATTTCATGTCTACATCTTGTCCTCTAAATAGCTACTATGAAGACAACAATATACAATTTATTAATTATTGTAATTGTCCTACTAACCAGTTTTGAAACTGTTTCATTGCTATTTTATCTCGTTTTTCTTATTACAATGAAAAAAATGTAAAAACCATAGGAGAATACAATCAAGAAAGAAAACTACAGGCCCATCTCCATAATGAATTTTGATGTAAAAAAAAGTCTTTAATAAGATAGTGGCAAAAAGAATGCAGTAAATCATCAAGAATATTATACATCAGGGGCTAGGGAGATGGCTCAGAGGAATAAACACTTGCCTGGCAAGCACAAGGGTCTGAGTTCAATCCCTGGTTCTGAAAAAAAAAAAAAGAATATTAAAAATCATAACCAGGTAAGATTTATCCCAGGGATGCAGGGATGGTTCAACATATGCAAATCAATTTTAATATGCCATATTAACAGAAACAAAGACAAAAATCTCAATCATCTCAATAGATTCAGAAAAAGTATTTGGCAATGTCTGACATCCTTTGATGATTAAAAAATGTACAAATATCAGAATATATGGTCTTTACCTCAACCTTATAAAAGTCATATATGACAAACCAACAGCTAATCATATTAAATGGTAAAAAACCTGAAGGTTTTTCACTCTAATATCAGGAATAAGACAAGGATATCAGTTATCATGTCTCCTATTCAATACAGTTCTGGAAACATTAGCCAGGGCAATTAGACAAGAGAAAGAAATAAAAAGAATAAAGATAGGAAAAGAAGAAGTTAAATTATCATTGGTTGCAGACGATATGACACTCTACACAGAGGGCCCCAAAAAACTCTATGAAAAGCTTATAGATTTAATATCTAAATTCAATACTGTAGTTATATACAAAGTCGATACTCAAAAGTCAATAATATTCCTGTACACAAGCAACAAACTCATAGAAAGAAAAATGAGGGAAAACACACGCTTTATACCCCAAAACTGCTACACAGATTTTATTGCATTCTCAATGAAAATATCATTCACATACCTCACAAATATAAAGAAAATAATCGTAATATTCATTTGGAAACAGAAGTCACCTAGAATAGCAAAAGCAATCCTGGGCAACAAAGGCAAGGAAGCAGGCATTACAATCCCTGACTTGAAATTATAGTATAAAACTACTGTGATAAAACCAGCATGGTACTGACAAAAAAATACCTGAGGATCAATGTAACAGTTTAGAAGATGCAGACACAGCTGCAAACACAAGGTCACCTTATGTTTGACAAGGGGCCAAATATGTTCATTGAAAGCCAGATGTCTTTGTGATGAATGGTGTCAAAAAAAAAAAAAAACCTGGGGCTAGGGAGATGGCTCAGTAGAATAAGTGCTTCTCTGATAAGGGCAAGGGTCTGAGTTCAATCCCCGGTTCTGCAAAAAAAAAAAAAAATAAATAAATAAATAAATAAAACTACCATTACATATACCAAAAACTAAAAATAGACCCATGTCTTTCACTATGCACTAAAATCAAAATGAATCAAAGAGCTAAATATTAAAATAAGAGAAAATAGGCAGAAATCTGAAAGACACAGCTGTAGGCAGAGATTTCAGGATCTAAAAAAAACATATTGCAAGGAAAATAGTACATAGAATCAACAAATGCAATCTCCCCTTATTAAAAAAAAAAAAAAAAAAAAAAAAAAAAAACTTTTGCAGAACACAAAACATCACCAACAGAGAGAAAAGACAACCCACAGAGTGGGAAAAAATAGCAGTTTGTTCCACAGACAAAAGACTTGTATCTAGAACATAGAAAGAATTGAAAAAGATCAGATACCCCCAATTCAAACACCTAATCCAAAAATGGGCATCAAGATGAATACACACTTCTCAGATGAAGAAATATAAATGATAAATTGAATACACAAAAAAGTTCAACATCATCAGTCATTTGAGAGATGCAAATTAAGACTGAAATTCCATCTCACTCCAAAAAGAATGGTTATTATCAAAAAAATCAAATAATAAGGAATACTGGAGGGACTTTGGGGAAAAAGGAACTCTGCTCTTGGTGGGAATATAGACTGGTGCAACCACTATGCAAATCAGTGTGGAGATTTCTAAGAAAATTAGGATTAGAGGTCCCATTCAAATTAGTTATTCCCTTTCTGAGTATATTTCCAGAATCATTCTACAGTGATATATGTGCACCCCTGTTTACAGTAGCACAATTTGTAAGAGCTAAATCTTGGATGCCCATCAAGCAATGAATGGATAGAGTGTTTTTATGCAATGAAATACTCCTCAGTCATAAAGAAGATAAACTGGAGGCTTTTATATGTAAATGGATACAATTCAAGACCATACTCACAAATAAAATAAATCAGACACATATATGTAAACATATTGTCTTACTAGTGTGAGAAACTGAACAAGAAATATGATGTGAAATGTATACTACATATTGTGAATTGGGGAGAAACATAAAGGAAAATACAAACTGTGGTGTGGGCAAGGGGAAAGGAAGAAAGGGAAAAGAAAAAGAAATACATATGCATATGCAAGACAGTTGAGATAATTAAATAGGTATTTTTTTTCTTGGTTCATTGAAAAGAAAATTTGTGCTAATCGGGACAAGATATGATACCTGTATCTTGTACTCTGAATGACTACTATGCAATGTGTCAACTATTATAACTGTCCTACCATTCTGGGTTTTTTTTAACTTCCTGATGCTTAAATATCAACAGTCCATCTTTACTTTTAAATTAAAGGATTAATTGCTTCTTGTTCTTGAGTGAGTAGTGACTAATGGCCCAGGGCCAATTGGAGCATCTCTATCCTTCTGGAAGAAAATTCTAGAAACATCTGGGGCTATAGTCATATAAATTATCTTAAGAGAACCAGCCTTCTGCAAATTTATCGTTTTTAGTTTTTCTCTTTAAATATATATATTTTTTATTTTTTAAAGAAAGTACAAAACAGTATTAAAACAGGAAAAATTACAAATGATACAGAATTTCACTATGCAAAATAATATGAATTTCACAGTATTTGTTGTATTGCATAGTGCTACCTTTAATTTAGTTGCTCAGATTACCAGATATATGCATGCATTAAGACCCACAGGAGCTTTGCTGTGCAAAATGCATGCTCAGATTTAATGTACCACCTTATTGGACACAAATACAAATTCAAAATATTTTGACTTGCTCGAATGGGGACCCAAGAAAGAAGTTTTCATACTTGGCATATTATAGTACAGAATATTATTATGGATAATATCTGATACAAGGTAGTATGAAGGAAATCTACCTTATTTATTAAATCTGAAATGAATTTAGATAATTTACAACCAAATAGCAACTAAATAAGATTGGAAGTTCAATTGCTATTTCTTCATGAAATCACTTTGGGAATTAAATAATGAAAATGTAATGTTGACTCAGAAATCTCACCTTTAAAACTATATTTACAAAGTATAGGGTTAGCCAAACTGCAGGGTTTCTTTTAAGAATCTACCTGGTGAAAACACCTGGAATTACAGAAATAGTTTTAGATGGAGCAAAAATCCCTATAACTCTTAACTAAAGACTCAGATACTCATTCATGTATTCAATGCTTATAAAACACTAAAAATACATGAGATGCTAGAACATAAAGACAAATTTCAGTGGCTGAGAGTTTTAAAAAGATTTTCAAATATATCATAGAGTGGTGTGCAAAGGGTTTAAACTGTACATGCCTAGCATATAGCATTCAGTTACTCAAATCATATTGCAGCCGGCCAGATAGCTCAGCAGATTAAAGTGCCTGTTTAGGCAGATGCAGGGGCTGGGGTTTCCAGCCCTGGCCTTCCATGCCAGCCTTGCTCCTGGGGCAGGCTGTGAGGGTGATTGAGACTGGGTGTGGTGGCAGTACTTGGGATTTGGGAAGCTGAAAACAAGAGGATCACTATGAGTCTCATCTGTGCAATGAGACCTTGTAGACCCTGCACTAAAAAAAAAAAAAAAAAAAAAAAAAAAAAAAAGTGCTACAGTACAATTAACATTTGTTCTGGATTTATATTTATCAGCACCTTAAGTAAATTCATATGTATTCCAACAATATTCAAGCTCCAAGAATAGAATTTAGGCCAAAATATATCTCACAAAGGTCTCTTGTGTACTCAAGATTGTGTAAAAAGCCCTGATGATTTGTTGGGCTAGTTTGAGTGACTGTTGCTACTGATAGGGGCCTCCCCCATCCCCCAAAGAAAAGGAAAGAAAAAATTGTGTGTTCTGATGAACAGTTTAATACAAGATGAACATTATTCATTTTTGTTGGATACTACTCAACTCCACCACTCCTCAGGGGAGGAAAAGCTAAATTTCACTTTATTTTGCAACAGCATAATCTAAAGCACGCTAACCTGCTGCTCTGAAATGCTTCCTTTTAAAACCTGTTGAAAACTACGCCTTTGCTGACTAGTTCAAAACACTTGCAAATGCAGTCTATAATTTAGGACCTGAGCAAATTAAAACTGTTTCCTGGCCTGCCCAAGGCCACAGAAATGTAGGCTGTGGAGCCAGGTTACAAGAGAACTAGTGGATGCATGAAAGTCTTTTAAAAATACTGTTGTCTTTTGTTTGTGTCTATGTCACTCAGGGATACTGCATAAGCCAACAGCCTATGTGTGGAACTCAAAGAACAAACAGACACTTGATTCAGAAATGTTTTTCCTTTTGGACCCAGCTCTTCCATTAACATAGAAAGCAATAATGTACAACTCTTTATACAACCCATCTTCTGATTTAAGTAAGGAAATGTGTGCATCAAATATCCACTTTCCAAGCTAGCCATTTGAACATCTCCAAGGAACTCATTCATGAATAATGTGGACTGAGATAGTAATAAGGTTTAGTATACATAAATTTATTCAAGATTTTTTTTAATTTTACTTCAAACACTATTGAATGTGTACTAGGCATCAGATACTTTGCTTAGTCTTGAGATATAATAAAGATAAAAATTTTATTCAAAGGGTTTATGATCTAATGGCCTATGGCCTAAAGCTCACTCTTGCTGAGCTAATGAACACTGTCTTTAGATCCTTCCAGAACTGCCCTGTGAATCACACTTTCTAAGTGATAATTTGCTTGACTTCCAAAGGATATATAAAAATAAAGCCTTTCAACAATGGAAGAAGCTTACTCTACGGAAAGAATTCATTTGCTCCTTCTATTTCTGCCCCTTTCTCTACAACAAGAGAGAGGAGCTGGGTGTGGTGGTGAATGCCCATAATCTCAACTACTTGTAAGGCTGAAAGAGAAGGATTATAGTTTCAAGACCAGTTTAACCAAATTAGTGAAACCATGTCTTCAAATAAATTTTTTAAAGCTTGAGGCTGTAGCTCAGTGTTCCTAAGTTTCAATTCCCTATACTTTGAAAGAAAGGAAGGAAAGAGAGAAGGTATTAGGAGGGACGTATACTGATATCTAAAAAGGAAGTGGCAGAGAGAAAGATCCTTTCAAGCAGGCATAGAGGGGAAAAGCATTTTCTCTCCATGTTCTTTCAACACACAGCAGTCACACTTTTTTTTAAGTCTCTGTTTTGGTACAATAGTCAGTATTTTATAGTTTTCACTGAATTCAGTTTCCTTCTCTGCCTATCATTTTGGAGGATTAACAAAAACTTTA
>NW_004524598.1:14332062-14335475 GCF_000260255.1 Octodon degus | reverse complement strand
TTTATTTATTTATTTTGGTGGAACCAGGGATTGAACTCAGGCCCTTGCGCTTGCCAGGGAAGCGTTTATTCTACAGAGCTATCTCCCCAGCCCCAACAAAAACTTTAATGGCTATTTTAGAAATAACTCTCAGCTTTCTCTGGAACTGCATTCTACATAATACTTCCTATTTGTTACTTAAAGGTTTTTGTTTCTTCAAACACAACATAAAATAAATAGCTACCAGAGCAAAGGAGCTCTCTACAAAAGGGCCAAAACACACAGGATTTTTTGAAATTGGAAACTTCGAAATCTTTGCCTACACTAGATAACCTGGAGTTATCCATCACTTGGACCCAAATGTCTATGGCATAAATGAGCTCTGAAGAAATCAGGCATGGCAAGAAAAATGTCTCTCCCTCTGGAGTGACCAGCTGCAGATGCAGTAAAGAAGGGCCATGTGAAGCAAGAGCATAATCGACTTGTCAGAAGCGTTTTGACTTTGCTTAAAGAGCAGGCTAACTGACAACCACTTTTCCCACAATCAAGCAAAATCTCCTAACATGAGAGGCACTTGAAGACGTGTTAAGATCTTCGCAGCTATTAACACATTCCTAAGAAAAACACTGCAGGAGAGGCGCAAAGGCCAAGGATAACAATCTTCTCTTTCCAATGCAAACGCTTGGCCTGTTTGATTAGAGGAAGACAAGTGAAAGAGCAAGGGCACACTCACCTCACGTTCTGTGCTACAGTTTGATTGCCTTGAGACTAAATTGCCCGCTTAAGAAAAATTCAGTCTCTCTTCAAATGCCAGCTCTGGAGCAAGGAATCCAGTTGCAGGTGGTTAGGAAGGGCTTTGTTCGCTGGCCTTGTTGAAGAGAGACAGGCAGAAGGGAGAAGGTGTCACAGAGCCTTAAGTAAGATATAGGCTATGTGTCCCTTCTTTCCTGTTCTTATTCTAAGGAATTGAATTGGAGATGGAAGTCACCCGAAATAAAGAATGAAATCCTCTGACCTGGGAAACCTGACTCCTAGGCCCAGTTCTGCTATAACTGTGACCTGAGATAACTTATTTGCTACCTCTGACCTTCACTTTTCTCTTTTAGTAAGAGAGATGATTGAGGACAATATTTGTCAAGCTGTGAGTTGTAGCCAGTAGTACCATATGAAATCAATTTATTGTGTCATAATAGGCAATTTTTAGAAGGATAGGACAGCATAGAACTGTGTAGACAAGATAGAAAATATCATCATCTATGACTTAATGAAACTATAAAAAATTATTTTTAACTGGCACATAAGAATGGTACATATTGATGGGATACAGGTATGATATTTCAATACATGTATACAATGTGTAATGATCAGATTAGAGTAATTGGTATATTATCACCTTCAACAGTTATCATTTCTTTCTGTTGGGAGCATTCAAATCCTTTCTACTACTGATTCTGAGATATACCTCTAAGTCCTGTCAACCATAGTTTCCCTACTCTGCTATGGAACATTAGAAGTTATCCATGGAAGGGCCAGTGAGATAGCTCAGTGGACTAAGCACCTGCTTAGGCAAGCACAGGGACCAGGGTTCGATTTCAGGTATCCACATGCCATACTAGCCCCACACCTAGGTGCACTGAGCCAGCAACAGAGACCAGGCATGATGGCACACGCCTGTAATCCCTCTGCTGGGGAGGTTAAAAACAGGAGGATCACTACAAGTCTGAGCTATATAATGAGAACCTGTACCAAACACATAAAATTTTAAAAAAAATGAAGTTATCAAGGAGATGGCTCAGTAGAATAAGCACTTGCCTGGCAAGTGCAGGGGTCTGAGTTCAATCCCTGGTTCTGCAAAAAAAAAAAAAAAAAAAAAAAAAAGTTATCAGTGGAATTTTATTTCAGTTGTTTGAATGTGTACAAGCATTATTATGAAATATGGTTTTCGCTATATATTAAGGTTAAAATAGAAGCTCGATGATTATTGGGTTAAATGATCTCTTAAATTTTGTTTTCTCTAACTTTAGTTGTCTAGAGTTTGGTAAAATACACAGATACCATGCTAATCTGCCTGTACTATGATGAACGTAATGCAACAATCCTCTCAACATTGAAGGGATTCACTTCTATTCTTGGATGTCTGTGACTATTTGCCTCATGTACAGAAGGAGGAGGAGGAGAGGGGGGCATACACATATTAACATAATGTAGTAAATCTGGGAATGCATTTTGGGGAATATGACATCACATTGTGAATGTAATTGTTTGTAGAAGCAAGTCACAGGTCTTTGTGACTTAAACCCACTGAAATGAGAGTGCAAGTTTTTTAAAAATTCATTTAAAGTGTTTAGTTTAATTCCTTGTTCCAATTACTATAGCCAGGACATAATAGACATTCAGTAGCTATTTGATGAGTCTTATGTGACTTTTTGGTCAACGTAAAGCTATTTGGTTATCCTAAAGAAATGAAGCTCCCAATGACCATAGAGCCACCCCCTTGTGACTCTAGGTCTATGTGACTAGTGTGATTAAACATAGGTGTTTAGTGAGTACTACTCATCTGTGTTAATGTAATCACTCTCCCCTCCCTGAAATACTTTATCACATTGGCTTTCAAAGAAAAATGCTTTCTTGGTTTTCATCTCACTGATTGATCCTTTTAGTTCTATCTGTCCTTTTTCTATGAGCATATTTTGTAGGCAATATATATATATATATATATTAATTTTCAACCATTTACATTTATTATAATCATTTAAATGTCTTTTTAAATATATTTATCATCTCCAGTTTAGTTTCTATTTGTCCCATACTTTCTGAGTTTTTTTCTAGATCATTTTCACTCAAATTATTTGTTAATTTTTTCTGCATTCGACTTTTCTTTCTCTATGACTTTGGGTTTTATAGACCCTACTTGCTGGTGTGTTGGCTGCGGTATCTGAGAATCTGGTGTTCACATCTCTTCCCACTTCAAGTCCAGTGACCACATGTTGGAGCTTGCTATGGTCCTGGTGGGAATATTTTCACTACGCACTCTGGCACTTGCTAGACCTTAGCTTTGCTTTCTGAAAGGCAGATTCAATAATTTTTCAACTCTCCACTGACTCTATTTCTGATCTTCTACAAAAACGCTTGAAATTTTACTTTTTATATATAACAGCAGCATCTAAAATTAAAAATCTTAAAACTCTGAAAAATATAGAAGTTAAGAGTAATTAGTACTTCCACTAAACTTGCATACTATGATTATCTAATATTTCAGTTCTGTCTCCTTTGTAACAACATGAATTGCACAGTGTTATTCTGTACAATGTTAGAGTTACCTAAAATTTTATCATTTAATGCTTACTACTATTTTTTCTTGTATTCAGACTTTCCATATGAGATCAGTCTCCTCTGTTTTGAAATGGATACCTAAATTCCTTTGGAGAATATAT
>NW_004524598.1:14281246-14331962 GCF_000260255.1 Octodon degus | reverse complement strand
TAAAAATCTTTAATTTTGCCTCAGTCTTCAAAGACAGAGATAGGCAGGAAGGGAAGAGGCACAGTTTGGTAGTTGTTTCCTATCATCCTTTTAGGGTCATTACTGCAGCCTTTGAGCTCTCATTGTTGGTTTTGAGAACACAGCCCTCATTTGTTATTCTTGTATAGAGAGGATCTATACCTTTTCTCTGGCTGCTTTCTGTATTTTTTTCTTTGTATCAATGTTGTGAAATATTTTTATGATGCAGTTAGGATATGTTTTTTTTTTTTTAAAATCGTGCTTGAGCTACATTTTGCTCCTTAAATATATTGAGATAATTTTTATTAGTTTTGTAAAATTCACAGCCATCATTTTGATATGTCATGTCTCTTCCATTCTCTCTAATACCTTTTGAAAGTCCTCTTCTGTAAGATTTTCCATTTCCATCTTGTGTATCCCTCAGTCTTCCGAGCACATTGCATATCAGTGTTTCTCTTTCACTAGACAGATTTATCAGATAATTTTTCAGTCCACTATTTCTTTCCAAAGATTTCTCAGCTATTATTTTTACCAATCCACTGAGGTTTGAAAACTTACAACATTCTTCTTTTTATTTCTACAAGTTATTTGTACTTTTTGTTGTTGTATACTCATCTGTGTGGTTGCTTTCTTTGTTGAATGCTTTAAATTTAGAAGTTCGTGGGCTGGCCAGATAGCTCAGTGGACTAAAGCACCTGCTTAAGCAGACTCAGGGACTGGAGTTCGATCCCTGTCATGTGCTGAGATGGCAATTAAGACTGGGTGTGGTTGTTGGGGCTGAAAAACAGGAGGATCACTACAAGTCTGATCTGTATAGTGAGACCCTGTAGAGCCTGTAGACTCTGTACCAAATACATAAAAAAATAAAATAAATAAATTTAGAAGTTCATGATGATCTCAATCTGTAGTTCTCTCTCTATACTGACTTTCTTTCACAGCAGACTACCTAGTGAGTTTGTAATTTTTGCATGTGAATTCATGGCTTGACATTATTCTCTAGATTCCCTGTAGTCTTAACTCAAGGAAGTATAACTTCAGAAAAAGCTTGCTTGTGCCCCTGCTGAAGATCAGGAGGTCCCTGTGAGCGAGAACTACTTCAGTGCTCCTGAAGAATTCAACCAGAGATCCAGGCGCCACTTCCTCTCACTGCTACCCAATTTCGAATATCCTCGCAACCTCACTTCTGTGACACCACAGACTCGAAGGTTTGGGATTCATCCCCACAAGCCATTTTCAGGGCCTGGAAGCTGTCTGTGTTCTCATGACTTGCTTCTCCACTCTCTTCTCATTCTGACTTCCACTTCTGGACCTGGAACCTCAGCTGCTCATTTCCAAGGAAACAAACCAAATAGCTTAGTAGGCAAAATGCAAGAAGCTGGACAAAAAGCAGCTCTCCCTGCCAGACATACACTGCCTCCATCCTGTCTGTAATTGTTAATAGATAACTATGAAGCTATTTTTCAAAACTCAATTTAAACATCACATCTAGGAGTTCTTTGATAAGGAAATCCTACTTGAACCTGTACCAACCCCAATAAGATTTAAAATTTATTTTCTTCTTGCTCAAAAGAGATTTATTTTCTTTTATCCTCCCTCCTTCTTTCTCTCCCTCCCACTCTCTTTCTCTTCTTCCTTCTCTCACTTTTTCCTTCCTTCCTTCCTTTCCTTCTTTGCTTCATTCTTTTAACTCTCAGAAATGACCAAAAAAAGTCTAAAGACTAATAATAATTTAGAGAACTTGCCCTACATGAAGCAGATGCCAATGTATTAAAACATAAACAGTGGGGATATTAATTTTGATCAATTATTTTATTGACTATGTAGTTTATTTTAAGTTAGAAGGTTATTATATTCTTTTCTCAACCTTATTGGTATATAACAAGAAGTAGAGATTGTATATGTTTAAGATGATGTTTTTGTGTCTATGTACTCTTAAGTGATTGCCACATTTAAGCTAGTTAATAATGAACTTATTTTCAAACTGTTCTTGAACAAATTATCACCTATTCCTTTGTGGTCCTATTATATTCTAAGTACATTTTTATCATATCTACTCCCAACTTTGAGCTCTTTATTTGTTTTCTAGACTGTTATATGTATTGCAATATAAATTTGCAGTACTGGGGATTGAACTCAGGGCCTTGCACTTATTCTACTGAGCTATCTCCCTGGCCCCCTATAAATTTCTTTTTTGTTTGTTTTTAGGCAAGATCTTGTTACATAGCACAGGTTGGCCTTGAACTCACAGCAATCTTCCTGCCTGCTCCATCCAAGTGCTGAGATTAGGGGGCTGGGCCACCATGCTTGACAATTATGTATTTCTTAAAGGAGGTGACCCTTTATTTCAAGCCCTAGAACATACCAAGTACCTCATATTTATGGTATTATTCACATAATAATAATCAAATAATGAATAGCATCTATAATGATCTTTTGTATAAATAAATATAGCTTTGTAAATTAGTGCTATGTTTTATGTACAACAGTGTATGGAATTTGTTAATGTTAGATAATTGTATTTGGGCAATTGTGAAAATGATGATCATAAAATGCAAAACCTTGGTCATTTGCATAGTTCTGTTTTTACAAAAGAAGGCATCTACAGAAATATGGTTTTCACTCCACTGAAATCCACTTTCAATCAGTTCATATTCGATTCAATGATATATTACAAAAAATATCTAAATCTCCCACAGTACTGGGACTTGGTTACTGAATGCAATAGTTACTTGTCAAGCCCCCATAAAAAAAGATCAAATGAAATTTTGGGGCCCGGAATTTATCACATTCCCTTGATTTTCCACATCAACCTTAGATCATTTTTGTTGCTCATTTTTCTTAAATGAATTTTTTTTGAGGAAGATGAGGCTGTAATCTTCCCACTATGTACTTTAATAATATTTGTTCAGTTGAGTATCAATTTGTGTTCATGTTGATTTTGCCCATTTACATCATGAAACAATTTAATCCATACATCCTACTAAAAACTCAACCTATTAAATAAAGTTCACCAAATATGGTCTATCATACCCGAACATGATGGACATAGATTTCTGATTCTACAGACCATTTATTTCATGTTGACACCTTGATAAATATAGCTAGTGAGTATATATTTTAAAAGGCTTACAATCCTTTTTACTCTAAAAAGTCCAAGATATTGATCAGAAGAAACTTAAATTCATTATTATTGATCACTTTTAAAAAATAAATTAGATTGTTTTTTTTTAAATCAATAGAAATCTGGTATCAAAATTGGAGCAGTGCTAATTAGGTTGGAGGGCCAATGCTAGCCATGACAGAACATTCAGACACAGCAGCCCAACGTGTCTCAGATTCCCTGGTTTTCCATGATTGGAATAATACAGTGATGAATGAGGAGCAGATAGCTAAGCAAAGAAGTGAGACAGGTCTATTGTAAAATAATAGGCACAGCACTTTCCTGAGGAACCTCCACTGGCATCAGTAAAGTAGGGTGGCAGATCTTGAAGTAGTCACCTATCATATTAGTTTCTGCATTGTATAGTTCTCTAGTATACCTACCAGACCCCAAGAAAGTACAGCCATGGGACATGGAAGAATGACTGCTAACAGTGAATGTTAGCATCTCCTCTCTTCATATTTCATTAAGCTCTTTATTTTAAGGGCTTAAATAATAGTTGATATGTAAATGCATGCTCTTTTCATAGTGAACACAAAATGGTTTCAGACTAAGCAGTTTGACTACTATACAATGTACACAGATATAGTGTCGGCATCAGTCTCCCGCCAAAATCTACCCAACAGCATGCAGAACTTCATTGACATCTTCTTGTGCTCGACGACACCCAGATATAGAAAGCCCATGGCCAGTGTGTGCGCATGTACTGCATGTAGCAGTACTATGATTACACAGAGTGATCATGTGCCATGCATTGCAACAAGTATTCTACACTTATGAGATGATTTAACCTCACAACGTGGCTATGAAATAGGTGAGATTATTATTCTCTTTTCACAGATCAGGAAACGGAGGCTTAGAGGAGTTGGGGAACCACCCAAGGTTTTACAGCTACAAAGTACAAGGACTGAAAATTTGCACAATGTTCTTATAAGAAACCCAGGAACCAGATGATTTTTTTTTCTGTGCCTAAAAAAAACTGAAAGGAGTATTTCAGAATAAATATCACATGGAAAACATTCAGGACATGTAAGAAAGTCAAAGTTCATGAGAATTTATGTTCTGTGGACTATCAAATTCCTTTTTTTTCCTCTTATAGAGGCTTCTGGACACTATAAGAAGAGTAAAGCTGAGAGAATCCATGTAAATTTTAAAAGAAAATATACATCCCCTGTTGAAAGCCAGGGTGAAACAAATATCTTGTGTCATTAGTCTTCTCACAGAGCTCCTTCAGAATGTGTCCTGTCTGACTGCAGAGTATAGCATCTAGCTCCCCTCTCCCACCCATGTGTAGTGAGCTGGGGCAGCCAACTTTCCCACTCCCAGTTTAAATTTTTGTTGCATAAGTAGTACTTGTGATCCCTATTATACAGAAACCATGAACAGAATTTTTTTTTTTTTTTTTTTTTTTTGGAACTGGGGATTGAACTCAGGCCCTTGTGCTTGCCAGGGAAGCACTTATTCCACTGAGCCATTTCCCCGGCCCCCCCATGAACATAACTTTAAAATACTGTTTCCAGAGAGAATCACCCTATTTATGTTCAATTGAACGATGTCATCACCATATTGGATAAATCTCTGCTCCACAGCAGTTTGGGGTGAGAAAAAATGGACAAGATGGGGGTGGTTAGCAACAATTACAGTGAGTTCAAATAACATATTTATGGTGTATGTGTGTATATATATATATATATACACACATACACCATAAATATGTTATTTATTTGTACAAATTATATATATTATATATATATATATAATAAACTTTGATATTAGCCAAAAATATGTTCAAGATGAAGAAGCTATAAAAAAAGAAATATTCACAGATCTTGTATGCAGATGGATCATGAGGAAGGAGAAAGGACACACATTGTTGGAATAAGACAAAAAGTAATGAAAGTCAGATATAGCTCAGCAGTGCAGTGCCTGCCTGGCAAGCACTAGGTTGTGAGTTCGATTCCCAATACAAAAAAGAAAAAAATATATAATAGGAAAGTATGTCTACATCAACAGTATTGTGGGGAATTAAAGTTGGGAAACAGATTTTTGATAGATTGACATTTGAACAATCAACAAGGAGTAATCTGGGAAGGCTATTTCATCCTTCATTCCCCTGGAGGCAAAGTGGTGATATATAAATGTACCTTCTGGCTTCCAATTGTTGTTCTCACTTAGCAATGAGGCATGAAGCCTGGGAAATCACAGACATTTGAATCTAAGGAGGTATTTTATTTCCCTTCCTCAAGGCTGTAGAGAGAAAAACATACAAGGGCATTTTATCTTACTCTTGTGAGTTTTCTTAGGCTTGTAATCTTTTGCTCTGAGCTTCAAACTCATACACTGTAGAGAGTAGATAGTCCTATTGTAGATAATTCTATTATCTAAAAGGGCTCCTAGGGCCAGGGAGATGGCTCAGTGGAATAAGTGCTTCTCTGGCAAGCAAAAGGGCATGAGTTCAATACCCGGTTCTGCAAAAAAAAAAAAAAAAAAAAAAAAAAAAAAAGGGCTCCTAGGGACACACAGCTGAGGCAATTTGTAAGACGGTGGAATTTCTGGGCTCCTCATAACAACACGTCTTACCCTTCTAGTTTTTTAGTTGTCAAGAGCAGACTACTTTAAGGAAAACCAGCAACAATCTGCCCAAATTTTAATGTCTATAGATTTTAAGCTTCTCATTGAAAAGGAGAAAATGCACCCCCATCCCCAGCCCAACTCTCACCCCCTGGAAATCTCCATATCATTTTAATTCCATTAAGACTGACTCAACCCCCATCTCTTCTGTCAAGAAAAAAGGAGACGGAGCAGTGAATTCAGGGCTGCCCGGCATGATTTTCACATTCTCAAATCCTTGGAGACTTCCTCCGCAACTTTTTTCCCAGCTTTACTTGGAAGTTGTAACAGATCCAGAGACCATTTTAGAACCTCATTTGTATTGTCCTGACACTCAGGAATCCAGTTTCTGTTAGGGAGATGTCATCAAAGTTGGTGGGCTCAAAACATGACCTACTTTTTAAAACCCATCTGGCAGAACCCTATAGATTTTCTTGGGTTGTTTGTTTCTGACGTCTCCAGAAAGGGCAGCAGCAACATTCTTACTGTCCAGACCCATCCCCCACATAGCAATAAACCAAACATTCATCATGAAGGAGTTTAATATATTCCAAATATGCAGGAGACACACGCATGTTCACACATAAATTCTCTCACACCTACACAAACCCCATATATGAGTGATTTGCATTAATCTAGACAGAGAAAGGTGAGTGCAAGATGTAGTGTTTAGTTAAAGTCACATCCATTTAGGGTTTTTTTATTTCCTTTTGAAGACTTGCTCCAGACCAAAGGGCAGCATTAGAAAGTAAACCTATGTGCTTGTCACACTTGTGCCCCTGGGGATTATTACGTTATGGATCCCACTAACAATTAATTTTCTAAATCATATATTTCAAAGAAGAGGGATTAAGAGCTGTAAGAAATTGGTGAGGTTTTTTAACATTAGTCATTACTGCCCTAGGATTAGTAGCTCTTTTTATTTTAGTTTATTGCTACATCTATGTGGTACGTAACTCTCCCTTGGTGGGATCTTAACATGGTGGCTAAACACATACACACCACCCCAAAACCTCTAACTTCCCTCAAGATCCATCATTGTTATGTTATAATAAAACTACAAATAGGAAAGGAAAGAAGGAGAAAATGAAGGCAGGAAAAGAAGGAGGAGGAAAGAAAGGCATAGGAAAAGCAGGAAAGAAAAATTGAATATTCTTCTTGACTATTTAGCTAAATCATCTCCTTCTAAAAGTCAGATTCCAGACTTTATTAGTGCTTAATTTCCTAGCATATTGATCCTGTCCTAGTTCTAGCTACTGATTCAACACTTTTCAATATGGGTAGGGACTCTTTCTTCCCTACAACTGACTCTCATTTCAACCTATTCTTTGCCTTCGGTCAACCTCTATCAAAGATTGTCTGACCTTCTAGGAAAAGTGGAGTCTATTACCTAATACACAAGGTGCTCTACATCCTCCTTGAGTCTTCAACTTGAAATTTGTCTTTACCTGAATTTGGTTTCTCACATATAGCTCTCTCATGTCTAGGGTTATATCTGTAATTCAAATAAGAAGAAAAAATCAGGAGGAGAAAAAGAAGAGAAAGAGAGGAAAGAGAAGAGGAGGGAAAAGATAGTTTACAATAGGAAAGATTTTTCAAGAAATACCTAAGTCATATAAACTTATATTTTATTGGCCTGAAGAACACATCAGTCACCAAGATCTGCAATGAAGACTGGGAAAGCAAATAATTCACAAAATAAAATTAGGGTTCTAATAGTGAGAAAGAAGGCAATAACCACACTGGAAGTATATCCCAAAGAATCCAAAACCAGTTGAGAAAAGACTTTATGATGTATTGTGCTAAAGATATTTGACAAGTACATATACTACACAGGGTTAAACTTTACACAATCATCTATGACATTACATAAGATTTTGTTAAAATAAGTCAGCACTAGGAAGATGTAGTATATCAGATGTCAAATTATTACAGACACATGTAAATTTTATCACTCATTTCTAATTGGCTTTGCAGATAATGGGTTTTGTTTTACATATTTTTACATGTATATAACATACTTTAATCATTTTCATCACTGTATTTCCCTTTCCTTCACTGTTCTCTAGTTTAACATTGGGCAGGTGGTAAATGTAAATAATATATTTTGTCCATATCCATCTCTCCTGTTCCCCGCATAAATATTTTTACAATCAATTTACTTTCCTTTCTGAGTTTTAAGATCAAATCACAACTTGTTTACAAAAGGTGGTATGACAAATCATTTAAATTACTTTAATATTTAAAAGACGAAAGTGCCTGCTCAGGCAGAGCACAGCAGCATGGGTTCAATGCCTGGCATGCCATACCAGCCCTGCCCTTAAGGCGCTCTGAGACAGCCATTGAGACTGGGTGTGGAGGCACGCCTGTAATCTCAGCACTTGGGAGGCTGAAAACAAGAGAATCACTACAAGTCCAATCCACATAGTGAGATCCTGTAAACCCTGTACTAAATGCATTTTAAAAAATTACTGTAATATTTATAAGTCAGGTATTTTTCTAATTAAAATTATTTTAGTTCATAGAAAAAAGAAATACCAAAATTATCCAGTATTTTATTTCATATTCTGAGTTCAAGAACATCTAAAGTGGCTGATATTTTCCTATAGAATCAAGCAAAAATTACACAGTATCATAGTCTGGAGGTAAAGAAATGTAATTAAAATAAATCAATTTCTACATGAAAATTTGCATTACAGTTGAAAATAAATGCAGTATGGCACATACAGGAGGGCACATATGTATTCTCTTAATCACTTCTAGACAGGTTCATTCCAGGGGTGAGTGTGGACAGGAGCAATTAATTGTCTTTGTCACGCAGTCTGCAATCCTGTAGTGGGTCACATTCTTTATGTCTAAAAACTCCGGCTGGCAGAATGTGCTGAACTGTTGCCCGGGAACACGAGGAAGTTTTTTCCTGAACACACTGAACTATGACAGTAGCGCTCATTAAAAGACTCAAGAAGTAACTCCTAGGTTTTGCACCAGCAGAGAAACTTTCTATCAGTTTTTGAGTTTGTCATCAGTGCTACTGATTTGGGCTGGTCATCTCAATTTGTGGTGCTCTTTGGTCCCTGCACTATCTTTACCTTAAAATTTAGGCTCACAAAGTTCTGTATTTTTTTATTTTGATTTTTTCAAGCTTCTAAGCCAACACCGAAGGTGAGTGTTTATACCCAAATCTGAAGAACTTGGCACAGCCCAGGAACCCAGCCTTCCGGGCTGCGCTTCACAACAGGCTGACCCTGTTGGCCTCAGACCACTCATCCCTTCCTTCCACTCATTCATTTCTGAATGGGCACAATAGTGCCCATACTCCCTTACAGCACTACTCCTTTGTCATTAAATGTTTATTAAGGATTCACACACATGACACAGATTTGAGCTGTACAAGCTAAACCAGACAGACAGCACCCCCGAGTTTAGTTTCCAGACACTGCCCCTGACTTCCCAGAACTTTCATGATGTAAAAGACAAGCCGAAGATGGGCACCTAAGTACAAGGTAAACATATACAACATTTGGGTTTCTATGTGCTAAAGAACAAAAATCTAGAACCGTATTCCGCTCGCCATTTTATCTGACTGAATCTGTATGCCTTGATCTTAGAGTACCTTTGACAATGAGGAAATGGACATTCATTTGAATTTCAAAACTGTTGGATTTTGAATCAGAGAATAACCAGATTTTGTCTTTTCTTTTTGCTTATAGTGTTGCGCCTGCTTGTGGTGCCTTGGTGCATCCATGTAGGAGGTACGTCAGATGTCACAAAAGAGGAATGCGCCAGAGAACAGGCAGTTATCCTCCGTGGTGGAGGTCAACACAAGACAAAATAACAGTGATCATTTTTGCTAAGAAAATACTTTTTCTGGAATGAAGAGTGCATTCAGAGAAGCGTAGCCCAGGGGATGTAGAATGGAAATTATACTTTTAATAGTCTCCAGCTACGAAGCATCAGCCATTCTCGATGACCTTCTGTCAATTTGTATAATGAAGAGACAGTCGATTATGTGAGATACATTAGAATATTTTTTAAATGAGTGATAGTTGCAAGTTTTCATCTGGGCCCTAGCTGTGTTTCCCTTGTTTGCTTAATCTAGGCTTTCGGTCTTCCTAAAAGATGAAAGTCTGCCGTGTTAGCCTCAATACCTCATAATATATGTGTTAAACTCGCCTCTGCCTCATTATTTATTAATGTCAAGTTATGTTACTTGAGTGGAGGATGGGGAGCTGAAACCACACAGTGACAGATGTTCCAACAGATCAGCTTATATAATGAGAAGTTGGGCCAGATCTGTCTAAAAGGATGTTTTTTTAAAAAACACACTGACTTCAAAGAAATGGACTGTGGCATCTGCAGCATCGACAGAACAGTGCCAGCGGAGGCGAGCGGGCCTGCAGCCGCGCGGCTCCGCTCATGCGATGATTGGAGCTTGCAGCGCAGCGACTGGAGCAACATCTGGGCCGCAGCAAGCTGGCCAGGACATTTTAAAAGAGCTCCTGGGGTGCCTCAAACTTTGATTTTACAAAGCTGTGGGGAAAGAAACAGACTGCGCTCAAGGGCTCGTGTGTTTTGGCTCACATGTTGTGTCCTCGGTCACTGCGCAGGGCCCCGTTCAGTTAGGGAACTGGAGGGACACTCTCGGACAGTCGAGCTCTGTTTACTCAGCTAGCTCTGTGGGGTTGTTCTGGGGTCTGGACAGGCAGTCTCTGTAAACGGTGTAAAATAAAAACCGCTTCTCACCAATCTAGGAAAATTACACTTATTCTTTCTCAGCAAGAAACTCTCAAGGGATGCGTGTGTGCAGGAACTTGACATCTCAGCTATCAGTTGGCTTTAGATAATACGTCAGTTGCAAACTGAATGTGTGTGTGTGTGTGTGTGTGTGTGTGTGTGTTTGTGTGTTGGAGCGAAGAGGGTATTTTCCACAAGTGCAGAGGAAAAATACCCATCACCAGTATCCCAGTTTTCACTCTCTGCATCTCGTGTCCAAAGGCACGTGCTCCTTTCTCAAACATCTTATTCGCTCTCTATCCTTGTGAAACGACTGACTACGGGATACATAGTAAGAGTCTTGGGTGAAAAGATCCCGCGAGCCCTGGGAGGACGGCATCTCAGCCCCTCCAAGCCTCACTTGGGAATGCTGGAGTTCCGTAACGCGCAGCGGTGGTCAGGCAGCAGAGAAGCATCTGACCTCTGGGCGCAAACTGCGACAACGTTCCCCCATGCAAGCCAAGTGACTTTAGCACCTTGGTCTATCTTTGCTACTCAGTGACTATACCCATGGAACAGAAGTGACGAGAACAGAGCCTACTGTGGAGATTTTGCTTTTAAAAGCAAATGTGTTGGTGTGATCAGTTTACAATTTTACTTGACACAGAAAGCATTGTATAAAGAATTGAATTTCAAAATTCTCCACCCCTCCCCCACCAAGTGAAAGGTGGTACAGTAATCAGAGCTAGAGCACCGGCTGTGAGTGTCACAGCTTCCCTTGGTCACACTCTGTGCTGGGCTTTCCGACTGCACTGTTTCTCCGACTGTGGTATGCATTAATCAATCAGGGCTTTTTCCTTTCACCACTTTTTATATAATTATAAAGTTTGGACACTTTTATCACCATAACACAACAGTGAGCAGAGCAGACACAATGGCATATGATACTACATGTCAATTAAGAAAAGGGAAAGCAGGGTGCGGGGGATATAGCTCAGGGGCATAAACGCCTGCCTGGCAAGCACAAGGTCCCAAGGTCACTCCCCAGTACTACACATGCACACACGCACACACGCACACACACACACACACACACACACACACACACACACACACGGAAAGAAAGAAAGAAAAAAAGAAAGAAAAGGGGGGAAAAAAAAGTACAGCAGCCTAAGGAGAAGCCATTGAGCAGAAGGAGGTGCTGGGGGGAATGAAGTTTCAGATTCTCACTGCCTGCTTCCTGGCGCTGTCTACACACTTCCATAGAACGGGCTTTGCTACAATAGGGCAGTGTAAGAAAGACTTGCTTTGAATCTTTTCTTGTTGTGTCTTTGCTAAATTACTTAATTTTGGGCCAGGGACATAGTTCAGTGGCTTAAGCCTGGTAAGCACAAGGTCCTGAGTTCAATCCTCAGTACTGTTAAAAAAAAAAAAAAAAAAAAAAAAAAAAAAAAAAAAAAAAAAAAAAAAAGACTAATTAGTTCATTTTCATGGGTTTTATTTTCCTTGACTATAAAATAAAGTTACTTATCTCCTAGAAATAAAACCTAGATAACATTATGTAAGGGAGAGGAAAAACTTAAAGGAGTATTTGACAAAAAAGAGAAAAAAATGCTCAATTAATTGCATTTGTATTATTATTTCTACTTAGTTTTCAACTGGCACCAGCATCCCTAGAGCTCATATGCTGTCTGTCTCTGTCTCTGCCTCTGTCTCTATAACTCTGTCTCTGTCTGTCTGTCTGTCTGTCTCTCTCTCTCTCTCTCTCTCTCTCTCTCTCTCTCTCTCTCTCCATCTTCTCTTCTTCCTCCTCCTTCTTTCCCCCTCCCTTCTCTCCCACCTTTTTCTTCCTTCCTCCTGTTTTTCATAAGCACACGTTTACTTCAGATAAGATCTAAGGAGGAGGAAGGACATAAGAAATAGTCTAAAGGTACAAGAAGGAAGAGAAAAGAAAACCTCACTGTTCTTTGTCTTTCTTCAGTTAAAGCTATAGATGCTTAACAGTGAAAATGTCTGCTTCTAATTTCCAATAGAAAACAAATGGTCTGAAGAGAATCCCCAGGCTATTTTTTATTTAGAAAAGCAGACCTGCCTATAAGGAAGACAATACAAAGACTAAATTCCAAAGGAAAAAAATTACTATTTTTCACAATATCAGTGATCAGAACTCTATGTGCATAGCCAAATATGCCACCAAATGAACTTAAAAATAACTTTAATCATAACCCTCATGAGATATTACATTTGACTCAATCTGTAAAAGTGACAATCATCTTAGTAGGACATTTTATGTTCACATACTTCAAGAACATATAGAATCATCCCACTGCTGAAGCCCATAAATGAGTCACTTTGGGAACAACACAGTTTTCTTTTTATAAACTCAGTAACAGCAGAAACCAATCATAGTTTCTAGAAGCCATGGTGATAATCCTCCTTATCCATCTTATTTTCACTTCAGAATGAAAGATAGTGTTGGGGCCCAGGAGCTTTTTCTTGAAGTTTATGGTGGGTCAGCTAAACAGACAAGCCCAACCTCCTCTTTGATATCTCCCTTTTTCCCCTTATCTAAGCCAACTCAACTTTACTTTTTATTGGATTTCCATTACTTCACTGTTCTTCATGGAGTCTGAGTTCCTGTAACGCTTACAGCGGATGGTACTTTAGTCTTTGAACATCATTAATTAAATCATTGCATTACACAAGCCAGGCACATTTCCATCAGAAGTTGCTATCTTGTCTGCCAGCCTAGAAGCCTTGGAGAAAGGCCCTTTCTCAAAGCTTCAGTTGCATCTAAAGCCATGTGGCAGACAGGAAAAGCAAAGGCAGATCGTCTTGAGAAGACTCAGGAGCTGGGGAAAGCTCTGCTCTCCAGGGATCGACAGATACCCAGCTGTACTGGGATCTACTCCACCTGCCAGCTTACAGATCCCACACATTGCTGAGAAATTCATGTGTTTTCCACATTATCTGCCCATTCTGCCTCCATTATCTCTATTATTTCATAAATAAATTCCAAACCCAGTCTCAATCACATCTTTTTTCTTTTTCTTCTTTCTTTCTTTCTTTCTTTCTTTCTTTCTTTCTTTCTTTCTTTCTTCTTTCTTTCTTTCTTTCTTTCTTTCTTTCTTTCTTTCTTCTTTTTTTTTTGAGTTGGAGTTTTGCTATGTAGTTCAGGCTGACCTTGAGCTCACAGTGCAGACCAGGCTGGTCTCAAACTCCCAATGATCCTCCTGCCTCAGCCTCCTGACTGCTGAGATTATGTGCATGCACCACCACCACCACACCCCACTAATCACATCTTTTTTTCCAGATTATGTTTAACATTAGCATACCATGGGTACTTAATAATAAGCTCAAAATCATTTTCATTTAACATGAAAGAAATCCTCTTTTTTAGCAATCATCTAAAATTTGCCTTCATAGAGACACCATCCTGAGTCACACCACTAGCTGCCTAGAAGGATAGATTTTTTCTTTCCTTTTACTTATTAAGTACTCTGTGGCTAGTTTGATGAATATAAGGAGTAAAGAATATTAACCCAAAACACCTAGTATGTGTCAGCCCTATCATTTTAAAGTTCTCACATTCACGTTGTTAACATAAGACTAGCAAGTTCATACTATAATGCTGCTAGTATTGTTTTTAGTACTGGATATTGAACTCAGGCCCTGGTGCTTGCCAGGCAAGCACTTATGCCGCTAGGCTATCTCCCTGGCCCCAGTGCTACTAGTTTTGAAGGTCTGATAATCCCACTTTTATCGGCTTCTCTTCAGTCCTTACTTTTTAATGAAAAGATGCCCTTTGAGTTCTATGTGCCATACATACTCTAGGATCTCAACCTCATACTTCTCATTGTTCTAATAATTTAGGAATAAGACTGCAGATGTTTAAGTGTTCAATAGATTATGATTAAGTTTCCTATACCTAGAGCTATTTTTCTCACTCATGGTTGAGAACTACAATGTTCAGCATAAGGATGTCTGTTTACCAGGCACCTGAAAGGTGGCTGATATAACTGTAGAACTGGATGCTTAATTTTTCTTAACCTTAATTTCAGTTTAACTTTTAAAGACAGAAGCAGTATAAAACATTTCATTATTAAATGTAATTTTATTGTTTTGGAAGCACTATAGTGAGAGTCCAACTGAACTGAAATGTGCTATTAGTGTAAAATATGGAGTTCAAAGACAGAGTACAAAAAGCAAAGCATGTAAAATCTCTCAATAATAAGTTTTATGTTAATTACATGTTGAAATGATAATTAGAATACACTGAGAGCAATAGACTATTAAATTTAACTTCACCTTTTTTAATGTGGCCACTAGAAAATCTAAAATTACACATGTGGCTCATTTTATCTTTTTTATAGGGCAGCAACAGTCTAGAAAAGGAATTACGAGAACAGAAAGAATATGGTCTATATTGAAATCCAGAAGATGAAGAAAAGAAAAAAAATGGGAAAATACTTATTTAATTCAACAAATTATCTGAAGGAAGAATCATCTTACCTGAGTCCAATCGTGGGGCCTGTAGTTCCACGTAGGTTTAATTGCGCATTCCCTGTTCTTAATCAAACTGACATTCAGACACAACACTGGCAGCTTCCAGGTGACAGTACTGCTGTGTGAAGCTGGCTACGCAATGTCTGAATAAGCCTTGCTCCTCTCACCTTATCAAAGTGCTTATGATAGTGCAATAAACACACAGCCAGCAACAACAGCATTTAACGTCCCACTCCATAGTATTTGGGGGGGTTAATGAGATGGAAGGATTACAGGAAAATTTTGTGTCAAAGTGAGTCTTTAAAGTGAGACTGTAGATCAAAGTTCACCACTGTCAAATACACAACTTGAGAACAAACTCAAGTGCTGCTATTAATCATGGTTTCTGAGGATTTGATGACACAGATTAAAGTGCTGTAAGGAATACTGCTGTGCATCATGCCTTACAACTGTCATCAGTGCCTCTGCCAAGTGTCTACAGATCAGGAAAAAATGCTGCTCTGCATTTACTGGAGGTGCCTCACTGAGCTGAGTCCAGATTCTCGACAAGTTTAAATTCGTGACAACACCTCAAAGGGTTTTGCAAGGCCACTGCTTTCTTAGGAGAGGCAAGTCTGGGAGAGATTGAGAGATAATGTGGAGGTGGAGCTGGGGGCAAGCCAACCAAGATCAGCTACCACATTAATTTTGTTACCATTTAGCTTTTGATCAGATATGATTGAAAGTATTCTATAAGATGTTTAATAATTTATATTGCATTCTACCATTTCAAGAGTTAGGTGATTTGTCTTTACAATTTAAAAATCTTCCAAATAGAAATGCATTTTAGAATCAAGGGCATCTCACAATCATTACAGGTAGGCAGGAGGTTGATCCTATTTTTGTCTGAGTTCTTTGTACTGTTGTTACAGAATTAGTTGAGTTTAACTGCCAGATAAAATGTCATTTTAAAAAGGGTACATTGGGATACAGTATTGCAACAAATGCTGTCATGCATATAAAAAGATATAGAAAGGGAAATATGGCACATAAACTTGACATGAGCAAAGGAAGGACAACAAGCCTACATTTTCTACAAGGCCACAACCAAATGCTAATGGGCCTAAATAAGAAAAATGAGCTAACTTACAGTTTGAATTATACGCAAAAGGAGATTGTATCAAGCAATACAATGAAAAGCAAGAGGAAAGAATTTGCCCTCAGTTCCCTTGGGGCTGCAGCAATACATTCCTAAGGTAATTCCTAGTCTTTTAACAATAATCTGCTAGTGTTCCTTCTAACATAGGGGATAGTTGGATACAACTTCTGTATCTCCTAATTTACTTTTTTAAGCAACTGTTTTAAAATATGAATCCAATTAGAGGAAGAGTATTGGGCTAGCATGCACAAGGTCCCGGGTATAATCCTCAGCCTCATATTGGTTAACTTACTAATGGAGTATGGATCACTTGATTTCTTATAGGTGAGAAACATTTCAGTTGCAGAAATGATAAAAGTTCCATGCCTTCTTACCTATAAATAAAATCCAACATCTCACCTGCCTTTGTCAACACCCAAAAGAAACAACAATAGTGACTTCCTAAAAATAATGTTGATAAACTGTTTGGTAGGAGAGTCAACTGCTTGCAAATTGAGTCACACAGCATGTGCCTTCATCAAGCTCATTTGTATAGCAGGCTTGTGTTTTTAGAGCCACATTTTAGTAGCAGCACAAAATAATTCATTTTTCTTAATAAGGCAGTATCACAAGCATACTTGGCTTGCAGAAGTGAGGGGCCGGAGAAATTAGTGCAGCTCTATACTTGGAGCAGCAGTGCAGTTTGTCCAGTGGACACTTGCAAGATCTCACAGCCTCTCTACAACACACATTTGGAGCATCCTTGCTACCCTTTCATGTAGAACATTTATAGTACAGAAGTTTTCTAGTTATTTGTTATATGACTGCTATCTATTTCTGATATTAGAATTTATACTTTATGTGCTCAGAGAAGTTCTCCACCTCATTTGCTACGATTAAACTCTAGACATCTTCAATGTCTAGAATCATGCCTGCCTGATTCATAGCTGAAGTCCAAAAAATATTGGTTAGAGATAGAAAAGAAATGAGTGAACAAATGATTGTACTCTCTATTGCTACCACCACCACAGGGTCGTGCTATGTAGTTCAGACAAGGCTTGCACTCACTGTGTAGCGCAGGCTGGTTTTGAACTCCCTGTGATCCTCCTACCTCAGCCTCCCAAGTGCTAGAATCACAGACATGTATCACCATCACTGGCCTGTGCTATTTATTTTCTGAAAGCCTTGAAAATTATTTTAAATCTCTCTTACTACTATTAATATAGTGCTATTAATATGATAACTTAATGTTTTAAAATCTTTATTGTGATAAAACATACATAACATAAAATTTACCTTTTAAACCATTTTAAGGGTGCAGTTCTGGGACATAAGATACATTAAACTTGGCTCTGCAATCAGTACTGCTATGCACCTGTAGAATTTCTTCATTGTCCCAAACTGAAACTCCGTACCGTTGATTACTTAGTCTCTGGCCATCTGTAGTGGCACATGCCTGCAATCTTAGCACTCTGGAGGTTTGGGCAGGAGGATCACTGTGAGTTCAAGACCACCCTGGACTATGTAGTGAGTTCAGTACCTCCTGAATTACATGGTAAGACCCTTCCACCCCCGTAAAAAATACTTACTCCCCATTTTTTCCTCGGAGACCCTTGCAACCAATATTCTACTTTCTTCCTGTGGATCTGGCAGCTCTATTCATCTCTTGTAAGTGGAGTCAGGCAGTTTTTGTCTTTCTGTGTTTTGCTTATTCCCTGTGCACATAGTACAGTGCGCTCACGGTCCACTCACATGGTGACACATGCTAGAATTTTATTCCTTCCCGAGACTGGGCAACAATTCCAGTGTATATATAATGTATTGTTCATCCATTCCTCCATCAAAGGACATTTGTGCTGCTTGTGGGGACATATTTTGAATAACATTGGAATGAACATTTGAGAACTGAATAGAATTCTTTTCAGAATATGCCCTAAAAAAGTTACTAGATCATATGGTAATTCCATTTTTCATCTTTAAAAGAATCAACATAGCACTTTCACCCTGGCTGCATCATTTATCGCAACCAACATCATTGAATGATTGTTTCAATTGATTTACATTCTCATGAATATGTACTTACCAGTGAATTTTTTCTTTGGTTTTGTTGCAATAGTTGTTGTAGTGGGAATGAAGTAGTATCTCATTGGGACTTTGATCTGCAATTTCTTTTCTTTAATTAATTTTATCGAGAAACAAATAGTAACAAGTTTCAAAACAGATTAGTAGGACAGTTACAATAATTAATATATTGCATGTAGAAGATGGGCAAGGCAATGATCCTGAGAATCTCCAGAAGATTTTTGAATCTAGCAGTTAATTGGAAAGATTCTCACCCTGACTAACTATATATACTGATATCTGTGAACTAAGCAACTGCACTGCAGATGGTAATCTGTAATAGTAGTTTCATGCTTGGAGTGCCTGTCATTCTGTTCTTCTGAATATGGGCTCCTTGTCATGACACGCCAGTTGCTGCTGTACTGTCTCTCTGTAGATGGTTGTTCAAAAAGAAGTAGGTGGTGAATAAAAGCAAGAGACAGGAAAAGGAATATTGTGGGACTGTCCTGCTTCAAGGTTGTATATAGTGAGATTTTTGGACTTATGTGTAAACATAAGAAGCATATAATTCTTTATGCCTATTTTTAAAATATATTCTAATTTTTAAATGTTTTTTCATCATATTCTATAGGGACTTAAAGTTCAACATATCAATACTTGATGAAAAACACCTGTTCCATGTTATGCCTAAGATGTTTGATATTGAGACAGATATTGAGGTTAAGCTTAACAGCCTAGGTTGTACGGTAATAACAATAAGCTTGTCTTCTGGATGGTTAACAACCTAAGTTTGCAGACCAAAATTAGAGAAAAAGGAGGGCTGCAAGGAAAGCCAACATTTTGGCCCTAGCCTTCCAAGGTCAATTAAGACTCAAGACATATGAGAACTTGTACTGTAACGTCATGTAACTCAGTAGTGTCCCAAATTTTCTCATCAAGGAGATTATGGGGCCAAAGAGGAAAGTGATCGATGATGTAGAGTGTGCCTAAGGAGAGTCACTTGGAGAGAAAACATTCTCTCAGGCTTTCACAGAGAGCACATTGGCCAAGCAATGGCCATGACTCATCCACATAGCTGCACTGATAAAGGTTCTACAATCTGAGGAACAGGATCTCAGGATAAATCCTGAGCGGATTTCACTGACCTTATCAGAACCAAAAGCTACAACTCTTGTTGCACAGGTCCTGTTTTACCTTGGTCTTAACCATCCAGCAGAAAAGTACAAAAAAGGAATATAAGAATTAAAGCCATGCTGTTATGTTGAGTTATAGGGGACTCAGGTCAACAGTTTCTGACATTGCCAGTCAAGCGGAAGACCCAATACTATTATGGGCTACTGGACTGTTTTGGAATATTTTGCTGAGTTAACACACCTATAATATTCAAATAACGGAACTTAACAAAAAAGGGGATACAGATGAATGTCCATTTTGTATCTGTGTATTCAAAGTGGTTAGGATAGATATATAGTTACATTCTCTTAATGAATAGAGGGATTTGTTCTAATGGTGTTTGTAAATAAAATATCATGTCCACATCTTGTACAGCAATTCACCACTAGGAAGAATGTATGCAATGTGTTAATTATTGAAACTGTCCTACCAGTTTGGTTTGAAACTGTCTCATTGCTATTCGTTTCTCAATAAAATATGGAAAAAAATAAATAACTCTAGTTAACTATACTGGTCTAAAAAATAATAATTAGTACATTGCATATTGCTGTCTTCGTAGTAGTTATTCATAGCACAAGATGTAGACATGATATCCTGTCCAAACACTATTAGTACAAATCTTTCTTCTCATTGAATTAAGAGGAAGTAGCTGTATATCTATCCTATTTTGTATATACAGATACAAAATGGTCCTTCATTTATATCCCCCGTTTTTGTTTAGTTTTGTCAGAGATGGGTATTCCATTGTCCTTTAAGTATTGTGGGTACATGAATTCAGCAAAATAATCCAATATAGTCCAGTAGTCCATAATAGTGGTGGGTTATACATAAGACTGGCAATGTCAGAAGTTGTTGATTGGAGCCTTTTACAGCTCAGCATATTAATATGGCTTTACTTTTTACACCTTGTTTTTATACTTTTCTGCTGGATGGTTAAGACCAAGGTAAAGCAAGACCTAAATAACAAGAAATGTAACTTTTGTATCTGACAAGGTCAGTCAAATTTCTTCAGGAGTTACCCTGAAACCCGGTACCACAGTTTGTAGATTATTTATCCGTGTAAGCCAAGGGGATGAGTCACCTCATTGCTTGACCAATTTGTTCTCTGTGAAAGCCTGAGAGAATGTTTTCTCTCTAGGTGACTTTCCTTAGGCACATTATACATTATCAATCACTTTCCTCTGTGGCCCCATAATCTCCTTGATCAGTAAATTTGGGACAACACTGAGTTACAGGATGTAATAGTACAGGTTCTCTTATGTCTGAGTTTTCACTGACCTTGAATGTCTAAGGCCAAAATGTTGGCTGTCCTCATAGCCCTTCTTTTTCTCTAATTTTCAGTCTGCAAACTTAAGTTGTTAACCCTCCAGAAGAGAAGCTTAATGATATGATCTGCAATTCTTAATAATTAATAATAATCAGGGCCAGCCAAATAGCTCTGTGGATTAAAGTGCCTGCAGATGGCAAAGAGAAAAGCTATACTGAAGGTTATGTTTTGCTGGCCATTACTGTCAACCAGTTGGTGTCTGTGACATAAAATTCATGTGACACCAGCTTCTTGGTTAGTGGCCATCCATGTGGTTTTTCTTAGAACAAAGTTTTCTGTAGTGTCTGGAATCTCCACCAAGAGAGTAAATTATCATCAAGGAACATCTTCTCTATTTCTTTTTCCTTTTCCTTCTCTTCTTTGTCATTCCTGTCAGAATTATTTCCATCATAATTATCATTTCTCTGATCTCCTTTTCACATTGTTAGGTAACATTTAAGTATCAGAAAGCTTAGGCTTCATCTCAGCTTGTCACTTGACGATCAAGAGATGGTGGGCAGACCCTTAAATTTTCTCAATTTCCTCATTGAGGAATTTTGAACAAAAGAGTCTCACAGAGTTGTTGGAAAGACTGAATGGAATAATATGTGAGAAGTATTGTGTGCTCATGCAAATGGAAGTAAGACAAGAGAAAGAATCATATTCACAAATAAATGAAATAAATAATTGGCATGGTTTGATAAGGGAAGAGGATTTGACAACAGCCGACAAGACACTTATGGGGGCGGGACATAAGTGTCTTCTTCATCAGGAAGCAATCATAGACACTGTGGACAGTTTTTCCTATTCAGCATTAATAGCTGGTCTTCTCCAAACAAAATACTTCAAAGGAGATTAGTGTGTAAGTCTCCCAGAAGGAATTTTTATTGCTTTTGCTTGATAGAAAAGAAAAAATATGGGACCTAGGTCATGGCTGGACAATTATGTGACAAGACTGAATGGAGAACAAAGCAACTGCTTAAGTGCTCAGCAGACCTATGCATCATGAATGGGTAACCTGGCAGAATCACGCAACATTCGTTGGCGTCATAGCATAGATTACCACTAACTCACAATAACTCTGCACATGTACCATGCACATTGTGTGGAAATTGTGCATCAAAGAAGCAAATCACCCCTTTGTCCATTATCCATACTCCTCTTAGGACACACATTACTTAAAGATATCTTAAGAGCTTCACCATCTGACACAGTAGCCACTGGGCACATGAGATTAAATTTAAATTAGAATTAATTTGTATTAAATAAAAGTTCAAGTTCAGACTCTCAGACTAGTCACACTTCAAGTGATCTACAGTCATATCATTTAGTGTTCACTGGATTGGCCAATGTAGGTTGGAAATATTTACAGCATGTACAAAGTTCTTTTGGACAGTATCCTTCCAGTATACTTACCTCTACTTCCACCAGTTTTTTGGCCTTTACCAAATGTCCTTTCATCTTCACAGCTCTGCTTGATTTCTTTTGTTTCTTATATGACCCTTGTCAAACCTTCTGACGTTCCTAACACCGTTAGTACATGTTAACATTGATCACATTTATGACCATCATGCATTTGTGTGGTGACTCTCTGATGAAGCTCAGAACTCCCCTTAAAGAATGATCCTTTTCTTCCTTATGTTTGTATCTCTAACAACAGAATCTAGAACATGGCAAGTGCCCAACAAATGCTGAATGCAGGGATGAGTGAATGACTGAACTTTATGGGTATAAGCAAACACTTACAGTAAAGGAACTCCGAGTCATCCGTACCCCTAACCCTGGAGTTATGACAGATACATCACACACAGAAAACAAATCTTTCAGAGTTAAAAAAAACAGGGTTCTTGAGCTGAGCAAATGCTGGTACACTTTCAGAGCTATGGTGCAAATATGAGCTAGGAAATTCTAAAAGGCCTAATTTCTTCATCTTTAATCCTTCTCCTCAAATCTATTCTCTTAATTCCTCAAGTTTATTCTTCAATTCTTGTAATTCTTTTAAGTGAATTTAATTAACAGAATCTAAGGAAATCCAAAGCCAAAATACTCCATATGTTTCAGAGGAAAAAAAATAACATGTATGTCCCAAAACAGAGTTGCACACTCATCCAAGCCACTCGCCCAGAACATGATACCAGGGGTCTGGGGAGGTGGCTCAGTGGAATAAGTGCTTCCCTGGCAAGCACAAGGGCCTGAGTTCAATCCCTAGTTAAAAAAAAAAAAAAAAGTCAGAACATGATACCAGCTCCTATAACAGATATCTATAGTTTCTCTCGAAGCAAAAGTAGTCTCCAAAAGTCTTTGAACCCTATGAAGGAGGCAAAAATGTCTTTCAGAGATCTCCTAATCCTTGAGGAGTTGGTCTTGTTTTATCTTATCATTCTGTATTATAAAACAAGCTTTTGTTCTAGGCAAAATATTTATTGCTGTAGTAACTTGCTTGTCCACATGCCCAACTAATAAAGGACAATGTTATTAACTTAATACAAAAAAATTTCCAGCACCTCTGTCCATAACTTCCAGAAGCAATACGCTCATCTCTTGTGAAGGCTTGGTTTCTCTGTCGTGCCAGCTATGTCACTACAATCAACAGTATATCTATAGTTAACTCACTGTCCTCGGTCAGAAAAATCTCATTTCTCCCATGTTACTTCTAGACTTAACAGTCCCTTCAGTTAATCTGTTGAAGTTCTCTGGATTCAAGGATTTCTAAATTGCATGTGATACCTTCTCCTCTTAGGATTAGTTCCCTCTTAAAAGTCACACAACATCGTAATATCTTTGGAAGTTGTTGATGATAAAATACTGCGTAGGAAAGAGAGTTAAATAGATGCCAATCATAATCCTTTGACTGCTCAAGCAAAATAAAGAGAAGAAGTCTTTCATCTTTTTTCTTTTCTTTTCTTTCTTTCTTTCTTTCTTTCTTTCTTTTTTAAAGAAACCACAGTCTCTGTGTCACATCTGATATGGCAGTTTACCAAGCAAAACCTCCAGACCACCCAAATTTGAGGATTCACACCGGGCTGACAAACTTTATTTGTTTATTCATTTATTCACACATTTATTTATCTATGCAACCCTGTTTTAAAAGTTTAATTTTTTTTCAAAGTTGTTAGAAGTAGGTTTTACAGTCCTATATAAAATAAAATTATTGGGTTACAATAAAAATTCCAAGTTTCAAAGATGTGAGAGACAAAAATGAGCTGAAAATACAGTTTATGTGATTTGAGGTCCCAGAAATAAAAAGGAAAAGTAGTCTCTTAGAGAAAGGGATGGTGAAATTTGGTGTATACTCTACTACACAAAGAAACTTGTTTTGAGGACAGTAGGCACTGATGAGGAACTCTGAACTGACACTTCATGCTTTTACTTAACATTAAATCAAATCTGTGGAAAGACACCAAAAGGACAGTACTCACGTGGGAAGGCCTCCCTTCCTTGCAAGGCAATTTCCAGCCATCGCTCAGAATTTCAGTTATTCAGCAGGTTGCAACGTGGTGTCCACTGAGTTTTCCTTTCTGACCTGAAGAGACTCATTGCTGATGGAGAATCTTTCTTCCAGTTGCTTGTTTTCAACCTCTAATTGGGATAGTTGCTCCTGAATCTTACAAAATTGGTCATCATCTGCTGGATCACATCTCCCATTCCACAAATTCTGTCAACTTGAGTTTCAATTTCTACAGAGTGAGAGTTTGCAGGATGGGCTCCACATCCACTGCTCTGGTAGCAACCATTAGTTATAACACGTTTCAGGCCTTTATTCAGCATGAGCTCCAAAGCATCATGGTGCCTCTCCAAGGACACCCATGGCTCTCTGCTTTCCTGCTGCAAGTCTCTAATCTGTGTGTTTTCTTGGGACAGTAGAATATGAGCTTCGTCTTTGGCCACGTTTCACATTGGATGAGTGTTCTTGGTACCAGACAAATAGACAGATGAAGCACGATGGCCCAGAAATGCTGTCCCCACCTCGTACAAGGCTCCCACCTCAGACTGAGCCCTATCGCATTCCTGCCACCTCTCCAGCAGTGTCTTGGCATCTGTCAGGATCCTCTTTTTTTTTTTTCTTTTTTTCGCAGAACCAGGGCTTGAACTCAGGCCCTTGTGCTTGCCAGGGAAGCACTTATTCTACTGAGCCATCTCTCCAGCCCCAGGATCCTCTTGATTATGCAGCTCATAACAGTTGGAGGATCATAGCACCTGACCTGATCGCCTACACAATTAGCTTAGAAGTTCCAGAACATGTGTCCCATATATACTCCTTTAATAGTCACTTTTTCCCTCTTTTTTAAGTACTGGGGCCAATATAAATTACAGCACCTTCCCAGATGGATTGTCTTAGGTTGGCTGGTGGACATACATGAAAAGTATATGTGAAGCTATACTCTTTAAAAGAATTATGCAGAATCCCGTGACAATGTTTTAGAGGAAGAGTTTAAGTCTCCTGAGGAAACAGTGATAGGAGAGATAGAGATTAGGAAAGGCTTCACTGAGAAAAGAAGTCCTTGAAAATGAGCAGATCAGAAGGGAAGGATATTGAGGATTGAAAGCATTGTGCATAGAAATATAAAGAAGCTTAAAAATGCTCAGTGAGGCCTGGCAGGGAGATTGTCACTGAATTTGCAGAGTATCTTCTGTGAAAGTTGTAGGTGGGTTAAAATGGTAATTTCAGGAAATCACAATTACCTCCATGCCTCTGTCCTCTTTCAGCACTAAAATTCTTCCAGTTTCGAATTGTTTTTATCTTCCTACCCTCTCCATATCCTCAGGTAAAATTGAGTAGACAGCAAACATTCAAACATAGACAATTTCTAGTTTTTCTGTTTTCTACACAGAAAGACCATCAGACTCCAAAAACAAAATAAGCAAAAGCTTCTAAGACAGTCAGTCATGATGTTAATTCATTGAAAACCAACCTTCACTAAGGCAAGTATCTTCATTTATTTTCTTCATGCTGAGACAAATTACCTCAAATCTAAAAGTTAAAAGGGGGAAAGGTTTATTTTAGCTTACAGTTTATCGAGGTTTCAGTCCATCCTTGGCTGCCTCTAAGGCATGGCAGCATGGCAAAGGAAAAACAGTCCATGGCATGGTAGGCAGGAACCAATGAAGCAGCAGCAGACTTGCTTTCCTTTCATTCATGCTGCAAGCCTATTGGTTGGTGCCACTCCCACCCAGGGTGGGCTTTCTTATTAGCCACACCCAGTACTATGCTAAATCAATCAATGGACTAATTGAGTTATTACATACCATTAATCCATAGTCTTACACCCTTAACCCATACCCTAGCTCCAGCTACTTCTAAAAATTCCCACCTGTGAGTTCATGATGCTTTGGGGAAAACATAAGGATACAAGCCAAACAGTGAGTCCTATTGGGGCTTTGTAACATTCCTTGAAAGAAGCACTTTTTAAGATTCTCTTTATTATTGCTGAGTAAGAGCCTATGTTTCATTCGAAAAGCATAGTGTTCAACTAGCTTTTCCTTGAAACTCCGTTGAGAAAATTAAGGCAAATGAATCTGCAAATCACTGCAATCTGTTTTACTAATTACCTTCAAGAAAAATGTGCAGGAGTTTTCCAAAACTCTAAAGATTCAAGGTTTTCTTTTCCTGCTAAAAATAGAAAAATATCTCATTGCAGTTCTATAAACACAGCCGAATCAAAAACAATGAATTTTAAATGATGTTCAGGTTTCCAAAGAAAACCACAGAACAAACTTGAAGCTAGGTGATAATGTATCCCTGTTGTCCCCTGGCCTATGAGCAAGCAGTCTGCAGTGACCATCTGGGATATGTATACCAAAATGAGGGTGAGGGCACCAACTCACAGGAAAGCCAAATGAAAATACTGTTCTTACCACCTACTGCTGTATATTGGAGTCAGTTTTTTTTCCTTTAGCACATTAGCATTTGAACTTTTATAAGGGATTTGGAAACACCATCAGTATTATTAGTATACCCCCAAATACCTAGAACAATGGCAAGCAAATAGTAAATCTTTAATAAATATTTTGGATTGGGTGACTATTGAATAGTATTTGAATACCCAAAAACCACTTTCAAAAGTTACTACTAGTGCTGCTGCAACTATTGCTAAGAATTTGTAATGGCAGATTAAAATAATTTATCAAAAAGATCATAAAAATATCTCAGCCCTCACAAAAAGAAATATCTCACAAGCAACATAAGAAATATCAATTAAACTTTCTCAAAAATCAAGACAGACAATTTGTGCTGCAAAATACACCATCACTAAAGTTGAAAGATTATACTGAAAAAATGAAAGAAAATATTTTCAAAACATTATCTGATAAGAGACATAAATGTGGTCTATAGAAAGAAATTTTACACCTGAATAATAATGAAAGAACTCATTTAAAATATTAGCAAAATACTCTGGTTTCTCTTCAGGTTGTATAAATCTTTCATCTTAAAAGATGAGCAATTTGCTTTCTGTGAAAGCCTGAGAGAATTTTTGCTCTCCATGTGACTCTCCTTAGGCACACACTACATTGTCGATCACTTTCCTCTGTGGCCCCATAATCTCCTTGATCAGTAAATTTGGGACACAGTTGAGTTACAGGATGTTACAGTACGGGTTCTCCTATGTGCTGAGTCCTCACTGACCTTGAAAGGCTAGGGCCAAAATATTGGCTGTCCTTGAAGCCCTTCTTTTTCTCTAATTTTTGGTCTGCAAGCTTAAGTTGTTAACCCTCCAGAAAAGAAGCTTAATAATATTATTACACTATAACTTAGGCAGTTGAGCTTAACCTTACTATCTGTCTGAATATCAAACATCTTAGACATAACACAGAACAGGTATTGCCCATCATTGATATGTTGAACTTTAAATCTCGACAGAATGTGAACAAAAAAAGAAAAATATTTTTAAAAATAGAAATAAACAATTATATATTTTTACACAGAAATTTAGAAATCTAACCATATAAAGCATTGTAACAGGACAGTCCTATGACAATTTTTTTAAGAGAGAGCAAATTGGTTAAGCAATGGCCTTGACTCATTCACATGGCTGACATTGACAAAGGATCTACAAACTGCAGTACACGGTTTCAGGGTAAATCCTGAAGAGATTTGACTGAACTTGTGAGATACAAAACTTACATTTCTTGCTGTATAGGTTTTGCTTTATCTTGATCTTAACCATCCAGCAGAAAAGTATAAAAACGAGATTTAAAAAAGGAAAGCTATATTAACATGCTGAGCTGTGAAAGGCTCAGGTCAAAAACTTCTGACATTGCCAGTCCTATGGATAACCCACTACTATTATGGACTATTGGAGTATATTGGATTATTTTACTGAATCCATACACTTATAATATTTAAATGGCAATGGAATATCCATTTCTGACAAAACTAAACAAAGATAGGAGATACAAATGAAGGACCACTTTGTATCTGTACATACAAAATAGTTAGGATAGATATACAGCTACTTCCTCTTAATTCAATGAGAAAAAAGATTTGTACTAATAGTGTGTAGACAGGATATCATGTCTGCATTTTGTACTATGAATAACTACTATGAGGACAACAATATGCAGTGTATTAATTATTGAAAGTGTCCTACAAAAAGGAGATGAGCAAAGCATCTGAACAGACAAGATTATTTCTTCAAAGAAGATACATAAATGAATAATAAAACACAGGGAAAGATGTTGGAGAATATTTGTTATTGGGGCAGTGCAAGTCAAAACTACAGTAACATGTCACTAGTTTATGTTGCATGTTATTGGGATTATAATTTCAAAAACACTGATAATAACAAGCATTAGCAAGAACATAAGGAAATCAGAACTCTCCATTCCTGGCAAGTATACGAAATGGTACCAGTACCTTGGACAATGTGGTAGTTCAAAAGATTACTTGAATACTTTACCATTCTCTCCCTAGGTATGTACTCCAGAGGAATGGAAGTGTATCCCCCTACAGTAATTTGTGTACAGGATGCATGCCAGTGTTACTCATGAATAGGTAAATAGTAGAAATAAGTCAAATGTCTATCAAATGATGAATAAACAAGTTGTGTGTATTCTACAATGGATATAGTTAGCAGTAAAAATATGAAATGTTATAAAAAGTTCAGTGAGTTTTTAAATTCAAAATTTTTAAGGGATCAGGGTCATAGCTTAGTGTCATAGTACCTGCCTGGCCAGCAAAGTGTCCTGAGTTTGATTTCTGGTAGCAAAAACAAACAAAAACAGCACACAAAAAATTTAAAAATTTTATTCCAATAAAAGACACATTGTCATTAATGCCCCTTAAAAACAACAAAACAAAATATCTCCCCCTTATTTCCAGTACACATCCCATTGTTCTTGCCACTCTGAAGCACTTCTGGAAGTCCTCTTTCATGACTGCCTTTAGGTGTGCTGTTATGGCTGTCTGGGTGTCCTGAATCAGCTAAAAACGTTTATCTTTTATCATCATTTTGACATTGAAGAAAGGCCAGAAATGGCAAGGTGCCACATCTGGTGAATAAGGTGAATAAGATCGCAGTGTTTTCAACAAACCTGTTTTTATGTTGTATGTTCCTGGGCAGCGGTACACACAGTATTTTTGATCAGAGGTCATAAAGACACTCAGGAAGGACAGAATTGCTTCAGAATCGCAGCAACAATGGGATCAGTGTATCCGAAGCAAAGGGGGAGGTACTGGATATTTTGGATTTTTGTTTTTTTTGTTTTGATTTTTGAGACAGAGTCTTGCTATGTAGTTCAGAATGTCCTTGAATGCACTACCTAGCCCAGCTGGCCTTGAATTTCAGGTGTCACTCCTGTCTGAGCCTCTTGAGCTGGAATTACAGGTGTGCACCACCATGTCCACCTAAAGGAAAGTTTTCCAAGAAGCATTAACAGCAATGCCTTTTACTGTGATAAAAATTCTCTATCTACGTTGATCTCATCCATAAATGAACTATTGCCATTTGCTACAACATTGTGAACCTCAGAGACATGTTAAGCGAAGGAAGTTGGTCACAAAGGAGCACCTACTCCATGAATCCACTGGCATGGCACACCCAGAAGAAGCAAATCTATATGTCAGGAAATTTGTGAGTGGCTGCTGATTTGGACTTGAGCTTAAGAAAGAAGTTGAGGGAAAGGGGGCAACTGTTCAGGGGCAGGAAAGGAAGTTTTTTCGTAGGGTGATGAAAATGTTCTAAAGTTGATTGTGGTAACAGTTACCCAGCTCTGCGGGAGTATTTGAAATACTTGAATTGTACGCTTCAAATAAGTGAACTGTACATATAAATGTGTGAATTATATACAGTTCTTGTCCAGAAAAAATACTTTGGTCTTAATACTGTTATTCTATTGACCATAATAATGTGATTTTTTAAAATTGCATAGAATGTCTGTGTTATTCTAGTCATGTTTAAACTCTATAATAAATTACTCAGTAATAAACTGCTTCATGTCATCATATCTGAGCATCAGCACAAATAAGGCCCGTCAAAAAGACAAGCCCAAGAGTTTTCGCGAGGACTTAAATGTTTTTTTAATGAGCTTGGAATGATCTCTAGATATTTTGCTAGATCACCATACTTTTTCAATGATATCATCTATACCATGACATTAAGAGCATCATGAACAGGAAATTTTCTTAATTTTTCATTCACTATAAAGTAGTAAATAAATTACTAACTGTAGTTTCCTTCAAATGATATATTTTTCCAACATATTGTAACTTAATATAGCATAATTGCATTTAAAAATAAGTTTCAAATGATCCAACAACTTAAAATTATCATGGCTCTATTATATTCTTTGTAAACATAGAGATATGAATATCCAAACATAGACATATATTCCAATGTACATTTTAGCTTCCTCATTTTGAATTTAATGTATATAAACAAAGATCATACAAATTTGAAACCAAAGCAATAATAGAATATCTTCCTAGCCTCTCCTTTCATATACAAAACAAACAAAAAAAGAGACCTAAAATAGTTACATTTTCTCTACAAATCATGACTGAGAAATCCATGGTTTGAAGGTGGTTTCCTTAATTCCCAAAGTGTTGATGCTTTGGGAAAATTCCACAGAAAGAAAATGTCTGAAAATTCAACAGAATGCAAAGGGATACTAAGCTAAGCATCTTTTGGATTTTTTTATTTGAATATATATCATTTGTTCATCTCTATTATTGATAGTTCTTTTTTTTTTCTATATCAGGAATTGAACTCAGGACCTTGTGCTTGCCAGGCAGGTGTTCACACTGGTAAGCCATCTCCCCAACCCTGATAGTTCATTTTTAAGCTTTCTACTCCTACAGTTCTATAACCATGTATTTAACCGCTCGTCACACTCTCAACTTATCTGAACACTTATTTTCAGACAAAATAATCAATGGGATTAAAATGGATGACAATAATGAAATTATTTAATTCCTAATAGAAAGTTTAGGAAAATGTTCATGTCTATAAGCCAGTAAATTCCTTATGCAGAAACCCAACACTTCCGTTATATTTAAAATAAAGGCTTCCTTACAAACTTTACAACTAGAGCATCCATGTAGCATTCACCAATTCGATCATGACCACTGAAAGAATATCATGAAATGACTATTTTGAATGGCCCCACACCAGGACTTCATGGGAATCGTGGAGTTTAGTGACCGAGTTCTCTTGCGCCTTCTCCTTCCCTACCAACTCTTTCCAGAATTGGCTGCCTGAATCACTCCTTTTCTCCTTCTGTCAAACTTCCATCTGTTTCAAAACCTACTGCATATTTTATACGTCATTATTGATAGGATTAAATCTGAAGAGTGATAAAGAGCTATTTGGCAATTAAAAAGTGAGGCTTTTTTTCTCAAAATTTCATCAATATAGTGAATGTGATCTTTCTTTATATAGATTATACGGGGCCTCCTCTGGGAGCCACCAAGGTCTTCTGACCCCCTACATTCCAGAAATCAGGGGTCAGCAACTGGGTGCCCCACTTGTGAAAAGCTGCTGACCTCTGTGAGGGGGCTTCTATGGAAGCAAGTGTTAATTTTCAGAATGTGACTACCCTTGATAGCAGCAACCTCACCCCATCAGGATGTCCCTTGGAATGTTTTCCAGTCAAGGGGCCAGAAGTCATCTGTCATCACCAGTCAGCGGTGCAAGGAGTTCATTCTTGTATCTCTGCCTTTGTCTCCTGGATCTGAAACAAAACATACCACCCTGCCCTCCTCCTCTCGCGTCAGAATTTTCATGTGTTCAACATCTGTCAGGGCTTTCACCTTCAATGACATGGTCAACACACCAAGAATTATATTTAACACATGAAAAATGAACAGCAGGCCCATTTCTCCCTGCTTTGTAATTGAGAGCTATCAAATTTGCTTTTGGAGTCTGCACATGTGTGCTTTTTTGGGGGACAGTATTTATAGACACTTAAAATGATTATCCACCAAAATGATAAAAAGGTTTAATAACACACTTTAATATAATTTCTTAGGCACTTTTTTAATAAAATACAGATATATAATTATAATTATCAATGTATGTAATTTAATATAACAATAGAATGTTAGTCTTTGAAGTGACACTGTGATTAATATTTACAGGAAAATCTAAAAGAAATGGCATTTGTACAATATTGCTAAATTTTACCAAAAAAGATTAATAAAAATTCTACTCATATTGTAGCATCATTTCAAATTATCATCTGTAAGAAGAAATTGCTCTGATTACTAATATATATGAAAATAAAGCATTGCTTTTTTTGACTTCTCAAGATGGAAAAAGATTCTCCTTTAAGCATACCAAGAACTAAGACTATAAAAAGACACACTCAAAGTTTTGCCCAAATTGTTGTCAAAGCTATTAACATCATACATAAAATCTCACACAGCTCTGTCTATTGCAAACACTTCGTGCTCCTTCATGCTAATCTCAGGGGTCAACGCTAACTTGATGAACTGCTTATAGAATCCACAAGAACAACTTTCAGTATGTTTAAGTAGAGTCAGAGCCTGAAAATTCTTTTCAAACAGTATCTTCCCCTAAATATCTAACAATTGTGGTCATTTAAAGTAAAGAAGCAAGTCATGAGCGGCACCCTTTCTTCCCTAAACTAGGAACAGGTGAACACAATTGTTAAGCAGCGAAGGGAAATCACACAGCTTTTGCTTGTCGAGTATATTAAATGTAACCAGTTGACAGGAAAATGTATCATCTTATTTTCTCAGCAGAAGGGCAATATACTTCATTAGGCATGCTTAGCTATTCTGATTTACCTTATAATGTACTACTGGTCACTTGTTTTGAACTCATAAACCATATGTATATTATTTGAAGGACTTTTAAAAAGTAATGCTATTTTCATTTTCAGAGGTTAAAAATGCTGTTGAGGTTCAAAGTTTTATAGCTTCTTTATCATAATTAGTATCTTCCTCGTTAGTACTCCAAAAGGGCCTTTATAATAGTGGACTTTGGCCTTTCACTACAATCCCCACAAGACAGATTGCTGGAGATAACCCTCAGAAATTCATTGCAGCTTTAACACCATAAAGGCCTAAGACCTGTCTGCTTTGGACAAGCTCAGACAGAGGGATAAGGTTAAGGAGGGGGAAAGTTTCAATTTGTAGGAGTTACCAGCCATAAATACAGTAAGTAGCTTAGAGGGCTTTCCTTACTCATAGATCATGAGTTAGGCTTTAAGGTACAAGAAAAAAAAATCGCAATGAAAAACCAAAGTACATGAATACCTAAGGAATAGTGGGCAACATTATTTCTCTGTGTTTAACAAGATAAACATTTTTCATAGGAATCAAAGAATTTGACAGCAATTTTTTTCTTTTTCCCATTACTCATATATTCCTCCTGTGCTAGAAAATGGAATTTAAGAATGTTTATAGGATATTCTTCTGTGGCTTATTTAATGAACTAAATAAAATGACCCCAAAACCAAAGTAGTGGAAATATACATTTTCTGCCTGATGGAAACTAAAAAAAAAAAAAAAATCACATTTCCCTTCCACCTTCCTTAGGAAATAAGGAGTTACGAATGTTACAGATTTGAAATCATATTTATAGTAAATAAGAATAAACAGGAATGCAAAGTCCAATCTATATTCCAAGTACCTCAGAACCAATACTAAGACTTCAGTTGGCATTTGCGTTTTAGGTTCCCACACTGTGTTCAAGAACTACAGAAGTCACAAGGCTCTATGTTAAAGTTAGACTGGTTATAAAAGCTCAGTTACAAAGAGTTTAGGCCACTTTTCTGATAAGTTATAAGTCTTCATCTGGTTCATATCATTGTCAAGTTTCAAGTTTACTACTTTGCTTTCAAAAGAGTCTAAGAAGTTGATTAAACACACTACATGCGTGCTAATACTCTGTGGGACTGGGTGCAGGAAGGGGCGAAGAGAGGGGCTTCATGTGATCTGTAGCAGTATGCACGTAGATAGTTTACAATCTCACCATGAGAAAGTCAAAAACCGTAGTGAGCCTTCCTTTGCTATCACATATACATTTTACAAGCTACAGATAATTTCCTTCCACACTGTTTAAAAAAAAAAAAAAGACTGCAAATACACTAGACAGATTCAAATACAGTTTAACTTAAAGGCTTCGTCAGACCATATGTGCAGACACTTGAGATGATGACAGAGTTAAGCTTCCTAGGGTCCTAGAGTCAAAGAAACTCTGCTGACCCCCGCTGCTAAGCAGGTGCACTCCTTCCACAGGGGGTAACATCTGTCGATCAGTCATGGTCCCACTTGGTGAAGACCCCAAGAAACTTCCTTGGGAAGAAACAATTTTCTCAGGACTGGCAGCCAGTTTTGGGGATGTAGAGAAATTATATCCATACAAGGCACAGGGGCTGTGTAACCTGAAAGTGTTATAGGAACCCTGATGGGTCTGGTTAGTAGCAAAGGCATTGCTAGAGGGCGAGGGCATGATGTACTGAAGCTGGGGGGACATTCCGGAGATCTGCATGGACAAGCTGGACTGCGGGCAGCTGAAGGTGTCCCCATCGGTGCTACCCATAGACATGTTCACGGAGGTGCTGCTGCTCACACCCACGTAGGAGGGAGTCCTCGGCGAGGTGAACGTCTCACTGGTCTGGTTGGTGAGCCTGTTGTAGGTCTCGGCCAAGGATGTGCTATATCGGTTGAGGGTGAGGCCTGAACGGGCACAGGCAGAATAGTCAGCTGGGGCCAGACTACACAGCTGGCTGGTGTTGGGCCCCAGATGGAAGGCAGGAGAGGAACAAGAGGAGCCAGACAGCAGGTGAGGGTGGGTGGCGGGAATACCATTCCCAGTACCTTGGAGTAAGGTGGAAGAGCTGGCATTGCCTATAAAAGAGATGAAATGTAAAGAATGAGTACCCACCTATCTTTTCCTTCTAATTTTGTAACTATGTGGTAGACATGGCTTGTTACCAGGGGCAGCAGAGTACTACAAAGATGAAAAGGGGATGGTCTCAGCTTCCTTCACTGCATTCAGATCGAAATAATTTAAACATAAATCTCCATGCTTTAAGGCATATCTTTATAGGGAACTGTGTCTTTTTATATTGTTGAAAATAATGGAAAATTACCACAGAGAATTTTCAGTTTCTTCTTAGCTTTCTCAAATTTTTTTTTGCCAAACATTCATTTTATGAACAACTTCATAAAGTATGAATTTCATCTTAGTTTGCATCTTGTTCAAAGAGTAAAATCAAGGCCTTTTTAAGCCATATTTTGATTTCTTGTTCAGTAAAACTTACTTTGGATCAAATGTCTTCTCAAGAAGTAAAAGAAGTAACTCAAAAGCTGAACTGGTCAAGGGAACATTCTGCCTCAAACTTGTCTGTGGCCTTTTATAGAAATCATGTGTATCAGTTGCTGTGGTACTGCAGGTCTTGGCCATACAGTACAGTAATAGCCCAGCTCCTTAAAAATGTCATGTTAGAAAAGAGGTTGGTGAATCACATTTGAACATAAAAGCTGAGGTCTACCAGACCTATGAAACTTAGAGACAGTGGTTAACCTTGAATCTCACAAATAACAGTGATGGTGGATGACGCCCCTTATCTGGATTTCCCAGCAGACTGATCTTTGCAAATATAACAGAACTTAAAGGGAGAAGAGAATTCCAAGGGCCAGGCCTCTTTCTAGCTACAGAGTTTTATATAGCATATCAAAATAATCTAACAGCCTAGTAGAACTAATGATAATCTAATCTTTTAAATCATTTAATTATTTGTTTACTAATCACAGGATCTTACTATGCAGCTCAGACTCATATGATCCTCCTGTGTCAGTCTCCCCAGTGCTGGAATTATAGGCATGTGCCACCATGCCCAGTTTTGGGAGTCAGCACGACACACCTGGGGTTCCAGGCCAGCATGGTGTGCTGTACCAGAGATTGAACCCAGGTCCTTGCACTTGCAAGGCAGGCTCTTTGACCACCAAGCTATCGCCCCATCCCAATGGTAGTAATCTAAGCACAAACTTCTCGCTGGCAGAAGCTGGTAGGATTCTGATAAAAAGCCCGGCAGTAGGAGCAAACAGAGAATCTTACCCAGTAGGACGAGAGAGAGAGAGAGAGAGAGAGAGAGAGAGAGAGAGAGAGAGAGAGAGAGAGAGAGAGAGAGACCGACCAGAGTATGCCAGACCTCATCATAGACCCTATAGGAGGGCATTGCCACAGACAATTCTACTGAGGAAAGAAAAACAGCAAGCAAAGGTGGACTAGAACTTCTGTTTCTTATGAAGTGTGTCTGGTCTCAGAGCCACCACTTACCTCCAATCTTCTTGAGATGTAAGGGTGAGGGAAAGTTCATGAAATATATTAAAACCTAAAATGTCTAAGATTAAACCTATGAATACAACAACCATTTTTCACGACCAACTCTTATTCTATCAAGGAAAGAGAGAGAATCTGTATTAGGAGGAGGCTGGCATGGGGTTACCTTTCCTGGGATGCATAATGATTTTTGTGCATATTAATGCCTGAGTTTTTAGGCAGGAACTGACTGAGCCAGGAGAATTTGTGAGTTACCTTGCTTGGGAATCCCAGGGATATCTTCAAAGGTAAGAGTCCTTAGTGAAGGTCGCCAGAATGCATAGGACTCCACTAACGCCTCCAAACCCATTCTAAATGGAAGGACCAGGGAGAGGGTGGACAAATGAAGTCTGGTTAGGAGCAGTTAGAGCTTTCATCAGAATAAACATCTCAGAAAACACCACCAGTGTTGACAGCAATCCTCAGTTCTGGCACCCTAGAAGCTTGCTACTGGCAGGAAGAAATGGTTCAGACAGGGAAGTGCAAGGAATTCACACAAGATGCTTGTTAACATCCTGGAAACTGAAGCTGACTTGAGGGCTGAAAAGCTGTCCCATTGGGCTAAGGAGTCCGGGTGAAGAAAGTCCATCCTGGCTGCGGTGAGCCTAATGCTCTGCTGTGGTCTGGAATTAGGCCTTTTCCTGTCATAGGACTTTTGCCACAAAACCATGCCTCTGTAAAGCCTTTCCTAGAAGGCGATTCTGCTCACCGCTCACTGCCACAGCAGTCATCTCAGAGGAGAAACCATCCTAAGAAAACCAACTTCCTCTCAAAGGCCCAATATTCACTGCCGACCAGGCCAGGCTGTCGTTCTAGCAACAAGAGGGCCAGGAGGGGGCAGCACTGACCTCTCCCCTTACCTCCTGGCAGTGACCAGGAGTACAGAGGCACAGAGCTCTCACATGGCTATCAAGTTTAATTTAAAGCCTCAACATACAATCTTAATAAACATATGATTAAACAGATGAGGCAAGTTGATTACTTACATGACATGCGTATTTTACAACCAAAGCAACTACTCTAAATGTGTGCATAAGACCCTTATTGCCACAAATGATTGAGGGGCTTCCCCTTCTATGTCAAATGACTCAATCAGCTAGGTTTTTGGATTCAGGACCTTCACACAATTCTCAATTATCAAGATAGCTGGGGACTTTCGCCACTTACCCCTCAATCACCTCAGCCCTAAGCAACTTGTGAAGGTAGGCCTGTGCTTTTCACTAAACTCATCACTCTAATGTAGGAAAAGGCTGCTTCCTAGGAGTAGCAAACACTAACTCAGACACCTCTTGTGCCTGCCAGACACTCTAATAGCTTGAACTCAGTTTCTATGTCCTGTAGACCCCCTGTGTCTCCAAATCACAAACTATGAACTAAAACTGAGGGAAACCATCCCCCCAAAATCACATCGCCTATAATAATGAAGTTCTCCAAAGAGCAGAAGTGATTGGCACAAATGAAACTGTCTCATATTACTGTCCTTTTGTGCCAAGGTTTTGCACCCAGAATTTGAACATTAGAGTGTGCAGGGTGGAGCCTCCATTAACTTAGTGATTTCTGTCCGCATTTAGGAGGACATCTAGCCGTTCTTAGCAGTGGAAGAACGGTGGCACATGGCAGAGTGGGCAGTATGTATGCAGGTATATCCTCTCATGAATTTACACAGTGGTCTGACTCATCTTCCCAACTGTAGGCATTTCCAGCCCCACACAGCTACTACCATGGGGCTGCCAAAGAGAGAGGAGGACACAGAAGGGAATTGTTCTGTTTCATGGGGGTTACCTGAAGAGAAGAACAGAAACTGGCTTACAACAAAACAAATGTACTACAGAAAGGATTATTTAGTGGTAAGGATACTAGATTGGGATGAACAGAACTGAACTGTGACTATAAGGCGCTAAAACAACTGTGCAGCCTTAAGCCAATCTCTCAAACTTTCTGGACTCCAGCTTCCTACAAAGTGATGATGACACTAGGGAAACTAAGATAGCTTCAAATTCAAAATTTGTTTTATTCTAAGTGATTTTTTTCTTTCCAAATCAGACATTAAAATTGGTGGTAAAACTATAACTCAAATCCAAGACTAGATCATGTGATCACATTTTCTGTACTACTAAAGTATTGATTTCTGGGCAGGATGGTAGGTCTAGGCAGTCTCAGAGCCCTATGCTATTAGTGGGTTGAAGAAAATACTGGATCAATGAATGCTGGGTGATGTGTAGCTAATTGCTCTATGTTTACTTAGACATAGGCTAAATCTGTACCTTTCTAGAATTTTTTTAATGCAAAAGAATGTTACAATACAATTTTATTTCTAAAAACTGCTTTTTATCATCACATAGATGGGTTCTGATAATGGTAGATTTAAATAACAAAGATACCAAAATAGTTATGGAGCAGTCTTGAAGCCTACTAAGGCAAGAAACAAGCATCCACTGGACTCAGAAATGAACTAAATTAATGTGCATCACTGCATTATTTGCCTCAGCAATATAAACTTTACCACGCTTCAAATCCATAAACCAAATACATGAGAAGTTATTGAGCATCACAAATCCATAACCCTGAGCTTTAAAGACAGGCTTGAGGGGAGCATATCTACAAGGGATCTGATTGAGAACTACTGATATTTTTCCTGAGGCTGCTATTTCACACTGCAAGGTCTAGAAAGGATTTCAGATATTTTGCAGGAAACAGTTATAAAATATTTATTAGCTGAATCTGGACTTTTGTTAAAAAGCCTTCATTTTCTCCAGTAATGGAGACTTTTCTCATCTAGTTAAAGAAAAGATGAAAGGTACCTCCTGCAGGAGAGCAGCCAGGGCGATAATTTATACAAGGTGCCTTTGAACAACTTCCACATTTTATCACCGCCCTAATTTATGCTATCAAATGGCCAAGTTTATTTAGTAAAATGGTTATGTTTTTCCTGAAGTATTTAAAGAGAAGAAATTTTTGTACCTTCCTGAGTAAAACATTTTATAGGGTCAAACCTAAGGCCCAACTGAAGAATGAAACTATTTTCAGCACATAAATTCGCTCTCACATAGCAAATGTCTTACAGGAGAGCTTTTAAGGGCTGAAGCTACTGATTCCTATAAAAGACTGTGGAGCCATAAATAGCTGGAAAGGGTAATTTTTAATTCAAGAAAATTGTTTGATAAAGTTTAGACAATTATATGTCCATGTTTATTTCTTGTCTTGTTCAATTTATTTATTTCACATAAGAAAAAATAAAAATACTTTGCTTTAAAAAAAGAAGAACTAAGTTGATAAAGGAACATTTAGAACATTTTCCCTCCATTAATACATAAAAAATTATTGTGCTCCTCTATATTCCCCAAACCACTACATCCCCCACCAAGAAAAATAGCACATAAATTAGAAATGTTAAAACCAATTTTCTTTTCTTCATATTTGTGTCTTTTATATTTCAGCCAAAATGTCTAAGATCAAATTTTCTAACTAAGGTATACTGGTCTATAGGTGTTGAGCAAGAGAAAAATGGAAGACAGTGGACTGAGATGAGGGAGAACTATTTTCAAGTGGACCAAGGAACAAGAGATGAAAGAAGATAAGGGAGGAAAAGAGGAGGGGATTCAGAAATAAACAGAAGAACTAGGATGTACTATTGCACATGGACAATACATGTAATCATTGTGCCCTGAAAATGCTTCTTTCATTAAAGAAAAGATAGCTTCACCTTGAAGAGTTATCAGTGAAAAGTTTGCCTACGCTATGTGAGAACAAATTTTGTGAGCCAAAAGTTAGAACTATTTTACTAGCAAAACAGCCATATGTAGACACACTACACTCCATCTGTAGTACACTACTAATAATTGGATAAAAAATGTTAAAATGTCATTGTTTTCTATGTGCTCACTAGAACATTTAATACTTTAGGGGAGAAGGGATATAAATAATAACAGCACAATTACATGGTACATCTACATATTCCTGAGACAGACAAAAGGAAGAAACAAAATTCCTATCAAAGCTAGCACTTTCACTCCACCATACCAAGTAGCCTTGGTAGCTTCTTTTCACTAATGCTATTCATTTCTTTCCTGACCACATTTAAACAATCAAATGTGCTTTGATTATGTTGTCATATCAAGACTCCTTCCTGAAAACTTGTCATATGCACGTCTATCGCACTTGTAGAAGATTCATTCGCTGTTACTATCTGTCTGTATATTTTCAGAATGTTTTTGAATGTACTGCTTCAGAAATGAACTGACAAGTTAGAAGCAGTGAGACCTCCTGTAAGGACTTTACTGGAGCAGTGTTGTGGCCACAGTTCCTGATGTAAATCCAAAACCTGAATTTGCCCTACTGGAGTTCCTGAGTCTTGACAAATCAGTTTTCTGCTTCAAAAGAAATAAACTGAAACCAATTCAAGAGAATAGTTAAATATTATTCTGATAAAATCCAAGCCACAAGAAGTTCCCTTATAGCACTTGTCAAGGTAGAAAAAGAATCTGGGGAAAAGTTTTCTGTGATGATCTTACGTTCCAAAGCTGTGGCTCAAACTGCATTCAATTTTTAGATAATATAAAAATCTGAAAACTGAAAAATTCAGAAATCTCCAAATCAATTTAGCCAGTAGCTAATGTAACATAAAAAAAGACAACCAAGTCCATAAAAAAAATTTCAGGGCAGGAGACAACTTGTGGTGCTATCCACCAATCTTACTACAGAGTGAAGAATTTCAGAGTAAAGTCTTTTCTGTTGTTTAGGCTTTCGGATCCCTCTGCCTTCCACTGAAGGTTACTCTATTTGTATTTTAATTACATTTTGGTTGTTACACATTTAAACACTGATTGGTGTTTTATAATCTCTCACATATGAAGATGCCATCAGGTTTCTGCCAGCAACTGAGTGTATTCTGAAAAAGGGTTTCTGTCACCAACCTTGCCTCTTGGCTGAAAGAACTAAAAATCTAGATGATTATCTGGTTGCTTTTTCTCCAAAATCTCAAATGAAAGTACCTCTAAAATAATTGGAGATTTTGATTTATTACAGACAGTTTCAATCAATACTAAGTTTTCAAAGAGTATTAGAATAATTTGGGAAATAAAGTAATAAAACATTTCAGATACTTCTTTTTTAAAAACAAGATGCTTTTAAAAACACTGAAGCCAAAAGGCTTACCCAGAAAAGGCATTTGGAGAACATTAGTCTATTATTACATTCTGCTATGAACAGTTATTTTAGAAAATGTTCCACTGAACTGCAGTAGAATAGAATTATATCAATCAATTTAAAAACTCTTGGCATACATTCTAGAAGATCTGCTTTTTGATAAACGTAATAGAGTAGAATTCATTACTGTAGCTCTCCCACTTAGTACAAACACTGTAAAACACAACACAGAAAAAATAAACAAGTGTATGACTGTTGTCAGAGCCAAGACAAATTTGGAAACTAAAGAACATCAGCCCTTTTGGCAACAGGAAGTAGTTTCATATTCCAGTTGGAAATTGGAGTTAACAAGAGACCCCATCGGCCTCTCCAGAAAGAATCAATGGACAGTTGTGTCATCACTTTCGAAATTCTAAACCAATAGCAGAGGCAGCGAGGATATTTGCTTGAAATGCTGAGGCCCCTGGACACGTTGGGGCAGGGTCCTTCAAGACCGCTTCAGACACAGCATGCAGCAAACACAGAGCATCCATCTTCACCCAGGCAGCACATGCGAGAGTTCGCCTTAGGGCCACACTGTTACTCTCCAAAAACAACTTATCTCCAAGGAGCACATGTATTAGCCAACTTAAACTCTCATCAGCAGTGAGTTCCATATAGTGTCCATGAATTTAACTCTTTAGCAGGTAAGCGAAATTCACAATAAAATATCAAATACGTGTATCTCAACCAGGTTTTTCATTAGGACCTACCTGTTTCTTCCAGAGTCTCTAAAGCCTTTGGCAAATGGATTTCTGTCTATCTTAAGGCGAGTAATCTGCAGAATAGACAAAAAAGCACAGCTTATATAAAGATTAAATGCTATGTTAAAGGACAGAAATTACCACAGAGCTACAAGTACTTTAAAAATTAACTGACAGAAGACTCTGTAGGAGTTTTCTTTCCCTTTTCCACATATTTTAATATTCTAGCTACTAAAGGAAAACTTCAGAAACCATCCAGAATATTCACTTGCTATAAAAAGATACACACCTACCTTTTTTATTTTGCAGTGTACAAGAGAACCCAGCCAAGGGTGTTTACCACTGAGCTACATCTCCAGATTCTGCTATTCAGTCTCCCTGTCTCTCTTCTCAGTTGCTCTGTGGCTGTCTCTGTTCCTGTCTCTGTCTCTCTCCCTCCCGCTCCGAACTTTTCCTCCCACTCTCATGACAGGATTGCCAGACTCAAACTTCTAAATCTCTCAGTCTGCCTGAGAACTGAGATGACCGGTATGTGCCACTGTGCTGGGCTCTCCATACTGCATAAGGGTTGTATTCATTTTTAACACTCCTCGGGGAGGAAAATCTAAACGATCTGCCAATATCCATCCTACAGTAGACAATACCCTTGAAAATGAAGTTGTTCCCTGCAACTTTGGTAATGTGCTTTCATCCTGCTTCTCTTGAAAATAGAGAAGATGAAAAGCAAGTAATATCCAACAACTTCCACTTAATAGCTATCTCTACACTTAAATTTGAAACTCCTATGCAGTCTTCTCTTCTTCAAAATCAGGTAACATCTCAACTCATTTAATTTTCTGCTTTTGTATTTTTCTGACTCTCCTTTAATCTTCATGACTCTCACCTGAAAGTTTTATTCTTTCACCTTCTATCTGTGGAGGCCTAACTTTGTCACAGTACTACAGTGAGTCTGTAATATGTAACCAGATAAAACCACCTCTTGGAGGTTCTAATGGGGATAGATAGATATAATTATAATATATAACATAATATATAATATATACCTTTAATATATATAATGACTTTGCAATTTTAACTAGAGTTCCAGTTTGCTGACTCACCACTATCATCTTGCTCACTAAGACCTCAATATTTGGGTGCAGGATAGGATTTACAAATGTTTTAATCATCTGCATTTAAAAATCATCCTGAACTTGACACTAACAAACAGCTTCTCATCTGTTTCTTGCCAGAGCACTATTTTCCAGAGGAATTTACAGTCTGCTTTCTTAGAGGTACACCACGCTTCGCTTTTTAAATTTCTTGGCTTAATGACATTACAACATTAACAAATATATTTCTAATCAGACCATCTGGACTAAGGATGAAATCTGTTGGTTAACATTATGGCAAAGAAAATCTGCAGTTTCCCTCTACTGCCTGTGCACACATGTGTTCCATGTGATATCATCTTGGTATGTGGACAAAACTACATTATAAAACATATAATGAAAGGATTTGATAATTACTTCACCATGTCTGCCATTTTACCATTGAAGAAAAATTCTGCCTTTACAGATCATAATTCAGTTCTCTGTTCCTTTCAGTAGTGTTTAGGTAATACTAAATAATTCAAACACTTAAAATATTATTTCTAAGAGTATAGATTTACACAATGGTGTCTTTGTAAATGGAAATATATCACAATTACTATCACCATAATTTTTATTACTAACACTGCCACCTTTATTAAATGCAGACTAGGTATGCTATACTAAGTTTTAAGCATGCTACTCATTTAATTATCAAAGTGTATGTGTACATGTTACTCCAATTTTATGTGTTTCCTTTAACAGAAGGCTTTAAAAGTAACTTTCCTATGACAACAGTAGTAGAGATGTGTTAGAGACCTAGGCTGTAGCCCCAAATCATTGTGAATGAGGTGAGGCTGCTTATCAGCTTTCTTTAACAAATTCTTTATCATGACTGTTGGAAAATTAAAAAGTAAATGTTATTTCATTTCATCATTATCAATGTCCCTCCTAATTTTTCTACTCTCTGAACTGACTCAACAATATTCGCTAAATGGTATTAGCCTCAACATATGCCAGAAGCCCGCAGCACTATACTTAATACATCACATAGGGCAGAAGGAAGTATTAGTGAGCACAGCTAATATATGTATGTGAAAAGTAGAGACGAGGAATTAGGGTTGTTAAAATCATTCTAAAAGCCCTGCTATTTTCAACTCAGACAATAATTTCCTCTAAGGCCAATTTCATTTTCTACCTCCCATACCTTTCAAGAATATCATCTTAATTATCCTCTAGACTGTCTAAAAGTTATAGTCCACGGTCCTCCTCATGAGCTTATAGGACTGAGGGCAGCACGACTGTAGGACACAGGCCAGCTTCCACTGTGGGACTGATGTCTCCACACAAATGGGAGCACTGGGCTTCTGTGTCCAAAAGAAAAGCCCATCAGAGGCTCCTGAGAAGCTTTAACAGAGCACAAAGCACAACAAAGAAGGTAAAAAGTCTTAACTTTTTAACAGATATATGTAAAGGCTATCAGCAATGGAGGCCCAATACAATTTGGCTCATGACTAAAACCTAAGCAAAAGTGTAACACGTACCATGTCAGCCTTCACTATACACTGTCTACAATCTTAAGAAAATTGGCTAAAACTGCATTGTGTTCTATACTTATCCAACTCATGCACGCAAGGACTTAGAGAAATATATGTTTATTCATATAGAAAAATTCACTACTCAAATTATTCCCAACTCTGTGAAATAATTACTGCACAACTACTAGTATTTCAGGCTAGAAAGTCCACTCCATTCTGTACCACACCTAAAGCATGGTTTGAAACAGAAAATGCTCTTTGGAACATAAAATTGATTGTACAAGAACGATTCTGAAATAGTTCCATGGGCTAATTTTACAATCAATCTCGAGCCTTAAAGTACAATTTCCCTTTCATATTTTATACACCTGTCTCCTTTGGTCTGAAGAGGTCACTATTAGAGTACCCTTATGTGGAGAACTGTGCTTCAAAAACCATTTTCTTTTACATATTCACAAACACCCCTACACTCCTTGAATGTCATACGTGACAAACATTTTGTAATTCATGACGTGTTGATGCAGCAATAAGCATAGCTAGTTTTCTATTTAACCCTAGAAAGTCTGCAAAGGAAAATAGTTGAGAACGACACCTGCTGATTCTGATATGCTGTAACAGTTGTGAAGACAGTTTCTGGGAAGGAGAAGGCTTTCACTCCCTCCCCAGATGGGACAGGCTTGATGGGAGACAGGTCATCTCCACAGTCCTTACGGATGACGTGCACTCGTGGCTGGTATTTGTGCATGGAATGAAGAATGATCTGTTTTGAGGAAAAAACAAACATTTAATCAGGAACCTCTGCTCATTCTTGGTATGATGACTAAATAGTTGATATAGAAAATAAATTGTTGCTCCTGCAAATTAACAATTCCAAGGATGCAAAAGTCCCAATTTAATAAAATATATAAAATATATAGAGAGGGGTCTAAGAAGTTATTTGTAAAATATATATACAATATAAAAGAATATTTTTACTTGAGTGAGACCCTGGGTACACAAGAAAACCTAACATCAAGCTTTTCTACTGCTTAAATGTAATAATAAATTCATATAATTTTATTTATAACGAGCCAGATGAAACTAGAGTCTGAACCAGTAAAACTAAAAATGATATGGAAGTTATTTAAACAGCATCACACCTTCTTAAATATAAATTATCTGCATTCAAGATTCTTTTTAAGTGGAAATTATTCCATTATCACTGACTACATGTTCATTTAAGAGTGGAGGCTATTTTTAAGGAGGTGTAGGATTGGACTGTGTGTGCAGCTCTCAAAGTCTCTTCTTTGCCCAGTTCTGCTGCTCATAATAAGGTATATTAAAAGCTGAGAACACAGATGCTTTGTCAGTGTCAGCCATGTGGATGAGTCACAGCCATTGCTTGACCAATTCGCTCTCTGTGAAAGCCTGAGAGAATGTTTTCTCTCCAGGTGACTCTCCTTAGGCACACTCCACATCAACAATCCCGTTGCTCTATGACCCCATAATCTCCTTGATCAGAAAATGTGGGACACCACCGAGTTACAGGATGTTACAGTACAGGTTCTCCTATGTCCTAATTCCTCGCTGACCTTGAATGGCTAGGGCCAAAACTGCTGTACAGGGTTTCAGGGTAAATCCTGAGGGGATCTGACTGACCTTGTCAGATACAAAAGTTACTGTCAGATACAAAAGTACATCCATGCAAGAATGTACATGGAATAACGTAAGGACGATAAATCACGTCCGTGTCTATTATGAGCAGTTAGGTAAGTGAAAACCTACACCATGGAATCCAGTGATATTTAAGTGTTATTAATACTGTTTAGGAAAGTTTGAATCGTAAAGTGATAAAAACAGCACCCAAATTGTTTATGAATTTGACCCCACATTGAAAGAGTAAAAGGGTCCCACACAAAGATATGAACAGTATGATCATCTCTGGATGGTGGAATTTTAGGGGAGCTTTTGCTTCTTCTTTATGTATTTGATGCCTGCAACAGTGAGTCTCACCCAGTGGGGTTTTCTATTTTGGTCTTGAATTCTGATGTCAGGTATAAATAAATGATTTTAGTTAAAAATTGATATCTTAGGGCCGGCCAAATAGCTCAGCGTATTAAAGCGCCTGCTTAGGCAGACGCAGGGGCCGGGAGTTCTATCCCCAGGCCTGCTGTGCCCACCCTGGCCCAGGGTTGCACTGAAACACAGCAAATGAAACTGGGCATGGTGGTGCAATCCCAGCACTTGGGAAGCTGTAAACAGGCGAATCACTATGACTCTGATCTACGCAGTGAGACACGTAGGCCCTGTAGACCCCATCCTAAATACAAAAATAAATAAATAGATGAATAAATAAATAATTTTAATTAAATAAAAATTGATATATTTCCTGAGCTGTAAAATTGGAATTCAGGTTTTTGGCTGTTAGAAATTTAGGGAAGAAACATTTAAATAAAAGTCACAAGAAAACACAATGGGTGACCTGCCTCAGGTCTTCCAAGCTGTGGGCCATTTAGGGAGCCAAATGCAGAGTCCTTGGTCAGTGAAGTCATAAAGTCTTGTACCTGGAGAATGAGCTCCTGCCATAGAAGGATGCCTTTTCCTCCTGGTAGTGACTAACGCTGTGGTCAGGATTTTTTGTTTTGTTTTACTTTGCTTTTTACCCTAAAGTTTTCTTTCTATCAGCGGAAGGAAGAAATGACTGACCAGCAGCTCAATAATGCTCTGTCATCCTGCTGACCAGACAAGCTCCTGGGAAGAAGCACGGGTATGAGAAGACGCAAGGCTGGACAACGGCCTCTGCCATCGCCTCCAGCCACGTGCACGGATCTGAAACCTCGGGAAACTGTTTTTCCAGGTGTAAGACAAGGGCAGGAGTTCAATGATCCATTAGTGGCTCATGAAATCAGTTCAAAGGGCTGTAACCAGAAATTTTAAAAGTAAATGGAATTACTAAACTAAGGTAAGAAACAGAGTATGGTAATCATATAAGGACAAAAAGAAGTGCTGTGTTGCAAAACACTTCCTGTTCTCTATGTGTATGTGTACATTTAAGAGGATTTCTTGCTCTGAATAAGGTAAAACCAAAACAAATTGAAAAACATATAGCAACACTGAATGCTCACAATTCTATCACTATGCCATAAACATATGTTCAGTGCATACAGAATTGTTTCTCTTTTCTTCTATATATAATTCCTAACTGTTTTTTTCTACAAATCTTCTTTTAAAAAGATATAATGGAAGTCTAAGTTTATATCCTTAGATGCCTCAATATCTCAATAGGATAGGGTATCTTTCAGTATTTCTGTCAGAATTAAGTTAAGGGAGGGGGTTCAGAGAGATGGAAACCAGGGGTCTCTTCCCTGCCCTCCATTTAGGGGTGTGCTGCTTCCCTGATTGATATGCACTGTGCTGTGTGTTTCTAAATCTGAAAATATTGACATTAGTCCCCCAGTTTAAAAAGGAAGCAGTTGAGGTCAACAGAAATAAGACTTTTGAATCTTCACTGCTCGCTTTGGAAACGAGCTGCTTTCGCCCAGGACTCATTTTCTGCCCACCATCTTTATGGGCCTTCATTATAAATTCATGTGTATTCATTATAATTTTATTTATATTTAGCTGGGCCCAGGTAAATAGACACAATGATGGCTCTTAGCCTGCAGAGGCAGGCTAATCAATGAGCAAGCTTCAGACGATGTCTCAGTCACCAGCTGAAAGTGGGTGATATAAATTGTCCCAGCTTTTTCTTAGAGTTAATATTATAACAGCAACTCTACCTTATTACTCTTGTAAAACTGAACATAAAACAGCAAATGACAAATTTTATACTATCTGTTAATTTTAACTATTTTCCCTCTGCTTCTTTATTTCCTAATTAATTTTTCTCTTTAGGAAATTGATACACACTTGATATTCTGGGACTGGAATTGGAGGGAAACCTCTTTTTCTCTTCTCTAAGTTAAGAAACAAAATGCCAGTGGTAAGAAAACAGAACTTACAAGCTCCCACAGAAAATCAGCATAAATTTCAGAAGCAAATCCCAAGAATAAGAACAACTAAAGAAAACCTATTTACATCAACAAGTAAAAATAAGTGTGTACTAATTTCAGATTAGAATAAATAGATTTAGAATGAAAGAACACAAATTTATTTGGATTTTCTAGCAACTAACGCAGAAAAGGCTCATGTTTTTATGAAGAACCTATTCTCTCATAGAGATTTCGCTATATAGATACATACATTTTGATTTTATTTGTTCATATCATTCCACAGCTAAACAATGACTTTAGTTAGGGTATTTTGGAATAGGACACAGAAATGGCTGACATATACCTATGTCTGCATGCTAAGGAACAAAGGGCAATAGTAATTTGAAGATTATCCTGCCCAAATAACAGAATTTCAACATTGTCACAGAAACTTAGTGCATCCCAAGAAATTTTTAAGGCATACTAAGCAACTGCCAGTTGTTCTTTCTAAGATAGCACCGTTTGATTTTTAAATCAAATGAACTATTACACTTACCATAGTGAGCAGTCAATATTATTTTTCTTATTTAATAGAACCCGGCAGGACAACTACTGGTCTTATATAAAGAAACATCACGATAATAATGTTCACCTCCAAAACTCAAATAATTATCTGGTGTGCATGTTCTATGATATTTCTATTTCAACAGATTTTAATGGCATTACCCACTAGCACAGACCTATGTCCACAGACACAGCATTTTCTCTTTTAGAGTCTAATGCATGTGCTTCTAATTTAAAGACTAGATCTGAGTCAAAAGAAGCTTAGTCATTTTTATTTTGGATCTCTTGGGTGGAAAGTGATGGAGACTTGACAGATGGGCAGCTGCATCTAGTCTTACAGACCAGCTCAGTAGGGAAACTCCTTGCTGACTGGAAATTTTCCAGATGACTTAAATTTCCATGCTGGAATAAGCAGAGCAAAAGATCAGGAAGAATAGACAAGAAAAATCTAGCTGGCTGCATTTTGGTGATTTGGTGATTCAACTCACTTAGAATGGTAGAGGCCAATGCTGTAATAACAAATCACAAGCTCTATAGTAGATAACCTCAGTCTTATTTTATATGTGATGCTGTATACAAAGGATTCCTTAGAAATATATATGTTCATCAGTTCACTCGAAGTTCCTGATTTTAATACAGCCCATGAGAAAACCAAATGGTAATGACTTGCTCAAGGTCACAAATGGGTCTTACCTGTAAGCCATTTCAAATTCTTCCCACTAGGGAAACTCCTGCAACCTCCCCCGTAACATCTTGCATCCCCAACTACCTTGCTTTCAAGGAGAAACAGAGAGAATGAGGATATTGTATCCTCCAGTTCTCAACAGCTATGAGTACAAGTCCACGCCCAGGCCTCCGACTACTGTACTCCTTTCCAAGTATCCCAGCAATGGGAGCTTTAAGATGCACTGTTACCTGCCTTTTAATTTTTCAGGAAAATGGAATCCACATTGGCAAATTCCAGGTGCACAACAAACATCCACATGATGATGAGAAAGCACCCTCGCATCGGCATCTGGGTAGCCCAAGAGCCAGTCTTGGTTTGCATAAAAGCCAGAATAAAGCTAGACACAGATTCCCCAAGGATCTTTCCTACAGTCTTAATAACATTCAAAGACTAGTCAGAAAGTGGAAGACCCAATACTATTACGGACTACTGGACTCTTCTAGAATATTTTGCTGAGTTAACACACCTATAATATTCAAAAAACGGAACTAAACAAAAAAAGGGGATACAGATGAATGTCCATT
>NW_004524598.1:14269822-14281144 GCF_000260255.1 Octodon degus | reverse complement strand
TTAATTATTGAAACTGTCCTACCAATTTGGTTTGAAACTGTCTCATTGCTATTTGCTTCCCAATAAAATTATGGAAAAAAAAACAAAGACTAGTCAGAGACTGACATTTCTACTCTAGATTCTTATTAATGTTCCTCTCTAAATATTGCTATATGGGAAGTAGAAGAATCACTTTGGGAAAAGTCACAGAGGTGCATCATCTCCTATCTCATATCCTAGGGGGAGGTGCAGCTTGTAAGGAGTTGCTTCATGAAATCACTTTGCGTTAAATTACTAGAAATTCCAGGATTATAAGGCATTCTCAAATCATAATGCTACATGCATGCCCATCTTTTTTACTTTCTCCCCACCCTCCTGCATGCACATCTTGAACAAAGTAAAACTGTGAACTAAGGGCAAAAAAAAAAAAAAAAAAAGTAAAACAATACGACTCAGAAGATTGCTTCTCATTTGAGACTACAAATTTAACTCAGGATTAGGGTAACTTCCTTTTGAATAACAACAGATGAGGAAAGTGAAAGGGACAAGTCCCTGAGAGGTCTCTGTGCCAGGAAATGGATGATTAAGTAACAAATTCCCACTATAATGGTATTACTGTCTTCTGAGCTCCTGAAGCAAAATCAACAGTAGAATTACAAACTCTTAATCTGTAATCTGGGCTCATTCAGAGTTACTGAGGGGCCGGGGAGATGGCTCAGTAGAATAAGCGCTTGCCTGGCAAGTGCAAGGGCCTAAATTCAATCCCCGGTTCCACCAAAAACAAACAAACAAACAAAAAGCAAACAAAAAACCAGAGTTACTGAGCTGAGTAAATAGAGTACAGGTGGCATCTCTATCTCTCCGAGTTGGCAGGATGAGAATCTTGCACATGTTTCCCTCTCTCTCCATCTAGGCTAAAGACTCACTGAAGGCAAACCCTAGGTTTTTATATATTTTACCACATTTTATACAGTTTCAAAAAAAGGTCTTTGAATAAATAATAAAAAAGAGCACTCTATTGCTCTCCTTGGTGTGCACTATAAAAAGGGCACCATCCCTCCACGTTTCTCCTCTGACATCAACTGATAGGTGCATATCCTTGAGGCACTGGCAAAGGCAAATTCCATGCTTGCAGACTGAATTCAGACAGCTCCCTCTCTCTACTCCACCTACACATTAATATAAAACTAAGCAACCTGCCACAATCTTAAAAGAAAAACTTCACCAATAGATGACATATAGATAGATAGATAGATAGATATTTAAATCTCTGAATGATTCTGGTCACTAACCAAGGATGACAACTGAATCAAATTTCCCATAACATCAACATTGAACCTGACCATTGAATTTGATATGGTTCTTGTTCAATTTAGTTTCTGAAAAGAATCATGGAAAGAAGTTCATAATCTAAGGTGCCACAATATAATTAACATATATAAGTATTATATATGTGTGTAACGTATTATTGATGTAAGTAATGTATTATTATATTTAGTATTCTCAATGTATATATACATATATATTATATACATACACACATACAAATCCTATTTTCTGAAGAATGCTATTTTAAATAAAGTCCAGCAAATTACAAATTTAAAATCATATAGCTAAACTGCTAAATCTATAGCTAACATTAGGTATGTTAGATATTAGAAACTATTAGATACAAAAAAAGAAACTATTAGATACAAAGATTTTTTTCACTTGAACTGAAAGAATAGTGAAATGTTTATATTGACTAAAATTACCAAATTTTTGTACTTTATGAGTGATAGTATATAGATTTTGGCTCCAATTATCTCTTTAAAGATATTCTTAAACTGTGGAATTCAGAAAAGTGTAGTACATTTTAAGTTTTTTTAAATTTTGAAAACAAGAAAAACGATATTTAGACTAACAGCATTTTTTCCTATTTAAAAGAAAAAAAATGTACACGGCTGGCAGTCACAGTCAGTTCCCTCAACAAGACAGAATAAACTAATGTTCTTTCACTGTAATCAAGGAGAAACAATTACTACAAACTGACTATGTTAACTTATAAAACTAAACATACAAAATAAGAAGGAAGTAAATAATGTGATATACCAATATAAGGCATAAAACTGGATTCATAAAGTCTATTTTTCTGATTGCATTTTAAATTATAAGAGGCAACAATAAAACACTACCAATGTGAGGATTCGCTAAATGTGTCCTAAAAATCTAGACACTATATTCATACTGCTATGAAATTGGTACTCAAAGGTCTGCGTGTCGGCTAGCACCTTGCATGTTATCATATCCTGTGATCACTATCTTACCAGTTTATGATAGCCTTTATTTTTGCTTTAAAAGATTTGCTTGCAAATATATTTTCTTTATTTTTTAGCACTTTGAGAAATGAACAAGTTGATTTTCCTTTTATGTATGATATATTTTTCTGAAGGCACTTCAGTCCTGCTTCAGTTAAAACCCTCTTGAATAACAGAATGCTGATAGAAATGCTCACTTTGGACAGAAATCATCATGTATCCAGAGTTATTAAAATACTAGGGTAGAAATCTGCCCTAAGAACAATACAGTGCAAAAATTAATAAGGTGTTAAAAATGACTGTATTATTGGAATGGCTGAACTCTGACTTACATATCATGTTTCAGCAGTTTTAAGCATGAAAGTAATTACTGTAATATATTTTGACACATTAGATTTCCTTTTAAAACAACTGGGAGCTTGCAGATGGAACACGCGAATAAGCCTGGACCGACGCTGAAAATCAATGAGCCCCAGCTGAGAAAAGAGCTTGATGGGACGAGGACACAATAAATCACTATTCCTGCTAGCCAAATTCCAAGTAGTATTCATAGTTGAAGTACAATAATTAGCACTTCATGGGATTTCACACAAGTGTTTTGGCTAAAGAGCAGCATGCACTCTGGGTTCTTTTATTCCAATACAAACGCAATATGTTGTTTTAACACATTAAATGCCTCATTGTATTATACTTCAGCCATAAGCATAGTCTCCGACACAGATATAATCTTTATTTTGCACAGACTGTGCACATGCTGACCAACCAAGAAGGGGACCTCTTACAAGTGCCCAGTCCCTTCAGTGAGCACAGCACAGACACACGGTTGTGACAGCCAGTGGTGGCCAGCTACTCACATGGCCTTGGTCATCCAGCTCATTGTTGGTAAGCTTCAGCTTGTCGAAGCTGATCACCTGTCTCATCCAAGTCTCTCCAGAGGCAGGCGAGTCTGGATGAATGTACACGCGCGGAGGCACAGGGGAGTCAGCGTTGCCAGCCACCATCCACTTGGAGCTGTGGTACACATACCTACAAGACGAAGCCAAGGAAGGCCCTCACAAGCTGCACTGTTTGTTTCTTAGTGTTGCTGACTTAGGACACTCAAGAACAAGTGTGTACTTTTCTTTTTACAGTCTAAAGTAAATTGATATCTTTCTTATACCTAAAGTAAGTCCCCAAGCCATTTGCAAAAACTTTCTGAAATAGTGGGGGCTCCATTGACATTTCAGAGGAAGTAATGTACAAAGGGCTTAGTAAGGAACATGCTCACAACCACAAATGTAAATGCTGTATCTTAACTCTAACAATTTAGTTACATTAGCCATGCTATAGATTGATATTTTTTTCACCCGAATATTCAATGGAAATGGAATTGCCAAACTTGCCTTTAAGTAAATCTCAAAACACTAGAAAGTGGTATCTTAAAATGTCCCACTTCTGGGAGCCAGGGAGATGGCTCAGTGGAATAAGCACTTCGGGCCTGAGTTCAATTCCCAGTTCCGCAAAAAAAAAAAAAAAAAAAAAGGTCCCACTTCCTTAAAGATCATTTTGCATTTTAGGCTACATGCAGACTGATAATAGAAAGGTGAGAGGAAACTGCCATATTTTGACAGAAACAAGTTTTACCTTTTATCATTTAGAATTGTATTTTTCTAATTCTACAACATTATGAGCTAAGGATGAAGTATTCAGTTTAATATAAAATTTTTGAATAATTATAAAGTGTAGGCCTTTATTTATCTTATATGGCTTATATTAAATATTGCTCAAATCACACTTTGAAAATAATGACCTATCTAATTAATATTACTTTTCTAATTAGAGACAAAACATCCTTGTTTAAATATGTGCAAATATATTGATTCAACAAGAATACATTAAGTGACAATATCTCAAGAAATAAAATCTCAAAATGTAATCCTATAACCAGACTATCACTTACTGTTACTTTAAAAGAAACTAATTAAAAGATAAAAACTAGAATTCTTAAATAAAGAAATACAAAATAAAATCATAATCTTGGACATTTTTGTTCCACATATATTGAAACATATCATACAATTTACAGTGTTTGCAAATCGTGCAAGGGCATTTTGCCTGTACAATATGTGAATTTCTTTCTTTTTTGCGGGGGGGGGGGAACTGGGGATTGAATTCAGGACCTTGCGCATGCCAGGCAAGCGCTTATTCCACTGAGCTATCTCCCCAGCCCCCAATTTCTTTTAAAAGAGGTGTTAGGGTAGGAGGAAGGAGGGGAACAGCAAGGAAAAAGGTGATATGTGCATGTACCAATTCACACTCGATGTGCTTGCTATGTAACATCACACCGAATGTACATATTATGTAACATAAACATACACTCATAAAATTTTTGAACAATTAGAAGAGTATAAAATATTTTCATGACATCTTTGGTGCAGCTTTTTGTTTTACTGAGGGCCACATATTTCATTCTCTTTGGAATTTGATATGTTTTCCTTTCTGATATTCTTCTACTCCTCACAATAGTTCCTTTCCTTGAGGGAAAAAAATGCAGGAGCACTAAATTGAGCGTACTACCTAAAAAACCATCCTTCAAATGGTATGGTGGAATATCAATAAATAAATTCCTAACTGTAGACTCTGTGACTACCAATTGCACATTCTAATAAGTGGCAACCATTTTCACTTCCACCAAATAACTCCATGACATCAGAAAATCAGTGGAATTTTTTTTACTACCACTAAAAAGTTGAAAACAAAATGAAAGTCTTAGAAATTCAAGAAAAAAAAACTTTACTGTAGCTATAAATTGGCTTGCTACCACACAGCTGTACGCTCTATCAAAACCCTGCAAAAATTATACATACTAAATAGTTCACATTTCCCATGCACATAAGCAAATAAATGATATGTGTTACATTCTTTTTAAAATGTTCTAATTACCAACACTAAAACCAAATTTCTTTTTATTAAGCAATTAAAATGAAAGCAAATTTATGTTTAACAGTTTGATCTTTTAAAATCTACCATTTTAATACTAGCAGGAGAAGTTAACTTGCTCTCTGTAAGAATAAATAGAAATCAGGTAAGTAAAATAAAACATTAAAAATATATGGAAGAATTTTGAAGGAAGACATAGGATACAAACAGAAGAAAAATGATAATGTCTAAGCTTATTATCTTCCTCAGCACAAAGCTCAAATTAGAACATGGCTTTTTAAATCAAGTGTATTTCAAGAATGAACTGTTATACCTTCTAACTTCTAGTATGAAGTAGACAATTTTGTCAAAGTGTCCTCATATCTTAAGAAATAAGATTTATACACAGAACACAAATAAAACTTTCTTCCTGTTATTCATTTTGTAGTATTTCATGTTTTTGTTCAAGTTAAAATCTCTATGCTTCTGATATATAAACCTGCTTTGCAAATACTCCCTAAATTTTAAGGTGCTAAAATTCAAATTCAATTTCATTTTAAAACTATTAGAAATTTTCTATGAAAAACTAGAAAATTTTAAAGAGCGTCCATCTTTGGGTCTCACAGACATTCCAAACTGTCTTTTAAAAATGTTATTATTTATTTTTTAAAAATGCTAGTTTTTTATCATTCAAAAAATAAAAAAAACATTGTCACTGAAAATTTTTGGTTTGCCTTCTTCCAGAAGAAAAAGAATAAAGGTTGGTTTGAAACTAAGAATATGTATCTTTTCACAGATTGCTTGCTAAGTTGGTAAATATACTCTTTTAAAATCCAAATACAATGAAGACTTTAAATAATAATTACTAACTACCAACCCAAAACAACCAAAAGTTAATAATTCATTACCAGTTTGAAAATGTCTTATATCACAATGAATTGTGAAATTTTATTTATCTTAAATAATTTTCTCGAAGGCAAAAGTCCACAAGCTTTTATGATTTTACATGTAGTGAGATAAAGGAATACAAAAATCAAAAAAAGTCATAAAGAATACATCATTTCATTTACCATAATGTGTACAAACTGTACAACAAATCCTCTGAAAATTCTAATTGAAATGTGAATCTATATGAGAGATACATTTAGTTTGGCTATATCAAATTGACCCCTATTAATAGTACCCAGTGATGGAAGATATTTCTGTTCCTATTAAAAGCCAAACAGAAATTCTGGTTCTACATTTTACTTCAAAAGAAAGCACCCATGGGCATGCGATTATGGATCTGGACATTCTCTAGGCTTCTGGAAACAGAGATCACAGCCATCACAGACCAAATGGGCACTCTTGGCAAAATCCTAGGGCTTTGTGAAGTCCTGTATCCAATCCCTGTACCTGTATCTTTTGTTGTCCACTGGTACAATATCCATGGCAATGTAGTATTGCTGGTGAGGATCTAATCCGGAGATCTTCACTCTCATTGCAGGAAACATGCGCCTATTTATGAAGGAAAGGAAACAGCATTTGGGTTTTGTTTTTGATTCTGATAAGAATTAAAAATAAATAAATCTCTCTAATCTATATTTTAATATAGGTCAAATTCATAGCATTTCCTTTGGCAAAGGGTTAGTATAGAACATATCCAAACCAAGGTTTTAAAATGTAATTTGTTGTATCCTATGTATGTATGTTCTATATTTATTGAATTATCATTACAGCTCAAAATGAGAGAATTGCCAGCTGAGGGAGCAACAGCATTAAAGGAAGTACTTTATTTTTTAAATGAAACCAATATGTATATTTACATTTAATACAATTAATAAAATAGAATAAATGGTAAAAGTAGAAATTTCCAATTTCTAAAAGTGATAAAATATAACATGAAATTTTAAGAGCGTTATAAAAAACCACAAGGAGCCAATGTGCTATGTTATAACCAAACAATGTGTTCTTTATTGAAACAGGACTTCCTGTCTGCCGCACGGTAAAGGTGAAGTGCAAAAGTTGCTCTAAATTTGAAAGGTATAGTAAAACTTCTTTATTGAAGGCAGAACTAAACAGAAAGCGTATTTACTAAATTATTTCTTTTTCTATCATACTTCAAAAATGTTTTCTACCTAGATCACACTTACCCCAACATTTGCTAATGAAAATCTTCATTTTTTTTCCCCTTAGGGTCCAAGATACAGAGCAAAGGGGGTGCTAAGGTAAACGCATCTGTCCTTTCAAAAGAGCGCAGCAGCAAGGGATATAACAGCAAGTAATTATGCATAAAAACAAATGTAGACATTTGTTCTTTAAAAAAAAATGTTTGATTTATGTCTCAGCCTGTGCCAGTTAATCTAATTTTTGCTAATTTAACTTTATAGCACAAACTTTAGTACTGTTATTTACCAATTTTTTTTCTATAGCAATAATGCTATTACAGATCACTTCCAGAGGACGGAAAGTCCGTTATTCCTAACGAAGCATGCGACCAGCTCTAATATGGCGCTGGCTGGTTAGTATTATTTCAGTGCACCTGTAAGATAAAGAGTGAAGGTCTTTACATCCTTTATAAGATGACTGTTGCTTTGTGTTGCTCAAAACCAAATTTGGATCATTAATAAAAGCTCTGCGAAAATGCAGAAGGTACATATGGATTCAATCAAATATGTTTTTGTAATTTCTAATAAGTTTGGATACTTTTATGCTATCCAGGTTTTTGCCATGTGTACTCCCTGAAAGAGCCGTGTGTCCTTTAGAAAGTTTCTAAGGATATTATTCATAATTTTATTGCACTAAATGAACTGAAAATTTTAAAGTGTAAAGCCTCTGTGGCTACCTCAAGTTAGTGCGATCTACCAAGAATACCACTTATTGTCCTAGCCAGTTGTGCAGATTTTATACTTTAAAAAAATATAACTTCTTACACTCATGTTTATTATTCTTTTGCAAATTTAAGCTAATGTCCTGGAATTTCACTTGGAAAAATAACCATGCAACTGGATCAACAAGCAGGATTTTTCAAAATCAGGATAATTATTCCTACAGCTACGTATACATTATGAACGATTATAGTGAGTTTTCATCCTAGTCTAACTGCAAAACAATACAACCACCATGTTCTTATAGTTCCAGGAAGTCTTCTGATAAAAGAACCAACCTGTAAGTTTAAATCTGAAAAAGTAAGTCATAGTTTGCTGTGGAGCAAACTGTTTTTTAAAAGCGGAAAAGGAAAGGAGCTGAGGTATACATTGTTTCCAGAATTGATAACTAGAGCCTAAATAAGTAACTGGAGCACCGACATAATAGGACCTGGAATCCGTAACTACGTTCCACTCGACCGTCAACCTTGATGGTTACGGCATAGGCGACCACCACAATTTCTCGTGGATTAACAAGAGGGCCTCATTATCTCCTGCACCTTGGCCCACTGAGGCAAAGCCAGTCTGAGAGTGAGGCACGATCGGTCTCATAACGGGCTGTCAGAAAATGCTCCCCGCGCTGTAGAGCCCTCTCCCAAGCCGTCCCGGGTTAGGGCTCCGCGCAAGCCTTTTACCTGCCCGCCTTGGTGATGATCATCTCCGTGCCGATCTCATGAAAGCGCTTCCAGAGCTCCGCTCCTTGCAGATCTACCCGCGGCGTCTGCAGCGAGGGCGTCGGGGTCCCGGACCCGGGCAAGGCAGGCGCCGGGGACCCCTTCGGGGAGCCTCCGGGGGACTCCAGCGGGGACGTGCCCTGCAGGAAGCCGTCCTCACCGCTGCCTGGACAGCAAAGGGCAGAAAAGGACCCAGTGAGGGCTCCGGGTGAGACGCAGGCGGCCGGCCCGGGATCGCAGAACAAGGGCGACGCCCTGGTGTCTTCGGCCGGTGCCACCAACAGGCGCCCGGGGGAGACCTGCCGGGTCCCCAAGTCCCGGGCCCCGGAACAGCGCGCAGGCCGCGTCCCTCAACCGCCGGGCCTCGCGGGGTCCAGGCCCCGGAGAGCTTCGCGCCGCCGCGGGGCCCTGCGCCTCGAGTGGGACGCACTCCGGGACGAGCTCCCGAGGGCAGAGTCCCCAGCTCGGGCCGTGTTAGAAGCTCAAGCGGCCGCCGCGTCCCGGCCCGAAGCATCTTCCGGACGCCTCTGCGGACCCCACGGCGGCCGCGCGTCAACTCAGCAGCTCGGCGCGGAGCCGAGCGCCCCGGCCCCGGGAGTCCGAGGGGAGGAAGGGCCTGGACCGCTGCGCGGCCCCCGGGAAACCGCGTTCGCAGCTACGCCGCCCTCTTCCTGGTTTGCACAAACAGTTTAGGGCATTCGTTCCGGTTTCGGGGTGGGGGTGGCGGCTGTGCCTTCTTCCTACCTCCCCCCAGCCTTAGGCGTTTAAAAGTTGGGAAAGGAAAAGCAGCACCCATAGGCTGCGGCCCCAAGGGAGGCCGCGGCTGAAAGCACAAACCCGCGCTGCCCGGATACTCGAACGACCGCGAGGCGCCGAGCGGGTGGCAGCGGCTGCCACGGCCCTGTGGGCCCCGACCCGGGCGCGCGGGGACCCCGAGGCCGAGGCACCGCGGCCGCCGTGGCCCGACCACTTTCGGGCCGCCGTGCGCGCGCGCTCCGCCCCGCAGAAGTTCAGGTTCGCGGCGGGAGCTGCCCGGGAAGAGGCTGGGCGGGAAGGGGCAGACTCACCCGCCGGTGCGCGGGAGCCACAGCCGCGCTCCGCGTCCGCACAGCCCCGCGCCGGCAGCGGGGGCGCAGCGCCCTCGTCTCCCTCGGAGGAGCCCTTCTCGGCAGCGCCGCCGCCCCGGCTGCAGCCTCCGTCGTCCGCAGCCCCGGCCGGCTCCTCGGCGCCCAGCTTTCTCCGCTTCTTCTGCAGCTGTTGCTGCTTCTCGGCACCGATCAGCGCCTCCACGGAGAAGGCGTGCGCCCGGAGGCTGAGCGCGCCGCTCGGCGAGCCCCTGCGCTTCTCGGCCATCCCCGCCGCCCGCGCCCGCGCCCGCGCCCGCTCGCCGCCTCCCTCTTCGGGAACTTCCTGCCTTTCTTCTCCGTCTTTAATCCTATAACCTTAACCGTGTGGGCAGTGGAAACCATTTTTTAAGGCAAAGCCTCCCACTTCAAACAGGGACCATTTAATTTTATGAGGCCTCCGAGTGAATGTAACCGGGGAGGCAGGAGTCACTTTGGGAACGCTAACGCAGACGAGCTCCGCTGGAGCAGCGACGCCGCCCGCGTGCCCGGAGGCTGGAGCGTGCGTAACGTCTAGAGACCTCAAAACATTCTATAGGCTCGTTAAATCTCATTGCAGGCCTTTGTTAGGTAGCAGAGCATTATGCCCATTTCTTAAAAAGACAGAAACGTTCACTGAGGTTAGCAGAGTCAAAAACAGGACTTCCTGCTTTGCACTTACCAGTAGAGTGCTTGGCCAACTAGTTGGGCAAGGGTTTCTCGCTGACCCATCATCTTAGCTTTGCTATTTTGCTTTCACCACTTCCCTTTATCTTTACCCTGGCTGACGAAATTAAGGTTTACTCGTGTGAAATGCATGGTATAGTTTCTGGTATTTTATTTGCTTCCAATGATGTGTATAAGGGTACTGTGGTGAAATAAGGAACGTTTTGCTGAGTAGAGAATTCCTTATTTTGTTTTGACTCATGTAGGTAAATGGTAATTTAATTGAAGCCCTCAGTGCCTGGGCAGAATGAACAATCACTGGAAGTGATTTTTTGCCTCAATTACCAACTAGATGTCCAGTTGTTCTTTGATAAAAATAACAAATAATTTAAACCTGTTGTTTTGAAGACTATTCGAGCCACTGTGCTTTAAATCACATGATGTCATTGCATTTAAATTGTTCAGACTGCCTGGCATAGGGACACATTGCTGTAATCCTAGCACTTGGGAGGCTGAGGCAGGAGAATTTCGGTGAGGCCAACCTGGGCTATACAGTGAGTTCAAGGCCTGCCCGAACTATACAGCAAGAGCCTGTCAAAAACAAAGTTAATTAATTGTTCACATTTTTATTTATAACAGCAGTAAGTTAGTTCAGTGTAAGCCAAGCGTAATTTAAATGTCTAGCAATGGTAAAAGAAGTGCATTCAAATGTTCATGACACTTTCTTGAGTCATCAAGATTTTATGAAAGTATTCTTTCCATCAGCACACTTTATTTTTTAATTTTTATATTAATTTTA
>NW_004524598.1:14265757-14269722 GCF_000260255.1 Octodon degus | reverse complement strand
CGCCGCTCGGCGAGCCCCTGCGCTTCTCGGCCATCCCCGCCGCCCGCGCCCGCGCCCGCCCGCCCGCCGCGCTCTCATGCACCTCGCGGCGCACCACGCACTCGCCCTCCGGGAAGCCCGACCCCGAGCTGGGTGCTCCTTGGCGCCTCGGAGATCGGGCCACTGCCCAGAAGGCGAAGTTGGCGTTTCCTCTTTCTCGCTCTGGACGGGATCCGAGGAACTGGCGACGCCGCGACCGCCAACGTGCCTGCCCTCGGGTTCCTCGCGCTCGTTCCCTCTCCCTCTCTCTCTCACTGATTCACTCCTTCGCTCCCACCCCCTCCACCTCCTCCTGCTGCTCCAAGATCTGATGCGCCAGAGAGGACTAACACGGGTAAAAAACACTCTGCGGACACAAATTAGGGATTGTAATTGAAATTTGTTGCCTTGATCTGTCAGCACTTCCAGGCAGGAGAGCGGTGGGAAGAACTTGCTCATTAGCGTCAATAAAGCGACTGGGGGCGGGGCCCAGGCGTCCGTCAATCACCGAGACGGATAGCCAATCGGGAGGCGCCAATTCCGCGCAGCCCACGCCCACTTCCTTACAAGGTAGTCAAGGACTCGGAGTGAGAAGCGCCGCCATCTGGCTTGGAAGTGCCAGCCGGCGCTCGCGGAGCTCTGCGGGTCGGGCTCCTAAACCCAGACCAGCCTGGAGGCTTTCTCCCCAGAATCTGGAAAGGCGGAGGCTCCTGGCTTTAAACCGAGAAACCCTCCAAGTTTCCTTCAAGGAACCTTACTTAAGATCCTGTTCCACATCCTTGTCATTTAACCTTGCGGCGACTCAGAACCTTTTGGAAGGTCGTGAGCTTTGTAAGGCACCTCATCCACGTCAGTCATCTGTCATTTGAACATTCCTGTGTTCAGTAGCGCCCGTTCCGCGTGGAACTGGGCACCGGACTTAAATTTTACTCGCAGAAGGTTTCTTAGGGGAGATGCGCTTAAAAAATATTTAAATCGTTTATATTTAGGAACAAAATGTTACAGTATGGCTCAGTCCCTCCTAACTCCTGGGAAAAGTGCGCCCTTTCTGGAGATCGCCTTTGCTTTCAAAGTGATAGACGTTTTAATAAGTAGGTCACAGGATTTTAATTCTGTACGTTGTTGGCGATATCTAACTCTAAAATCCTTTAAAACTTTTCAAAGTACAGTTTTAAAGCACAATCGCAGTTTTCAACAAATTCTCTGATTTAAAGTAATTTCACATTCTTTCTAGTTTAACAACCGACCACGTTTTTCTCAGGTGTTCAGAGTTGATCTGTTTCTGTATATTCAAAATGAGACAGCAACTCAAACTGAGTAGTAGTTTCAACTCTGATTTTTGTTAGACTTCACAAAAAAGTGTATGGTTTAAATAAAGTAAATAAAATACAACAGTAAAAAGAATAAAATTTATGTTGAACGTTACTTCTACTCTTTGGTATAACATACATGACAAATAATTGGTTTGCTTTGGTTTTCTCCATTGTTTAATTTTTGCAACTTCGTGCTACCCGTTTCTTCTATCTATAAGCTTTCGGCAGAGTGCTTCTAGAAGTAGCCTGGCCTCCTCAACCAACCATAGCTCAGGGAACCCGCAGTTGTTGCGGGGACGGTAGGACACTAGTAGGGACCTAGCGGGCGGTGGCCAGAGGCACGTGCTGGCCGCCCCGCAGGGCCTGCAGCCGCGGGATCCTACGGAACCGGGAATAACCCTGCGGAGGAGGCCTCTTTTAAATGCTGGAGAAGGACGTCCAGCTGGAAGGGGTTGTTTTACATTTGCAAAAGAAAGACTCTGCCTGTTCTGGAGCCCTCCGGAGGCACGAGTTCAAGCAGTGTCTAGTCTTTTAAAAATGCAAATTCTGTTTCTGAAGTTTGGCCCTGGCGGGAGCGAACGCAACCTGCAGAAATTGGGGCGTGGGCTGGGGCTGGTTAGACGGTGTGAAGGGCAGAGGAGAGGCGGGGGTGGCGGGGCTGTACCTTGAGGCTCCCCTTGCAGAAGCAGGGGCTGCTCGCTGAAGGCCGCTCTTGTTGCCTAAGTGGACCGGCCCCGGCCCCAAACTCCTGCTCTCCCGTGGCTGAGAGAAGAGACCGCTTTCTTTTCCAAGTCTCCTCCACAGCCTTAGAGGCACCGCGGCCTATAGATGGAGTCCGTTGGATATTTTCCCCTAAGTAGGGCCGGGAGCCGGGGCATGGGGTCCCGAATGAAACGGGACAAATGCGGTTTCCAGAGAAACCTGCTTGGTAGTCTAGATCTGTTCCTTTTCTGTGCCCGGAGTTCAAACTAGTTAAGGATTTTCGAGCAAACCTGCAGGGTTCCCCGGGTCATTCCTCCCCAAACTCTCTTCTTCTCTTCTGCCATTTCTTCGCCTTTATCCCTGTCAGCTAGTGGACACCCGGAGACTTGAATCTCATAAGAAAAACCCTGATAACCCGGGCTTTACCCATATCCATGCTAGAGCTCTTAGAAATAAGTGTGTGCGGGAGAGGAGGCTAGGGCTCCCTGAAGCTTGCTGGGTCAGCGCCGCCGCTGGCCTCCTTGAACTCGCGTGGAATCCGGTTCAAGCTTCTGGACGAGGCGGGGCCTGTCACTGTGTCCCCGACCTCGCGAAGCAGTGAGTCGCAGACTGCAGTTCACCCTGACCTTGGGCCCTAGATAAAAAGCAGCAAGCAATGTCTCTCCCGGGCATGGGAAGAAAGCAAGCCCCAAGTTGGCTGCGCGGGATCTGGGCTTTAGAATTAACAGCCAGGCTCGCGCGCTGGCGCGAAAAGCCTCCTTTGCTGCAGCAAAAAACAAAAAACAAAAAACAAAAAAAAAAAAAAAAAAAAAAAAAAAAAAGCAGGACAGGGAATATCCTCTAAGGGACTTCCTCTCCTGCGTTTGCACATGTCCTAAATGTGCACACCAGAGAGAAAGAGAGGCAGTTTGCACATGTGTCTGTGTGCGCGTGCACCTGTGCTTGTCACACGCAAGAGAGAGCATATTAAGGAATGTGTGCCTCCATTCATTTTAGGAAAGAAAATATCTTTTCCCGGTAGAAGCGACATTAAGAAAATGATTAAAACTGAAATAAACTTTCAGGCCTCTCGAAAGATTAGCTGGACACTAAGAAAAGTCGCTTAGAGTAATGGTCAGTCTCAGGGGCTTGGAGGAAGAGGGAGGAACAGCCATCCTGGCCTGCACGGATCCGGGACAATGATACACAGCGAAAACCTCCTCCCTGGAGATGGGTACGTCCGGGGTGGGGTGGACTTTTAAAAAGCATATCCGGTCTCTTTTTTATTTTTCCTCTTGCTGCTTAAAATTGGACAATTCGCAAAGGCTCTTTAAAAACGAAACACCTCACTTCAGGTTGACTCTAAGCTTTTTAGCCTGGAGTCCCTTGCAAGCATTGATCTCTGTATCTCTGTTTTTGTCTCTCTCTAACTCATTTTATCTAACAAATACATTTAATTTAAATGTATTTAATTTAAAGTATTGATTAAAGTTAAAAGCTCAATGCAGCAGGACTTCATTCTCCAAACAGATGTTTTTCTTTTCTCCCTTACACTTACACCCGTTCCATTTGATTTCCTGGATTGGAGAACTGACACACGGACATGAGGTGATCCTTGGCAATATAAGCAGGTCTGCTCTGGCTACTGAATTTCCCAGCCTGTGGGGGACTCTGAGTTTGCAAACGTGATCCAAATTTCTTTCTCATGCATAAAAGGATTAATTGGACTAGAAATAACAGAAACAAGCATAGGAGTGGGGGTGAGCAATGGCTGACACCACGCATCAGGAGCAACGTCTGCGTGGCTGTAATTTCATGGGAGCAGACCTATCTAACTGGGGACCAAGGACACCAAAGCCCTCTCTATCACTGGGCAGCACAGCAAACCTGGGTTGCCTCTATCTCTCGCACCTCTATCTTTCTTCTTGTTCTCCTCCTCCTCCTCCTCCTCCT
>NW_004524598.1:14259770-14265657 GCF_000260255.1 Octodon degus | reverse complement strand
CCTTCTTCTTCCTCTCTCTCTCTCTCTCTCTCTCTCTCTCTCTCTCTCTCTCTCTCTCATCTGGGTTAATGAAAAAAACAAATTATAACCTGTATAAGTTTTCAAGGGCTAGGGCTGCGCTGTAGTGGACCAACCTTCCTTCCTTCATACCTAGTCTTGAACTGCACTGAAAACCCAGGCCCTGAGGAGAAAGTGATTCAGAGCCAGCACAGTTCCTCTCTGCTAGCTTCCACTGCAAAGACACAGAGACCTAAACTCCCTACCATCTTGTGTTTTCCAACCATTTCTTTCAACAAACTGCCTCCTCTCTGTCCCAATTAGCTGAGTCAGGTGGTGGGAAGCTGCTCAGACCAACGTAACATTCTGCCAGCTTCCTCAAGCGCTTGGACTCCCTTGGCGGCTTATGCAGTTTCTCCTGTACTGTAGATTTTTCAGTCTCTGCTCTTTTCTCGCCGGCATTCCGGAGAGGTTCGAGGTTTTGGGAAAGCCAAATAAGAGATAAGCAAGTACTCAGAGCACAAGCTCATGTTCACTCCTCACTCCTCTCAAGTTCTCCTGTGCCGAGAAGGGAAAAGAAAAGGGAAAAGGGGACTTCTGACCCTCACATCCTGAGGCAGTGAGGAAGGGATGAATCTGCGATATGCCCAGAAGAAAACGCGAGGAGCTGTATGACTAAGTTTCCCTGCAGTATTTGCTCTACCGTTACATCGACTGCAGTTTTTTGTTTCTCTTTCCCTCTTTCCCTAGTTTACTCACACTCCTCCCACAACTTTACAGGTGAGGGGTCAATAACAAATGTTTATCTGATCCAAACATGCGAGGGCTTGAAGGTGGTGATGAAATAAGGTGGTGACTACTCGAAAAGGGTACTCGGTCATTTTAAATACCAATATTGGAACAAGTCATTTGGTCATAAATTGAGGCAATTCATGTGTAAATTGAATCATATTTTTAATTGATGGGCATTTTAATAGTCTGTGGTATATAAAATTATGTTTAAATTGATGTTTAACATATACAGCTTCTTAGTCTTTGAATTAAATATTTAATGCTATCATTCTTTATAAATAAAGATTACCTTAAGTCCTCCAGCATAATAGAATGAAATGAAAATAGACCAAAATGTAGGCCCTACTTAAGAATCACTAACTTTCTCGTTTATTTTATTTTATTTTACTTTACTTATTGTGAGAGGACAAGGTCTTACTATATTGCCCAGGTTGACCTAGAACTCCTGAATTCCTGGGCTCAACCTACCTCCTGCCTCAGCATCTTAAGAATCTGGAACAACAGTAGGCATTCACCACCCTGCTGGCTTTGGTGTTTAACTCTATAAAAATTACTGTACTTTTTAATTCATTGTAAATTGAGACCTTTTCCATGATTTACATTGATAGAGTCCACAGCTCTTAAACAGTGGAAATTTTGTGTGCATATATATATATATATATGTGTGTGTGTGTGTGTGTGTGTGCATATATATGTTTGACATTTGAGGCATTTAGTTTCAGCTGATTGACAGGACTTTTAACAGATTAGTTTAAAAGTAGCACTATATTGGTGCAAATAAGAAGTGAGCTACTAAAAGACTAGCAACATAGGATGAACCTTTGAAATATATGGCAAAATTTTGACTAGAAATAATGGTTTATTCACATAATACTTAGTTTTGCTTCGTTTTCATTTGCAATTATGCAAACTCTTCTGTCCTTTAAGAAGTATATCATGAACAATTCAGGTAAAAGCAAAATAGAAGAGATTATCCCTTTAAATATAAAACTTTCAACTTTATCTCAAATAAAGTATACCAGGATGTATTTGCAAACTGAATTTCCTGAAAGAGCCAATGAAAATTAAAAGCAAAAAGCTAGAGTTCTGATTACAAAATATTTATACGTTCCAGAAATACAGACTGCAAAATGTCCTCAACATATACAAAACTCTATTTCCAAATCCTAAATTTCCAAATTCAGACACAATAAGAAAGGGACAGGGAAAAACTATCTCAGGCCATGCATGATCGTTGATGTAAATTCATAATAAGTAGCATTTTCAGAAAGACTTGAGCTTTTTTATGTTCACCTTTAGTCTTTGGTGCTGGTTCCTTCTCAAATTACACAAAATGTACTTTAAGAAGCACTCACTACCTGCTACAGATGTCCAGGAAAACTGAATTATGGAAGTCGGAAACATATGGCAGTTGCCTATTGCACAAGGAAGGTAGATATGAAAGTTATAAATTTCTTTCTTTAAGTCAGCATTGTAAACGCATTTTATGGGCTTCACAGTATGTATTACATCTGTAGATTTAATTTTTGAAATATATGTTTTTTGAGATATTTGTGGTTTGAGATTTGAAAAGAACTCATCTTGATGTATTAGAGATAAAGCAAACTTCTCACAAATAAAAGTAAGTGCGTGGAAAAACAAATGTTTTTCTACCAGTTGGCTATAGTGAAAAGGACTTCAGGTCATCTATTGGCAAAGAATTACTCACAATACAGAAGGTGCCCATCCGCAGAGCAGACTGCATTTATTGAGCTCCTGTTCTGAAGAAGCAGCAGTATCAATTTGAGGAAAGCTAGCTTGGGACCGATATTAAAACCACCAGATGAAGAACTATATGCTATCTAAACTACCCTAATTCAATTTGCTCTTGAAGAAAAAAAAATCAACTACTTGCCAATCTTCTCATTAAAATTTTACTTTTAATGTTAATTATTTCATTGAGAGCTTTTGAAGCCATATTTTAATTGCAATTGTGACTTAACTTATATATGTGTTCAGTATTTTCCATGGATACTAGTATTACTATCTAGGTACTTTACCTTACACCTTCAAATTTATTTTAAAATAATCCGTCTAATTTTCCACTGAAGCCTCCCGTGTTACCTTTAAATTTAATTTTATGGATTTTAAGAGTCACAGCTCTCTCATTCCAGTTTATTTGGAGAAATGTTAGAGCATGCTATGTGCATGGTCTTGGTCCGAAAGAGTTCAAATAAACAGACTTGCTCAAGTACCTTAAAACGGGAGCAGGTGCTTGCAGGTAAGGTCGCTGTGGGTTAGCTTGACGAAACCCATTCTCAGATTTCCTTAGTGCAAGTCCAGAGCAACGGTGGAATTTACTGTGGGAGGTGGATAATGCAAAGTAACAGGAGCTGCGCCCTTTGGAGACTGTTTTATTTTGCTGGAGCAGTTGTGATCTGTATGGGTTTCAGGTTCTTTTCTAGTTCCCGCCTTGCTGAGGGCTTCTCTTGGCAGGCTTTGGAGCCCTTGGTCTTTGTGCAAAGGTAAGAAATAGCAGTTTAATATTATAGCCTTCCAGATAGAAGGGCAGACAATCCTTAAAACTCAGAAAAGACTATCAAACCCCTTTTCAGTGTTCCAAAGAAAATTTGAAGCAAAGAAAATGCAGGGAGAAATCCAGATTTCCTTCTTTACCAAGTTTTAAATCAATGATTTCTAAAAGCCACGCTGTCCTACCAGGCTATTCCTTTTCATCTTGTTTCCATTATTAATTAGAACTCTGGAAAGAGGCCCCAATCTTACTTCATCTAAGAGCAAGTTTAGATGGGCATTCATTCGTATTTTAAACTACCATTTATTGTTTGATATCATTTAATAATGAAATTGCAGAACAAATTAAAAGGCCAGTTTCCGAGGGCACCTCAGACTCTCTGAGGAGGATCCTGCTGGTAAAACATTCAGACATGGACATTTCCGATGAGGTTCTACACCTGAAATTAGACTCCGATCTGGTTTTCTGTAGCTTGTATTGCTTTGGTCAAGATCTGCGTTTTCTTTCATTTTGTTTCCGTTCTTTCTGGTTTTGGTGCCTTTTTTTTTCTTTCATTGCTGAAGACAATCTGATTTACAGTTTGACTGAGCGTTGCATTTCTGTTTAGAAGGTGAAACGTCCAAGTCAGTTAGCCAAATTATTCCCCGACGGCTCCAATATTGCGCCAGAGTCCCGGAGTCAGTTATTTTTATGTCTGACTGTATTTCAAATGTGCAGGGTGATAAATAAAATCCGCCTCAGACTTCAAACTATCTCAGTGTGATGAGGAACAATGACAAAATTAACCCAGCCAAAGCGTTGGGGTTCTCGTGAGCGGCTGGAGCATAAATCAGTGTTGGAGCCGCTGCAGTCGAGACTCCCCCAGCCTTGAGACTATCCCAGCGCGAGCGAACGAGCGAGCAGGCTCGCAACTAGGATGGGACGCGTCCCTTGGAAGGGACTAGCCTTGGGAGGAAGGTACGGCCACGCCTGAGCGACCCAACAGTTAATTCATCATCAAGAATTTTTGTAGTAGGGTGTGCGTAAAATTAAAGATAACTTGGCCTGCAAAGTGCGCACGTTTGGGAGGGGGGTGTCACAGGAGTACCAACCCCCGACTCTTTCCAGATCCCCAAGGTATTCCTCTGACAAGTCACTTGTCAGGGGAATTAGTCTCAGCCATCAATAAGTAACCCTTCTCCGGGACACTCAAGGAGGCGTCCTAGGAGGCTGTCCGCGGCGACAGGCTGCACGGTCGCTCGATCATTCACTTCCCAGGAGGGGGACCCCACCCCACACCAGCCGCTAGGCTGGAAGCTCCGGGTCCAGTGCCCTGGTCACCTGCTAGAAGCCAGGCCGCAGACCCCGAGCGCGCGGCGACAGCGCGGCGCTGTCTAGGAGCTGAGCGCACAGGAAGTGCGAGGAACAAACACAGCGGCTCTGGGGCGCGTCTGACTCAGCCCGCGGCGAGCGGAGTCGGCCAGGGTTTGCGGAGAAGCCCGGGCCGCGCCTCAAAGCCGGGAACCCCAGCCCGGCAGGCCGCCCGTCGTCTCCACCCCGCCTGCAAGAGGCGCGCTATCGGGCCAGGGACCCGACCGAGGCCCGGAGGGATGGAGTCGGGCCGAGCAGTCACCGGCCTCTTCAAATCTGAACTAAGAATTATCTACATTAGGGGCAAAGCAAGGTAAAGCGTCCGTGTCTGCGAGCCCCTGCGGCCGTCCGCCGCACGGCCCGCACCCGCCCGCGGCTGCAAGGTGCTGCGTCCCGGGCTTCGGGGATCCGGGCCGCGATCGCCTTAGCCCGGGCGCCGCTCGCGCTCTGGAGACTGCCCCGGCCCTTCGCTGCCACCCAGCGCGGGGCCCGCGTCTTCCCGCTGGCGTAAGCCGAAGACGCCGGCCGGGTCGTCAGAGCGCGGGCGCCGGGCGTGGAACTCGGTTCCCGACGCAGTTCCCCGCGTGCGCATTCCGTGACCCCAGCCACGCCCGGCCTTGGCGCCTCAGTTTTGCCGCGGGAATATTAGTGGTCGCCGGGAGAGGCGGCGGGGTGGCGGCGGAGGAATATATTCTGGCGAGGCACAGGGAGAGGGGCCGGCAGTATTTGGTGCACTGTGTGGCTGGTCACAGCCCTTCCAGATCTGGGAGTCGGGGTAACGCAGGCCCCGGCCTGCGACCTCGGACTCTCAGCAGAGGGGGCTCCTTCTCCTTCCCCTGTGCGGTGGGCGAGTGGCCAAGGCCGAAGTGCTCGGTTGGAGGACGCGGCGCCCTCTGGGGACCTTTGGCAGCATTACCCCAGCCAGGCGCAGGCCGGAGCGGATTCTTCGGGTAGGCTGGGTTCTGCCGATGCCCCGCACCCGCGGCGCTCCCTGCAGCGCTACCTTGGAGCACTCGGGAACTCCGAGGCCAGCGCGGCGCCCCACCGGATTCCAGGCTGAGAGGGGGCCCTGCATATTGCCTTCGACTGCAGACCCAACAGAGGCAGAAAGTACTGGCTTCTGGTTGTGTGTAAGAGCTCCGCAGACTCTACTGCCTCCCAATTCTTACAGGAAAGGGAGAGAGAGAGAGAGAGAGAGAGAGAGAGAGAGAGAGAGAGAGAGAGAGAGAGAGAGAG
>NW_004524598.1:14229950-14259670 GCF_000260255.1 Octodon degus | reverse complement strand
AGAGAGAGACAGAGAGAGAGACAGAGAGAGAGACAGAGAGAGACAGAGAGAGACAGAGAGACAGAGAGAGAGACAGGGAGAGAGACAGAGACACACAGAGAGACAGACGGAGAGAGACAGAGAGAGAGAGAGACAGAGGGAGACAGAGAGACAGAGAGAGACAGAAGGACAGAGAAAGAGATTGAGACAGAGAAAGAGACGAGAGAGAGGAATAAGAGAGAGAAAAGAGGACGTCTGGAAAAGAGAGCATCCGCAGAGACAGAGGAAAACAATTAAAAACAAAAGATAATTACAAAAAGAAACTGGAAAGTCAAGTTAACATAGGTGTTCCTCACCCTTGAGAGTTAACCCCAGTTTCCATGACACATGCTAGTCAACCAATCAACAAATCCCTTTGACTCCCCAAACCCTAAGGCGGCTAAGGGATGTTGCCCAGGCTATTACAGCTGTCCCCTCAGAAAGCAAGCTGGAAATAAGCTTCCTTCCACTGCGTTGCCATGTTCGATTCCAGGATACTCCAGCGAATAACTTCTTCGACTTCTCTCACTAGCAAGGGTCTTTGCCTCTTCTTTTGTTTTTTCTTACTGATATTTTTTTAAAGCACATCTCATAAGTTTATAACTAGGTTAAGTGTTTCAAACCGCCCCCAGCTTGAATAACAACAAACTAATAAAATGCATGCAAAGTAACCTGTGTAAGGGGTGGTGAGCTAAGGTAGTTATGGGCTCCCCACTACCCAGTTATTTCTAAGCTTTCATTTTAAAACATAAAACATTTTGGGACAGTTACAGTTACATTACTACATATTGTGGAAGTAAGCTTGCATTTAGAGAAAAATTATTAGAAACAGCTGCAACATTAATGTTTCAAAACCCAAAGTAACCAGTACTCTCAGTATCTACTTTTCATCATAATTTTTTGTGTGCATCCACATAATGCATACTCTCTGTGTGTAATACAAGACACTTGTTTAATAAAGCAAACGATTGTCTGTGTCAGGGAGATTTGGTCTTCTCTCCCTCTCCCAAACCATGTGCAGAGCAGATCAAAGACCTGAATTACCTCTGTCTTTCCAAGGCAGCCAGATGGTGTCTTGATTTTTCTTCAGAATTTTTTTTTAACAATAGAATTCAAAGCACTAAGGAACCTGCATGATGCAAGAGATGAAAGGTCTTTTCAGGTAAATTATTATTTTTTTAATGTTATGCATACCTTACTTTATTTCACCAAGGTTTTGAGAAATCTTGTAAGATTACACAAAATAACATGTAGAGGTGGAGTCAAATCTTAGACTGGATAAAACTGAAATCACAATCCAGGATTAAGATGAGAAGAAAATATGGACTCTGATGTGCATGTAGGAAACTAGACAGGTTTAAAAAGAATTTTAAATTCGCCTCTGAATTTTCTAGCAGCATAGGTTAAAAGTGAAATATGATACACATCAAACAAGAAAGAGATCACACCAGTTCTTTATCATGAGCAAATATTACTGAAAGCAATACAGGAGGAGGAGGAAGACGAGGAGGAGAAGTTGGAAGAGGAAAGGATAGGGATAGAGGAGAAGGTAGAGCAAACAAATATAGGGAAGGAAAGGAGCAAGAAAAAGAGAGAGAGAGAGAGAGAGAGAGAGAGAGAGAGAGAGAGAGAGAGAGAGAGAGAGAGAGAGAGAGAGAAGAAATATTCACAGCATCAGCAGTGGTGTGTTTTACACATTGTTCCATTTGGAAAATCACCTATCCCTGCCTCAGCACCACAAAATGCATTTTCTAAATTATTTTTTTTTTGCTACTTTCTATGCAGATTAAAGTTAATACTTTCTATACAGGTAGTCTGTGCTAGGAAAGGACTTTGGAATCAGTTTTAAATTGTTTAAAATCTTTATTAATTTATCTATTTGATACAGCGTCTCGCTATTCAGCTCAGACTTGGAGTGATTCTCCTGTCTCAGCCTCCTCAGCGCTGGGATTATAGGTGTGTGCTATCATGCCCTGCTTCAGTGGCCAGCAAGGCACAAGGTACAAAGGATCAAACCACAGTCCTTGTGCTTTCCAGGCAGGCGCTTAGGCTGCTAGAGCTATCTTTTCAGTCCTGGAATGAGTTTTAGATTCCATGCTGCTTTCTGCATCTATAGTTACCCTGCAACCATTGGCAAATCTCTTCCTGAGATCCAACTTTCTTTGTAAGATGGAGCAATCTATTCGTTGGCTCATAGAAAGGATATGACAGAGCCTGGTACCTAATAAGCTTTAAAAAAATACTGTGAGGTGATTATTGTTGCTTTTATTATCATCGATGTACAATGCATGTTAGTTTCCTTTCTTCTTTTCCACAACTGCGGAGCCTCCAAGACATTTCTATGTATATGCTTCAGAATAAACAAAAATCCTAAAGTTTAGATTCTAAGCTCTGGCAATGTGGTCAGGTTATCAAGGTTTCTGAGCTCCCTGACCTTCCCTACTTGCCTGTAGTAATTTAAAGAGCAAGTCAGTTTCTGGGAAGGAAAATTGGGTGCTGGTAAACTGTCTCCATGGAGCACACAGAGGTAGAAGTCAGATAGTCCTGGAGACTACAGGTCACTTTTGCCTGAGGGTAATAGTTCTATTTCTAATCACCAGTAGAGGTGTTACTTGCCCAAATCACAGTGACACTGGGATGAGTCATGACATGAATGAATTCCAAAAGGGATAAGTGTATCTGAGTATTTTGGAGGGAAATGGTAGCACTGAGGCTTCCCTGGTGACTCTGAGTATTCAGAGGTAGGAAGAAAAAGAAATATGAGGTGATACTGTCATTTCCCTCATTTTCCCTCACTCTGCCACAGCCCTAGAGAACTGTAAAACAGATAACCTACCAAAACCCAGCAGTGGTGCTAAGTTTTATGGACTCCAGTTGCGGATCTACCACTTAAAACTATCCAGTTGATCTTTAGACAGTTCTTGAGCCAGCGAGATAGCCCAGTGCACTACAGTGTCTACTTAGGTAAGTGCAGGTACTGCAGCTCAGTCCCTGGCACCACATGCTGAGACCCTGCAACAACAACATACATTAAAAAAATTCTTCTCTTTTTCTCTCTTCTTTTTCTTGTTTTCTTATCATACTCTGTATGCAGTAAACTTGTACCTCTCTCCTGCTAAAACTTGTGAATTGGTAATGTCAAACATCAGTTCAGTGTATCTAATCCTCTGCATTATACTCCCAAGACTAGTTGTGACTTAAGTATGAAGAAGAACATGTGCATGTTTTTTCTAGATTGTACATTTCCCATTTCCTAAGATCAGAACCTAAAGCTAGAACAGCAGATAATTTGTTTCAGCTTGAATCAGCTCCCGTCTAAACTGCCACAAAATAGGAAGACATAACTGGATAAACAATGACTTATAGTCACAAAAGGGAGCAAATGCTTGTTGGCCCTGTCACCAGCTTCACCAGCTTGAGAAATCATGCAACATCCTTACGTTCTGCACATAGTATTTAGGTGCCATGATCCTAATAGCACCAAGTGGAACATGCGTTTTATGACACTAAATCCACTTTCCATCTCATAATAATTTTGTCTCCCTCTGAATTAATCTTCATAGAATTCTTTTAAGTTGACAAGCAAAAATTGTAAGTGTTTATGGTGTACAATATGATGTTTTATGCACACACACACACACACAAATACTGTAGAATGGCAAAGTCAAACTATGTAACATATACTCACAGACTTGGTTTTTGGGGAGAACATATAAAATCTACTATCTTCTCATGATATTATACAATATAAAATATTCTAGATAAAGATAAAAATGGCCACAATTCTAAAACCACCAGCCAGGGCAAGCAAATAAACAGAAGGCAAAAATAGGGAACCCACAGCAAGAAAATAACATGACAAAGATAAGCCAATATATATCAGTCATAACCATCAATGTCAACAGCCTCAGTTCACCAATGAGAAGAAACAGACTGGAAGGATGGACCACAGAACAAAATCCACCATTGTGATCTATACATGAAAAGCATTTAACTTAAAAAGAAACCCATAGACCGAAAGTCAAAAGATAGAAAACAATATTCCATTTAACAAGCACACAGAAAAAGCAGGAGTATCTATTCTATAACATTTAAACCAAGAATGATGGCTAGAGATAAAGAAGGTTATTGTGTACTTGTTAGTGGGAAATGCTGAAAGGAAAAGAAAACGATCATAAATATATATGCACCCAATATGGGAGCACCACGCAACTAAATAAGGTAAGTATTGATAGACATGAAAAATAAAATGAGCAATAACACAATTGCAATGGGGAATCTTAATGCTGTCACAAATAGATAGATCAACTACACAAGAAAAAAATCAGTAAAGAAATATCAGAACTAAACCAAACCTATGAATGAAGGCACTTGCTAGATGTTTATATAATGTTCGGGCCAACAACATGAGATTACACATCCCTCTCAGCTGCACATGGGGTGATCACTAAAATAGACCATATTTTATTCCAGAGAGCATGCTTAGGGAAATGCAAAGAAATTGAAATATTTTATGCATATTACCTGACCATAGGGCAATGAAAGTGCAAATTAATGGCAAAAGAAACTGCAAAAACTCTGTAAACATATGGAAATTAAGTAACAATTTCTTAACCAGTGGGTCACAGATGAAATTAAAGAAGAAATTAATCAATATTCATAATTAAATAAAAAATGTAGACACAACACACTAGAACCTGTGGGAAACAATGAAAGCAATCCTAAGAGGAAAATTTATAGTGCTGAATTCTTTTTTTCCCATAATTTTATTGAGAAACAAATAGCAATGAGACAGTTTCAAACCAAATTGGTAGGACAGTTTCAATAATTAACACATTGCATACATTCTTCCTAGTGGTTAATTGCTGTACAAGATGTGGACTTGCTATCTTATTTACAAACACCATTAGAACAAATCCCTCTATTCATTAAGAGAATGTAGCTATATATCTATCCTAACCACTTTGAATACACAGATACCAAATGGACATTCATCTGTATCTCCTTTTTTGTTAAGTTCCATCACTTAAATATTATAGGTGTGTAAACTCAGCAAAATATTCTAAAAGAGTTCAGTAGTCCATAATAGTACTGGGTCTTCCGCTTGGCTGGCAATGTCAGAAATTGTTGACCTGACTCCCCTACAGCTCAAAAAACAGCATGGCTTTACTTCTTATACTTCATTTTTATACTTTTCTGCTGGATGGTTAAGACCAAGGTAAAGCAGGACCTATGCAACAAGAGTTGTAGCTTTTGGGTCTGATAAGGTCAGTGAAATCCTCCCAGGATTTATCCTGAGATCCTGTACCTCAGATTGTAGAACCTTACATTAAGAAAACAGCATAAGTACAATTTAAACCATATAATGTAGTACTTCATTCTTCTAGGAGAACAAAAGCAAATCAAGCTTAAGGACCAAACAAGTGAGGAAATCACAAAGATCAGAGCAGAAATTAACTCAATCAAAAGTAAGAAAAAAATGAATTGAAGAGTTTATTCTTATGGAGAATATAATTGATAAAGCCCTAGCCATCCTCAACAAAGGAAAGAAATAACTCAGACTCATGCAATGAGGAATGACAAAGGTGAAATTTTCACCTTCTGTGAAAATTCAGATCATCAATACTGCTTCAAAAGTTTTACTCATGTAGGATGGAAAACACAAGAAATGGACAGACTTCTAGATATGTATGAGTCATTATTCATGGATGACATGATATTTCATGTAAAAGACCCCAAAATCTTCATAAAAAGAATTCTAGATTTAATAACCAACTTCAGTAGCAGAGCAGGATATGAAGTCAACAATCAAAAATCAATAACATTCCTGTACACAAACAACAAATTCACTGAGTTTGTTGAGGGAAATATTAGGGAAATATTTGGGAATATTGAGAGAAATATTAGGGAAACCACACCCTTCACAATAGCATACAAAAAAATTAAATAGGACTCAATCTAACAAAGGAAGTAAAACATATATACATTGAAAATTGTAGTACTCTACAAAAGGGATTGAAGAGGATATCAGAAAATGGAAAGATATCCCTTGTTTATGGATCAGAGAAATGAACATTGTGAAAATGGCCATACTCCCAAAACTGTTATACAGATGTAATGCAATACAGATCAATATACCATTAGCATACCTCACAGAACTAGAGAAGACATTCCTAAAATTTATTTGGAATCAGAAGAGATCTAGAATAGCAAAGGCAATCCTAGGGGGAAAAAAAAAAACCCACAAAGGAGTCCTCACAATCCTTGATTTGAAATTATACTAAAAAGCCACTGTGATTAAAATGAGCATGGCACTAACAGAAAAGCAGACCCCAGGATCAGTAGACTAGATTGTAAGGTGCATGCAGAGATAAAAACATACTCGATCACCTTATCTCTAACAAAAGAGCCAAACGTGTTAACTGGAAGAAACATAGCCTGTTTAATAAGCGGTTCTGAAAAAAACTAACTTTGTACATGCTGAAGACTAAAACTAGACCCATGTCTATCACCATGCATTAAACTAAAGTCAAAATGGATCAAAGATGTAAATATTAAAACAGAAACATTAAGTTTGCTGGAAGAGAAAGTATGTAGAAATCTTGAAGACATAGGAATAGGCAGAAAGTTGTTTTGAACAAAACCCAAACTATGTGGTATTAGTTTTAAAGAACAAAGAAGTGGGCTCTCATTTTATTGAAAAGTTTCTGCACATCAGAATAAATCACCAGTAGAGTGAAAAGACAACATATAACGTGGAAATCAACTTTAGCCCATCATTTCCAGACACAAAGGACTTATATCCAGAATATGTAAAGAATTGAAAAAACTCTGATAACCCAAATTCAAAGACCTATTCCATAAATGGGCATCTGAAATGAATACACATCTCTCAAATGAAGAAATACAAATGGCAAATAAATATATGTAAAAACATTCACCATCACTGGTCATGATGCAAATTCAAACAACACTGAGATTCCATCTTACTCTGGAAAGAATGACTATTTTCAAGAAGCCAACCAAGAACCAGAGAGATAATTAAAGCACTTGTTTAGGCAGACTCGGGGATTGGGGTTAGATCCCTGGCATGCCGTGCCAGCCTCACCCCTAGGGCACGCTGAGAGGGCAATTGAGAGTGGCCGTGGTGGTGTGCACCCATAATCTCAGCCCTTGACAGGCTGAAAACAGGAGGATCACTATGAGTCTGATCTGTGTCGTGAGACCCTGTAGACCCTACACTAAATACATTAGAAGCAGAAGCAGAAGCAGAAGCAAGAGGAGGAGGAGGAGGAGGAGGAAGAAACCAACCAATAACAAACGATGGAATGTAGGGATTCTTTGGTCTCTCAAAATTCTTTTGTATTTTGTTGTTGTTGTTTGTTTGTTTTTGTTACCAGAGATTGAACTCAGGACCTTATGCATGTTTTGTAAATAGGTTCTGTTATATTTTTTTGAAATTGATTTTTTTTTTGCCTCACCAGTCTGCACAACTGATTCTCTGAAAGCGGGAGAGAATGCGTGAAGAATAGATTTAGAAAAGAATCTATAAAAGAAAATTAGAGTTTTGTGCTATGTGACATTAGTAAGCAGTTTTGTTAATAGACATTTTTGCAACACCTTTCAATCTGGACACGTCTGAAGTCCTAGCTTGCTACCATATTTAACAAACTAGAACGAGCTAACATTTCACGATCACCTGTACAAGTTAAATTAATTCCTAACAATTCGGAAGTAATAGGTGTGTGGTATATGTGCTGTTTTCATTTTAGTTTTGTAGATGATTTTCTGTAAAATGCATTTCTACTAAGTCCTTGTGTGAACAATTAGAAAAAGACAGTACAATGTTCAAATGTAGTGTTTAATAAATTATTAAACAAAGGAGGGAATAAATAAGGTTTAGAATGTACAATAGATATTGTAAATTGAGAAGTAATTATTTAAAAGAAAAACAAAGAAGAGCAAAGGGGAAAGGAAGGATGGAAGGAAGGGGTAAGGGAGAAAATATAAGGTAGTTATACTATTTTTTTTTTTTTTTTTTCTTTTCAAAGTTTTATTGATAAACATATAGCAATGAGACAGTTTCAAATCAAATCGAAAGTACAGTTTCAACAATTAATACACTGCATATATTCTTCTTAGTGGTTAATTGCTGTACAAGATGCAGACTTGTGATCCTACTTACAAACACCATTAGAAAAAATCATTCTATTCATTAAGAGAATGCAACTATATATCTATCCCAACCACTTTGAATACACAGATACAAAATGGACATTCATAGTTATACCCCAATTTTTTTAAGTTCCGTTGTTGAATATTATAGGTGTGTAAACTCAGCAAAATATTCTAAAAGAGTACAGAAGCCCATAATAGCATTGGGTCTTCTGTTTAATTGGCAATGTCAGAAATTATTGACGTGAGTCCCCCACAGCTCAACATAACAACATGGCTTTACTTCCTATATTTCATCTTCATACTTTTCTACTGGATGGTTAAGACCAAGGTAAAGCAGAACCTATGCAACAAGAGTTGTAGCTTTTTGGTTTGAGAAGGTCAGTGAAATGCCCTCAGGATTTATCCTGAGATCCTGTACCTCAGATTGTAGAACCTTTGTCAGTGCAGCCATGTGGATGAGTCACGGCCATTGCTTGGCCAATGTGCTCTCTGTGAAAGCCTGAGAGAGTGTCTTCTCCTCATGTGACTCTCCTTAGGCACACTCCACGTCATCGATCAATTTCCTCTTTGGCCCCATAACCTTCTTGATCAGAAAATCTGGGACAAGGTAGTTATACTATTAATGTCCCTTAGGTCATTGCAAAAGTAAGGTTTCTGGTAATATCAATTAGAGAATTATTTATGCCCATATTTTGCATTTTGCATAACTATTTTGAGTATGATAATATGAAGTGCATGAAGTATTATTATTCTCCCATTATATATAATTGTTTTGCTTTTTGCCAATAAAATCAAAAAAACCTCCTAACCCCCACAACTTAAAGGAGAAAAGGTTTCAGTTCATGTTCAGCTGGCTGCAAGGCACAAATGGCAGTGTCGAAGGACCTGGTGGAGAAAACCATTCATCCAAAGCCGTGACAACCAAGAAGCCCAGGGGAGGGGCACGGGGAAACACACTCCCTTGTCACAGCCCCGGTGACTGATGCATCTCCTCTGATCAGGCTCCACATTGGTGATGAGACTTTCGGGGATACCTTAGATCTTAACTGTAACATTATGTTTGCTAACTCTCTAAAGCTCTTCCAGGGAAAAGAAAGTGGAAAGAGGCAATGTGAAGACAGACACAGTATATTACTGAATCGCCTCTGGATTCCTCTCCTTAAATAGTTCCAGAGTAGGGCAAAAGCAGAACAAGAATGTTGTTATCTAGACAAGTCCGGGAGAGAGAAAAGTAAAATTTCTCACTGTTATTATTCAGGCTTCCATTATCAGGAAAATCTTTTTTTTTCTTTATTTTAAAGTGAATAAAAATAATAAAATATAAGAAATGATACAGATTTCTTTATGATAGCCATTATTTCTGGGGTAAGATGTTATCGCAGTGTTGTTTTAATTTGCATTTCATGGATGGCTAGTGATGTGGAGCATTTTCTCATATATTTATTCGCTTCTATAATTTCATCCTCTGAGAAGTGTGTGTTTATCTCAGATGCCCATTTCTGGATTGGGTCTTTAAATTTTGGGGCCCTAATGTTTTCTAGTTCTTTATAAATTCTAGAGAGCAGACCTTTGTCTGAGTGCTAATTAGTTATGATTTTTTCCAAATTTGTGGGTTGTCTTTTCACTTTGCTGGTAATTTCTTTTGACACACAGAAATTTCTCAATAGGAGGAGGTCCCAGTTGTTAATTCTTTCAAGTATTACCTGTATGATTTGATTTTTGTTCATGAACTCTTTGCCTACCCCTATGTCTTCAGGAGTTCCTGCTACTTTTTCTTCCAGGAGATTTAGTTTTTCTGTTTAGATTTTTAATTCATTTTGACTTTAGCTTAGTGCATGGTGATAGACCTGGGTCAAGTTTGAGTTTTCGGCATGTAGAGAGCCAGTTTTTCCAGCAGCACTTGTTAAAGAGGCTATCTTTCTTCCAGTGAGTATGTTTGGCCACTTTGTCAAAGATAAGGTGGCTGAGTGTGTTCGTAGGGGCTTCAGTGTTTCTAATCTATTCCATTGATCCTCAGGTCTATTTTGATGCCAGTACATGCTGATTTTATCACAGTAGTTTTGTAGTATAATTTCAAATCAGGAATTGTAATGCTTCCTGCCTTGTCTTTGTTGGCCAGGGTTGACTTTGCTATTCTAGGTCTTTTCTGGTTCCAAATAAATTCTTGTAATGATTTCTCTAGGTCTGTGAGCTATATTGGTGGTAGTTTGATAAGGATTGCATTAAACCTGTACAACAAGTTTGAGAGTATGGCCATCTTCACAATGTTGGTTCTTGCTATCCAGGAGCAGGGAATATCTTTCCATTTGCTGAAATCTTCTAAGATATCTTTTCTCAGAGTACTGTAATTTTCCTTGAAAATATCTTTGACTTCTTTAGTTAGATTAAATCCAAGGTATTTCATTTTCCATGGTGCTACTGTAAAAGGTATTGTTTCTCTAATTTACCTCTCAGTGTGTTTGTTATCTGTGTAGAGGAATGCTATTGACTTTTGGGTATTGACTTTGTATCCTGTTATACTACTGAATTTGTGTATCAATTCTAGTAACTTCTTGGTGGAGTTTTCTTTTGATGTTTCAAGTAAAGTATCATGTCATCTGCAAATAATAATAATTTAACTTCTACTTTACCTATTCTAATTCCTTTTATTTCTTTCTCTTTTTAATGGCTCTAGTTAATGATTCCAAAACTATATTGAATAGGAGTGGTGATAGAAGACATCCTTGTCTTGTACAGATCTGAGAGTGAAAGATTTCAATTTTTACCCATTGAGAATTATGTTAGCCATTGGGTTGTCATAGATGGCTTTTATCAGATTGAAGCATAGGCCATCTCTTGTAATTTTCTGTCGAATGTTGAAAGGGAATGAGTGTTGGACTTTGTCAGAAGCCTTTCATGCATTGATTGAGATGATTATGTGGTTTTTGGATTTGGCTCTATTGATACAGTGCATTACATTTATAGATTTGCATATATTGAACCATCCTTGCCTCCCTGGGATGAATCCTACCTGATCAAGGTGTATAATCTTCTTGATGATTTCCTGTACTCTATTTGCTACGATTTTATTTAGGATTTTTGGATCTATGTTCATGAGGGAGATTGGCCTGTAGTTCTCTTTCTTAGTTGTGTCTTTCCCTGGTTTTGGTATCCCTATAATACTTGCAACCAGGAATGATTTTGGTAGGATTTCTGCCTTTTCAATTTCATTGAAGAGTTTGATGAGTATAGGGTTATATCTTCTGTAAATTTCTTGTAGAATTCAGCTGTGAATCCATCAGGATCTGGACTTTTCTTGATTGGTAGGTTTTTTTATTACATTTCATATTGCAATGGTTCTTGTTGAGTTTTTGAGAGTTGTTCTATCTTCTTGATTCAGTTTTGATAATTTCTACCTTTCTAAGAATCTGTCTGTTTCTTCTGTGCTTTCTATTCTGTGAGTGTAAAGATTCTCAAAGTAGCTATTGATAATCTTCTGAATTTCCACTGAGTTTGTGGTAATTACACCCTTTTCATTCCTTATTGCTTGTATTTGAATTTTTTCTTTCCTCTTTTTGATGAGGTTAGCAAGAAGCTTATCAATTTTATTTTATCTTTCTAACAACCAACATTTTGGTTCGTTAATTCTTTGAACTGTTTTCTTTGTCTCATTTGAATTAATTTCTGCTCTAATCTTTATGATTTTTTCTCATCTTTGGGCTTTGGGTTTGACTTGCTCTTCCTTTTCTAGATGTTGGAGGTGCAGCATTAGGATCTTTGTTTGTGCCCATTGTTTTCCTAATGTGTGAGTTCACAGCTATAAATTTCCCTCTAAGAATTGCCTTCATCACATCCCGTAAATTCCAATCAGTTGTGCTTGAATTTTCATTGAATTGTGGATATTGTGGAATTTCTTGTTTGATGTCATCTGTAACCCATTGGTTGCTGAGGAGGGTGTTCAATTTCCATGTATGTATGTATTTTTTCTGGTTTCTTTTGTTTATTTCCAGTTTCATTGCTCTGTGGTCAAATAATATGCATGGGATAATTTCTGTTTCCTTGCATATACTTAAGCCTCACCAATGGACTAGTATGTGGTCTAGTTTTGAAAATGACCCATGTGCAGCTGAAAAAAATGTCTACTCAGCTGTGGTTCAGTGGAACACTGTGTATATGTCCACTAAGTCTATTTGTTCCAAGCTCTGGTTCAGTTCTGCTACTTCTTTGTTAATTTTTTGGTTGCTTGACCTATTTTTTAGGATAAGACATTGTTAAGGTCTCCTGTTAAGGTTATGGTACTGGATAATAGATTTTTCTTTTCCATTAAGGTTTGTCTTATATAGTTGAGTGCTCCCGTGTTTGTTGCATACATATTTGTGTGTGTTACCTCTTCCTGTTGAATTTTTCCCCTAATCAGTATATAGTGGCTTTCTTTATTGTGGTTAATCATTCTTAGTTTGAAGTTGAGACCGTCTGAGAACAAGATTGCTATCCCTGCTTTTTCTGAGGTGCTTGAGCATGTAGTTTTGTTTTCCATCCTTTGACCTTCAGCCTATGAATGTCTTTATGAGTTAAGTGTGTTTCTTGCATACGGTATATTGTTGGATTTTGTTTCTTAATTCACTGTGCCAGTCTATTTCTTTTAATTGGTGAATTGAGTCCATTTACATTGATGGTTATAATTGAGATGTATTGATTTATGAATTATATGTTATTTACCTGGTGTTGTTTACTCCTTTTTCTCCTGTGTTTGTTTGCCCTATTTAGTTGGTTGCATCTGATCTCATTCGTGGAATTCTGGTCATTTTGTTTCCTCTCTAGAACATCTTTCAGTAGTCTGTGTAGGGTTGACTTTGTCATCATGAAATTCTTAACTTGTTTTTGTCATGGAAGTATTTCACTTTTCCATCAAACTTGAAAGAGAATTTTGCAAGGTACAGTAGTATGGGCTGGAATTTGTTTTCATAGAAGACTTGAAGTACTCTGCTCCACGCTTTTCTTTCCTTCATGGTTTGTGAAGAGAAATCTGCCATTATTCTGATAGATTTTCCTTGAAATGTGATCTGTTTCTTTTCTCTTGTGGCTTTCAGTATATTGTTCTTGTGCTGGATTTCTTGGATCTTGACTATTATATGCCTTGGTGTATTTTTAATTGGGTTGAAGTAATTTGGTGTTCTGTATGCTTCAGTTACCTGAATGTCAGATTGCTTCCTCATATTTGGGAAGTTTTGTGCTATTATTTCTGCCCATATTCTTTTTGTATCATTTTTATTGACTCCTTCTTTCTCATTGATGCCTATTAGTCTCATGTTGTTCATCTTTGCATCATCTTTCAGGTGATGAATTATTTTTTCCTGCATCCTAGTTGTTTGTAAGAGCTCTTTTCTTACCTTTTCACTAGCTGCCATGGCATCTTCAAGATCTGAAACTCTATCATCACTTTCACTCAAACAATTTAGCAAGCTTGTGATTGAGATTTTATGTTCCTCTATATCTCTTTAACTCTGCTTCATGTGATCTATTTCTTTCCTATATTGCTCATTCAAGGATTCCATCATTTTCCTCATCTCCTCTTTTTTTTTTTATCAGTGTGTTATTGAGAATCATTTATTAATTCTGTCATTATAGTTATTCTTTCTTTTTTTACTTCAGATATTATTTCTGGTCTGATTTTCTCTGTATGTTTCTGCAGTTGATTCTTTACTTTATACACTATTAATTCAGAGATTTTTTTATTTCAGAGTTTATTTCTCATCCAAGTTCCTCTATGCCTTTCTGCAGTTGATTCTTTGCTTCAGGTGCTATTAATTCAGATATTTCAGCTATGTGATTCCCAATTTCTTCTGTTGTAGTGTCTTTTGCACTTTTTCTGCATGGGCTCTGGGCCTGAGATTGCATTTTGCTCCTTTTCTTTGTCATTTTGTATAGCACTGTCCTCTGACCTTTGGTGTAGAGCTTTGTTGCAGCTATACCCTTAGCACCTACTGAAATTCATACCCAAGAGAAACTACATGAGGAACACTAATAATGGGTAATGATATTCAACAGTTGACAGTTTTTTTAACTAGTGTGTTTGTATTTTAAACAATAAAAGCAATCATTATGTCTATATAGCTAAGCAGATATTATATTGGGTCTTTGTATTTGTTAGTTTCACTAAGTTATGTCTGATCACTCCTTTTTGATGTACTTGGTGTTATCCAGGCAGACTAGTTCACCCCGGTTGCCTTTTGCCCCCTCTCTCAGTCAAGTGAGAAAGAGGGAGGATGCTTTTATAGATCTGGGTCTAGCAAAATGTCTCAGCTTACCAGGTGCAGATCTACGAGGTTTGAATTCATCCTGGCTTGGGTCTGGCTGCTGTGCTCAGCTTCTTCCTGCTGCAGGCTTTGGAAGTGAATGTGTTTTGCCCCTTTGACAAGATGTTCTGCTCCTGGATTATCAGCATGGTTCTGGCCCCTAGCCTCTGTGCAGGAACTTCAGCTGCAGAGTTACACACCAGGCCTATAGGCCAGGATCTGGAGGGGTCCAAAGAGCAGGTGAGAAGGACTCACAAGTGGGCCTGGGCTGGGTATGGAGAGATCTAGCATGCAAAGGGGAGCGCTAAAGTTCTCCCACACACCGGCTGGGCCTGGCCTTGGGCTGAGTCTGGAGGGGTCCCGAGAGTGAGGCGGAAGTTCTCACACGCTGGGCCTAGGCTGGTTCTGGAGGGGTTTGGAGGGGTCCCAATAGCATGGCTGAAGGTCTTACATGCTGGGCTTGGGCTTTGTCCAGAGGGCTCCAGCAGATGCAGGGGAGTGCAGAAGCTCTCCACACACTCGTGGGCCTTGGGCTTGGGCTGTGTCTGCAGTGGTCCCGAGAGGGAAATTCTCACTCCCAAGGCAGGCCTGGGCTAGTTCTGGAGGGGTTTAGAGGAGTTGGTCCACTTTAAATATACATAATGATCACTTTTGTCATAGGGTCTTTGTATCTGTACATGACTTAACTCTTTTTCTTCCCATTCCCTTATCATCTCTACTCCTCTTCCCCTCCTTATTTGCAGAAGCTTTGTTTCTGTTTTTCTTTCTTTTCTTTTTCCCTTTCTACCCCCCTTTAGTTTCCCTTCCAAATTGAGCTTTTGCTTCCTATTTCATAATATCTAGTATTTGATCCTTATTTACACTTTCTGAGTTTCTCACAACAGAGAAACAATGTAATATTTACACACTCATGTCCCATTTATTTCATTTAACAATATGGCTTTAAGATGCACCCATTTAGCTAGACAAGTCTCAAGTTTACCCTTCTTTGTGGCAGAGTAGAACTCTAATATATATATATATATTAATCTAATATATATATATATATATATTATCCATTCTTCAGTTGATGGGCATTTGGGCTGTTTAGCTATTGCAAACTATGCTGCTATAAACATAGGTGTCCATATATCACTGTGGTATGATGCATTTAATTCTTTCTGGAAGTTACCAAGAAGAGGAATATCTGGGCTGGATGGAATATCTAATTTTTTGCCTTTTTGAAGAATCTCCAGAGTGACTTCTCCTGTGGCTGTACCAGTCTACCTTACTACCAAGAGTAGAGAAGAGTTCCATTTTTACCTAGTGCTGCCAGCATTGCTATTGGTTGATTTCTTTATATTTTCCATTCTATCTGGAGTGAGATGGAATCTCAGCATTGTTTTAATTTGGATGTCTTAAAGGATTAATAGTATTGAACTTTTTTCGTATATTTCCTGATTCTACTTTTTCATCTGAGAAATGTCTGTTCATCTCACATGCTCATTTTTTAATTGGGTCTTCAGATTTGCTGTGTCTGATTTTTTTAGTTAATCATATATTTTAGACATTAGTCCTTTGCCTGAGAAATAGCTGGATTTTTCTTCCTACTCTCTGGGTTACTTTTTCACTCTTTTGATAATTTGTTTGTGCAAACAGTTTTTAATAAGATGAGATTCTAGTTGTTGCTTCTTTTTGATAATTCCTGCATGATCAGCTTTTGTTCATAAAGCCTTTGCCTACATTAATACATTTAAAAGTTATACTTACTCTATTTTCCAGCAGATTTAATTTTTCCATTTCAATATTTAGATCTTTGATCCATTTAGATTTTAGTTTAGTGCATAGCAAAAGATGTGGGTCACATTTTAGTCTCCAGTATATGTAAAGGCAGTTTTGCCAGCACCATTTATTAAAGAGGTTAGCTTTCATCCAGTGAAAATGTTCAGATCCTCTTCCTCAAAGATAAGGTGGTTAAATACAACGTAGTGAAATTTAATTCTACATATCACAGTCTTTCTCTTCTGCTGTGTTCAAAACAATTCTGTCTCCTGAAATATTTTCCTCTGATCACTTAAAAATAAACATTTAAATTAGGCTTTTAACATTTATTTCATTAATGGGGTGAGCAAATATAAATCACCATAACATATTGGAGGAAAGACTAACAAAATTTTGTTCAGTAAAGATATTAAATTTTTCTAAGGAAAATTTAATTTGAAGCCAAAATAAACACTGTCTACATTCCCTATTAAACAGATTAAATATTCCTTTAGGTCATACTACCTTTAGCTTTTGAGGGTTTGTTTGTTTGTTTTTTGTACCAGGGATTGAACTTAGGTCCTTGGGCTTGCCAGGCAGGTGCTTAAGCCACTGAGTTACCTCCCCGGATCTCTTTATTTTTTAAATTCTTTAAAAAAAAAAAAACGTATTTATTTATTTATGTACAGGGTGTCAGTATGCAAGTCAGCTCCTAGTGATCCTCCTTCAGCAATGGAAGGTAGAAATCTGTGCCAATAGGATCAGGGACCTGTACTGGAGCTAACAAGTGACACTTAAAATAAAGACCAGAGCTCCCCACAAAAGTACCACAGCCTTACTTACGAACAGGTCTGAACTCCTGTGATGATAACAGTTGAGTTCATATCAGGAAAGCCAGTGTGATAAGCTTCTCCAGGAGACAGAACAGTGCACCATCTTCCCCTCTAGAGCCAAAAAGCAATGCTCTAGATAGGAGGAGGAGGAGGAGGAGGAGGAGGAGGAGGAGGAAATGAAAAGCAAAAAGAAAAATATACATAAAAGATACTCAAGATGGTTATACTACTAATTTTTCTTAGTTCATTGAAAGGAAAGGTTTGTGCTAATATTGTTTGGACAATTAGATGTCAATACCTTGTACTCTAAATAACTAAAGATAATTTAACCATTGTTACTCTCCTATTATCTTGTTTTAAATTTTGTTTTATTTTGCTCTCTTTAAAATAAAATGTAAAAAGTATTAAATAGGGAACAGATTTTTCACAAATGGGAATAGTACTAAAAGACAGAAGGAAAAAGGGGAAGGATGAGAAAGGAATTGAGATATGTCATGTATGTACACCCACTCCCCTGTAGGACATGATCATTATATACTGTAAGCAGGTACTAATAAAAATAAAAAGTTTAAAAAAATGAAAAATTTAGAATTTCCACACACTCCTGGTAGGAATGTAGGATAGTATGTAGTCACTTTTGAAAACAGCTTTCACAGAGAGCACATAGGTCAAGCATTGGCCGTGACTCATCCACATGGCTGACACTGACAAACGTTCTACAATCTGAGGTACAGGATCTCAAGATAAATCCTGAGGGCATTTCACTGACCTTCTCAGACCAAAAAGCTACAACTCTTGTTGCACAGATCCTGCTTTACCTTGGTCTTAACCATCCAGTAGAAAAGTATGAAGATGAAATATAGGAAGTAAAGCCATGTTGTTATGTTGAGCTGTGGGGGACTCAGGTCAATAATTTCTGACATTGCCAGTTAAACAGAAGACCCAATGCTGTTATGGGCTACTGGACTCTTTTAGAATATTTTGCTGAGTTTACACACTTATAATATTCAATAACGGAACTTAGAAAAAATGGGGTATACAGATGAATGTCCATTTTGTATCTGCGTATTCAAAGTGGTTGGGATAGATATATAGTTACATTCTGTTAATGAATAGAATGATTTTTTCTAATGATGTTTGTAAGTAGGATCACAAGTCTGCATCTTGTACAGCAATTAACCACTAGGAAGAATGTATGCAGTGTGTTATTTGTTGAAACTGTACTTTCAATTTGATTTGAAACTGTCTCATTGCTATATGTTTATCAATAAAACTTTGAAAAGAAGAAAAAAATAAAAAAAAATTAAAACAAAAATGAAAACAGTCTTGTAGTTCTTTAAATGAATACAGTTTAACAATACTACTCCTAAATATATACTCAAGAGAATTGGAAACATCTGTCCACTCAGAAGCTTGTATGTAAATGTACCAACATTATTCATTTTTCCCACTTTTTCTTTTCTTCATTATTCTTAATAGCCAAAAGGTTGGAAACTACCCAAATATCTATCAACTAATGAGTGAATGAAAAAAATATAATATACTCGTAAGGTACATTATAGTCAAATATTATTTGATCTTATTTTTAATATTTAACCATATGAAGACTTTATATGTTACAACATGTATAAACCTTGCAATAGTGTGATAAACATTCACCAAAGACCATATATTAAATGTTTCCATTTATGACATATACAGAACAGGGGTGCCTATAGAGATGGAATGTAGATTAGTGGTAGCCAAGGGTCAACAAACATTGGGTAGCAAGTGTAAGAGATGGTACCAAAAACATATGAGACTTGGAGATGATTAATGAGACTTGGAGATGATTAATATGAGACTTGGAGATGATTAATGTGAGACTTGGAGATGATTAAAATATTGTAAAATATACGGCCATGATGCACATATCTGGAATATGTCGTGATCCATTGAATTGTACATTCTGTCAGTGATTGTATAGTGCACGATCTATATTACGGTAGTTCTCCTTTTTTAAAATGAATCATTTTTCCTGCTCATGTGCCACACGTACCCATGTGTATGTGAATGCATGTATATATTTAAAAATATCATTGATGAAGGTCGACAGGTCCAGACAGTGACAAACATTTAATGACAAAATTAGTAAAGGTTAACCATAGAGGAATTGTTTGTTTGGTTTTTTTTCAGACACAATGTGGGTTTTTAATTTTTTTTTGTTTTTTAAAGAGAGAACAAAATAGTATTAAAACAGAAAAAATACAAATGACACAGAATTTCACTAAACAAAATAATCTGAATTTATGCATAGTGCTGTCTTCAAATTAGTTGTTCATATTACCAGATAGATGCATGCAAAACTGGAAGAAGATTGTAAAAGGAAAGAAATATATAAAAATTAGGTAGAGAAGAGGGCAAAAGAGTTGAAAAAAGGAGACAAAATGAATTACATACCAAACGTTCCTTTCCAAAGTCCAGCATAAATCCACAGTACAGTGGTCCAAACCATCCTGCTTACATACACAGATATATCTCTTTCCCCCACTTCCTCTCCTGTCTTTCTCCTCAACTCAGTAATTCCTTCCTTTTGAACAGGCTCATTCCCTTTTCCCAGTATCTATTGTACCCTTCAGATTTTATTGTCTCTTTTAGGTTCTCACACTAAGGAGACCATACATACAACCTTTGTTCATGTGGGCATGTGGGTCTGATTTATGTCACTTTAAAAGATTTTTCTTTTCTCTTTTCTTTTCTCTTTCTTCTTTCTTTCTTTCTTTCTTTCTTTCTTCTTTCGTTCTTTCTTCTTTCTTTCTTTCTTTCTTTCTTTCTTTCTTTCTTTCTTTCTTTCTTTCTTTCTTTCTTTCATCTTTTTGAAATAGAGTCTTGCGCTACAGTCCAGGCTGGCCTTGAGCTCACTCTGTAGCCCATGCTGGTCTTGGACTCACAATGATCCTCCTGCTTCAGTCTCCCATGTGCAGGGATCACAGAGGTGTGTCCCCATGCCTGGCTACGAAGTGTTTCTCTCTGACACCTCTCCTTTCTCATCCTTACACCATTTGCACATTTCTTATTTCTCTCTTTGAGAGATGGTCATCACTAGAACTAAATAAATGCTATTACAAATGTTACCCTGTCAAATATCAAACCATCCTTCAATACACTAAAATGTTATCAGTTTTAACCATTATGTCCATTACTTATATCCATTTCACCATTTTTTTGTTGTTTTGTATAAGTCTATTTTTTTTACTTTTCGTTCTTTGGGTGTAATTTGTCTTTTCCTATTGGAACTTCTCTGATTTCTTTATTCCTAATGTTCTGAAATTTCAAGGTGATGTCCCATAGTGACGTTCTTTTTAAAAAATATTTATTTATTTATTTGTATTTTTTTTAGGGAAGCATCTACAGGGTGTTTAGGGTCTCACTACTAGATTGGACTTGTAGTGATCCACCTGTCCACAGCCTCCCAAGAGCTGGGATTACAGGTATGTGCCACCACACTCAGTCTCAATTTTGCGCCTCAGTGCGCCCTGGGTTGGGGCCAGCACCGCAGGCCTGGAGATTGAACCCGCGGCCCCTGCACCTGCTTGCAAGCACTTTAATCCACTGAGCTATTTGGCTGGTCCTATCTTTGTTATTTATTAATCTTAAAATTAGATGAGCTCTTTTAATCTAGAAATTGAAACATTTCATGTATGAAAATTTTATTTAATTGCTTTATGGATTCACCTATAACTTTCATGCCATTTTTGTCTTTTTTTGAAAATTCCTTTGATGTTATTAAACTGCCGAAATGGTCTTGTAAGAGTTTTTAAAGTGTCTCTCACATTTTAGTTCACTAAGTCCTGATGCTTTATTTTCTTGGAAATTTCTTCTATTTTATATTTCACAGTTTATATATAGTTTCCATTTACACTATCATTTTCACTCCCCAGAGTTCTTTCCTTTTGCCCTAAATGTTACTGTAGAAAGCCTGCTTTGCTTCATGAATATGCCATCTCTGCCTTATCTCGTCAGAATAATAGATTCCATATTTCAAAACTAGATTTGTTAACATCACAGAAAGAGACTAAGATTAATGTAGAAGACACACAATTGAATTGCAGTTTAAACTAAAAATCTGCATGGTATAGATAATAAGCAGTAGCTTATTTTTCACTCATTCTATCTATAAACTTCTAATCTTTTACATGGTGTCCTCTAAGATGCTCTTTTTCTAGTTTTACATCTTTCATATCAAGGACTTTTCTTCTTAGTACTAGGGATGGAACCCAGGGCCTTCATATTGAGCTACATCTGTTCTTCAAATTTTAAAAATAATTTTTAGACAGCTTTATTGAGAGCTGAGATTACATGTATGTGCCACCATGCCTAGCTGAGGCCTTTTTTGAATATGTGGCCATCTTAACATGCTCTAACGGAACCTAGAATTGAAGCCCTGGCTTCCTATGTGACTGTGTACAGGGGCCAGCTTGTACATGCATGAGCTCTGGGCACTTAACACCCCTTGGGGTGGTCTTGGGGTGTGGAAGCAGGAAAAAAGAAAAGCCAACAGGCAAATTGCTCATTTCCCTGCCCCCTTCCTTTCTAACATCAGGCTGTTTTGTGTTATTTTGGCTATCTGTACTATGGCATTAAGTGAGCAGTTTTTCATCCTGTATTTTGTTGAGTTCTGGTGAATAGGTTACGCATTTGGCTTCTCTTTTCTCTGTCTCAGTTTCTCTTGGTTCATTGAAACTACAATCCCCCCAAAAGAGGAGCATTTTGATTTTTCTTGGTATCTGTTTTCTGCAGAAAAATTCCTTTTATGTTAATGTTTGAATGAGGAATTTAATAAAGTGCAGATTCTGCTTTACTATTCTTAGGCAGGGGCCTGAGATTCTGCATTTATAACAATCCCCCAAATGATGCTAATTTTTTTTTTGGTAGTACTTATTTATCTATTTATTTTTCAAATCAAATCGCTAGGACTGTTTCAATAATTAACACACTGCATACATTCTTCTTAGTGGTTAATTGCTGTACAAGATGTGGACTTGAGATCCTATTTATAAACACCATTAGAACAAATCATTCTATTCATTAAGAGAATGTAACTATATATCTATCCTAACCACTTTGAATACACAGATACAAAATGGACATTCATCTGTATACCCTTTTTTTGTTAAGTTCCGTTATTTGAATATTATAGGTGTGTAAATTCAGCAAAATATTCTAAAAGAGTCCAGGAGCCCATAATTGCATTGGGTCTTCTGTTTAACTGGCAATGTCAGAAATTGTTGACCTGAGTCCCCCACAGTTCAGCATAACAGCATGGCTTTACTTCCTATATTTCATCTTCATACTTTTCTACTGGATGGTTAAGACCAAGGTAAAGCAGGGCCTGTGCAACAAGAGTTGTAGCTTTTTGGTCTGAGAAGGTCAGTGAAATGCCCTCAGGATTTATCCTGACATCCTGTACCTCAGATTGTAGAACCTTTGTCAGTGTCAGCCATGTGGATGAGTCACAGCCATTGCTTGGCCATTGTGCTCTCTGTGAAAGCCTGAGAGAATGTTTTCTCTCCATGTGACTCTCCTTAGGCACGCTCTACATCATCGATCACTTTCCTCTTTGGCCCCATCATCTCTGTGATCACAAAATTTGGGATACAACTGAGTTACATGACATTACAGTACAAGTTCTCATATGTCCTGAGTCTTAATTGACCTTAGAAGGTTAGGGCCAAAATGTTGGCTTTCCTTGCAGCCCTCCTTTTTCTCTAATTTTGGTCTGCAAACTTAGGTTGTTAACCATCCAGAAGACAAGCTTATTGTTATTTTATGATGTCAATTCTGATGGGCCACATTTTGAGGCAAAAGTTGGAAAAAACACAACATAAGGCTACTGGCAAGGAAAGCATTTTTTGTCCTAACCTTTGCTGGTGAAGGCATCATGGTTATTAAAGCATTCACCTATTGTTAAATTGGCTGAGGAACAGGTAGAATGGCCTATGGTGAGTGAATTAGTAAGGCTGAATGTTAAAAAAGAGAGTATTAAATGATCAGAAGTTTCAGTGTAATGGAAATATTACAGTGAAATATGCATTCAAGACACCTTAATATGTCTTCTATAATGCAATAGAAACTTCTAAAGCAATAAAAACAATTCACTGGTGAAGAGGATCCCCCCCCACTGTCTCTGAGAAGTTTGGCTATAATTGCTCTCTGAAAGTCATTCTTGACAAGGATAGATTCTGCCATGTCACTTGGATCCTTAGTATCAATAAAGAGGCTGCAATTGCAAAACAGCAGGGGCTGGGAGCAGCACCAGAGGTAAGGGGAGTGGAATAACTGCAGGAGTCATTTTGTTAGCTAGTTTACATTCTTGTGACAAGTGTCTGAGATCATCAACTTATAAAGAGACAAGATTTACTTCCGCTTATGCTTTGGGATGTTTGTCTCAGGACTGGGCAAAGCTATTGCTTTTTAGGCCTCTAGTAAGCGTAGGGATACAGCACATCATCATAGCTGGGCTGCGTGATATGGGGAAACCATTAACTATGTGGCAGAAATGTGATAAAAAGAGAAAAGCAAATGAATTGGGGTCCTACTATTCTTGTCAGAAGTATCTCTTCCTTATCAGATGATCTTATTAGGTTCTGCCTCATACCAATTCTACCATCTCCCAATAGCATAGCTAGGGAACTTGCCTTTAACAGAGGGAACTTTGAAGGATATTCAGATACAAACTGCAACATATATTGCAACATATATCATGGGCCTAGGCCCACAGGTTGACTGTGATAACCAGTAGGTTACAGTAGCATCTTGGTTCACAAACTTGATTCTTCCTACAAATCTGGTTGAAAACTGAGTTGGATGAGAATTGAATTTAATTCAGTGGTCTGGTTCAATGGTGAACTTATGAAAAGTTGACTTGGCTTCCATCCAGCTTTGTTTGCGAACAGAATCACAGAGAGACTTGTGTTATGAAAATAAGTCCACAGTATAGATTTCCTTGGGCTAAGAAGAAATTGACCAGTTCGCTGCCTGGTTTTTTAAAAAAATGTAATACCTAGAGTGCAGAGATTGACAAAAGTTTTCAAAGATGGTGTTGTTCATAGACTATATTTATATCCAGAGACCACAGAGTCTGTCAAAGAAGGAGACCATTTATCTCGGAAAAATCCCACAAATATCATCAGATACACATGGCAAATATATGCAGGTTCTTCCTTAAAGATTCCTGAGGTCAGTGTAATCATAAAATCATAATCCCACACTTTTATTTCATATGTTCATTGTCTTTATTATAGGGATGACTTCATATGTATACATATATACATTTTTAAAAATATGTGTAATGTATCATGCCTAAAATAGTTCTTGAAAACTGTAGACAGATGAAAAAAAGTAAAATAAAAGGACTGTGGCAAAACCAAAAAAAATACTTAACACGTGGTCCAGAAATTTGACTCTTGATTATGCATCCAAAAGAATTGAAAGCACACCTGAAAAGTGATAAAGGATCAAAGTGATAGTGAAGTAATGTGGTTCCAATATATACAGTGGTACCTTGGTTTATGAACATAATTCATTCCATGATTCTGGTCATGGATCAAATTGGTCACAACCCAAATCAAATTTCCCTCATAGGGTTCAATGTAAATAAAGTTAATCCATTCTGAGCCATATATATGTGTATGTATATTTAACCATAACAGCATGAGACAAAGTACAATACAGTATAGTATGGAAAGAGGGAATACTAAGATTGCTTGGGATACCTTATGGCGCAGAGGACAAGGAAGTGGGTGGGGATGAGGTCATTATTTGAAGGTAGAGTCCTTTTCCATAAGGATATCAGGGACAAATCCTTCAGGGGCTCCTTCTTTTTGTCTCTTACCTGCAGGGTCAATTTTGATAAAGAAACAATTTTGTCTAATTCCCCTTATTTTCTCCCATGTTGTAAAATCTTCCAGAAATGAGAGACCACATTATTACTCATCACTTACAGTTATGTTGGGGTGGTACTTCTCAAAGAAATCCTAACACTCATTCCATTCTTCCATAATGGATTTTATCATATCATTGCAGACATGCTCATCCTCATCCCCAGTGTAATGCTCTTCAGTAAGTGCCTTCTGCTGCTCACTCTGGAGCTCAGCAAGTTTCTGCATCATCAGCACCTCCTTATGGTCCTATCAAGCTCTTCTATGTCTATACCATTGATGTCCAGGCCTAAACTCTTCCTGTGGACACAATCTCCTTATTATCTGTGCATCAGCCACTTCAAAGTCACATTCAGTGACACATTCTGGCTTCAGTTTTGTCCTCACAGTGTTTAGGGTTCAGTTCATGACATCTTCCCAGGCTGTGTCAATGAGGTTGATGCAGTGGAGGAATGAAATGTTTCTTCCAGAACTTTTTCAGTCAAAGGCATCTGTTCAGTGGCACCAAAGCACCTGTGAAGAGCACCTTTGTGTATATCTTCTTGAAGTTGCAGATCACTTACAAGTTGCAGAAGAGATGCCTGTTGTGAGGGAGAAACTTGACATTTATGAAGCCATACTCAGTGTCCACCTCATCCATTATGGCTTCAGGATATGCCAGGACATTGTTCATTATAAGAAGGTTCCTTTCAGGAAGTCAATTGTTAGAAAACTTATTAATGAAGAGTAGGAACACCTCGTGAAGCCATTCCATGTACAACTGCCTTGTGACCCAAGTTTGCACTGACCCTCCACCTGTCAGTCAGTCTGGCCATGTTCACATTCTTTTTCTTGAATGCATGAAGGTTATGGGAATGGTGCACCAGTAGTGGCTTAATCTCCAGATTGTCATTATCATTTGCACACAGTAAACGGGTTGATCTGTCATTGATGGAAAATCACTGAATAGCATACTCATGCTTTTCTACAATTGCCTCCTTCAATTCAATTGTTATTTTCTTCCAAACCTTGCTATTTTGCTCTGCACATGCATGTCCCCTTAATTACTGCTCCGCACTTCTTTTTCTCCACCATATTTGCTCTGCATTTTCTTTGTAGTCATGTTAGATGGAATGATACTGTACAGCACTATATGTGCTAAATCACACACACACACACACACACACACACACACACACACACACTCACACACAAAGGCTTCACAACATTTATGCACCGGTCTATCTGTAGTGGTCCTCATAGCTAAAAATTTCCTCTTAGGAATGCTTTCATTGTGTCAGATACGCTCTAGTGTAGTGCTTAAAGCTAGGAATTGTTTTGTTTCTTGAGTTATTTGTTGACCCATACATTTTGCAAGAGGGTAATTTTTTAGTGTTCATGTGTTTACATAATTCCTATAGTTTCCTTTACCATTTACTCCTAGTTTCATTGTACTATGAACTGAAAACATGCAGGATATAATTTTGATTCCTTTGAATCTATTGAGGCATGCTTTAAAAGCCAGGTTGCTCTTTATTTTGAGCTAAGTTCAAATGACTGAGCTCTGTCTGGATGTGGGGGTGGAAACCAAGCAGACCAGCAAACTTCATGCCAGCACTTTCAGATCCAGCCACCTCTGAAGGACACACATGCTGATCTTGACTTTACACCAAAAAGACCATGGTCCATGAACTTTCCAACTTGAATTTAAACTTCGGGTGTCCTATGTCTAGCTTTCATCTCCATGAGTGTCTCTTGCAGCTGCTTCTCATTTATTAACTGAGGTAAAGTAACCCTAGAAACCCTGAGGTGAAGTTGTAATAGTGAATTCCCTCAACATATGGCTTGTGCTTAAAGCCTTTAAGAGATGAGGGTTGGTGTTGTTCAAGATTGATTTGGAAATCTGGCTTTCTATGCAGGAGTGTCTTTTGGAGTAAAATTCAAAATCGTGTTTTGAGTGACCAGTATACTCAGGCTCTCTTGGAATCAGCATTGCTGGCCAAGTCCATTGTTTTCCTGGAGATGTTGACCATCTGGGCTTGCCTTCTCTCCCTGGGCACTGACTTTGTCCATCAGTAGGTCAGTTAGTTGGTTGATTCCTCTGCTGCCCTAAGCCATGGGCAAATGCAGTTCAGATTCTAAGTTGTCCAATGGCTGTGGCTAAGGCACAGAATCCATAGATGCCTAGATGATCTTTTAAAGTGGCATGGGATGAGAACTCAATCTAGGGCTGGCCAAATAGCTCAGCAGATTAAAGTGCCTGCAAACAGGCCCAGAGGCTGGGGGTTTGATCTCCAGGTCTGCCATGCCAGTCCCACCCCAGGGGTGCACTGAGATTGCAATTGAGATTGGGCATGGTGGGGTGTGCCTGTAATCCCAGCTCTTGGGAGGCTGCAAACAGGCACATCACTATGAGTATGATCTAGTAGTGAGACCCTGAACACCTTGTAGACCCTTCCCTAAAATACAAAAGAAAAAAAAAAAAAGGAAAAGAAAAAAAAAAAAAAAACACTACCTATGTAAGATGGCCAGCGATGTGTTGGAGCTAGGCATTTTTGAAAACTTCTAACTTGTTAACAAATATTATACCCTGGAGTCAGGACATATCTGAGACCAGAGAGCAGGAGGCAGTCAACATCTGACTTCCAAATCTTTAGCAAGTCTATAGGGCAAGACAAATGTGTGGGGAAAGGATTCTGCCTGAGAAAGACTGTGTTTCATCACCATGTCAAGCCTTCCAGAGTCTCCGTCCTCCACTCACATCTATATGTCGAGGTTGGCTTGATTCCCCCTGACAAAAACCTAAGAAGGCCATTTATTTTGGTGTCACTCTGCTTTCCAGTTTGGGCAGTCAGTGATGGCTCAAACAATTTCTGCAATTGTAAAGCCCCTAGTGCGACTGTTCACTGTTTTCATGTTGCTTTCTAATACTGGTTAATTTGGCTTCTCCTGAAGGGTGAAGACTCTTCTGAGATAGTCTTGTTTCAAATAGACTTTTTAAAAAATGTTACTTTATTTTAAAGACTAAAAACAAAAGCAAAAACAGCAGAAATAAAAATCATAAATGAATGGGGTAACATACAACAATACATAGGTTACAGATTTTCAAAACAAAAGTAGCTTATTAACAATGGTTGTTATAAAACCTATTTTATCATTGAAGCTGTTGCTCAGATTAACAGATACAGTTATGTAAGATTGGACAAATAATTCAATATTACTGCTTGCTTTCAAGAAACCTTAATTTTTTCCTCATTTGTTTTACTTTTCTGAAAAAAATATTTTAAAGAAAATAAAATAATAATTGATAAGACATTAAAAATGGTACACATTTAGAGGACCAAGAGGAGAGCTATTAAACCATGGGTTTTGTATCACACATTATTGTCGTTGATGAAGTTGCTTAGATCACAGATATCAGCATACAGAGTAAGTCAAGATGAAAATTCTACACATTAGCTACTATTTTAATAAAAGCTGATGGAAATTATTAGTACAATCATCTCAGCCATCCTGTAAATATACTTGCATGTTTCCCCCCTTGCTTTTTTATCTTTTTTTCTCTAGTCTTCATGTTTATTCCTTAAGTTCAGTTTCATTCTGTTTTATTGTATCTATTATACCTTTAAGGTTTCATTTTTTCTTTCAGGTTCTTTCACAAGGGAGATAATATGATATTTATGCGTGTGAGTCTGATTTATTTCACTTATGTGTACAGCCTTTAGTTGCATCTAATTACCTATAAAGGTTTTGAGTTTTGTCTTTCTTTATAGCTGAGTAATACTCTATTGTATAAAAATACTACATCTTTTTCATCCATTTATCGGGTGATAGGCATTTTGGTTGTTTCCAAGATTTGGTTATCACAAATTGTGATTCTATAAACATGGATGTACATATATCATTGTGGTAGATGTTTTCAGTTCTTTTGGGAACATACCCAGCAGAGGAATAGCTGGACTAAATGGGATTTCCAGTCCTAGTTTTCAGAGGAATGTCCACACTGATTTCCATAATGGATGCACCAGTCCACATTCCCACCAGCAGAGGAGAAGGGTTTCTTTCTCCCCATAACCTCTCCAGAATTTGTTTTTAGTTGATTTCTTTCTGATAGCCATTCTCTCTGGGGTGAGATGGTATCTCAGTGTTGTTTTAATTTGCATTTCTCAAATGGTCAGTGCTGTGGAACATTTTTTCATGTGTTTATTTGTCTCCTGTATCTTCTTCTGAGAAGTGTTTATTCATCTCAGATGCCCATATTTGGATTGGGATTTTAAATTTTGGGGGCCTAACCTAATATATTTTAGTTCCTTTTATATTATAGATAGAAGGCCTTTGTCTGAGCGATTGTTGGTTGAGATTTTTTTCCCAATTTGTAGGTTATCTTTTTGCTCTGCTGGTGATTTCTTTTGACATGCAGAAACTTCTAAATAAGTGAAATGCCAGTTGTTGATTCCTTAAAGTATTTACTGTACATTTTGGGTTTTGTTCATGAACTGTCTTCTTACTTCTGTGTCTTCAAGATTTCTACCTACTTTCTCTTCTAGGAGATTGTTTGTGTTTTAATGTTTAGATCTTTATTTGATTTTGACTTTAGTTTAGTGCATGGTGATAGACCCATGTCTAGTTTTAGGTTTTGGTATTTGAAGAGTCAGTTTTTCCAGCACCATTTATTTAAGAGGCTTTCTTCCAGTGGATATGTTTGGCCCCTTTGTGAAAGATAAGATGGCTGAGTGTGTTTGTAGTGGTATCTGTATCTTCTAATTTGTTCCACTGAT
>NW_004524598.1:14227978-14229850 GCF_000260255.1 Octodon degus | reverse complement strand
ATGATTTTATCACAGTAGCTTTGTAGTATAATTTCAAGTCAAGGATTGTAATTCCTCCTGCCTTGCCTTTTTGCCCAGGATTGCCTTTGCTATTCTAGTTTAAGCTTTTCTTTACAAACTCTCTTTTCTTTTATTTCTCTCTTGTCTACTGGCTCTAGATAATGGTTCCAGAACTACAATGAATAGGAGTGGAGATAGAAGACATCTTTTTCTTCTATCTGATTTGAAAGTAAATGCTTTCAGTTTTTTCTAATTTAGAATTATAATAGCTGTTGGTTTGTCATAGATGGCTTTTGTCAGACTAAGGTAGGAGCCATCTATTTCAATTTTCTGTAGGGCTTTGATCATGAATGGATATTGGACTTCTTCAAAAGCCTTTTCTTCATCATGATTGAGATGATCATGTGGTTTTACATTCATAGATTTGTGTATGTTAAACCATCCTTTCATCTTTGGAGTGAATCCTACCTGGTTGTGGTTTACAATCTTGATGATTTGCTGTATTCTATTTCCTAGTATTTTATTGAGGATTTTTGCATCTATGTTCATGAGAAAGATTGGCCTGTAATTCTCTTCTGGTTGAGTCTTTCTCTGATTTTGGAATCAGTATAATATTTGCCTGCAGCAATGATTTTGGGAGTATTTCTTCCTTTTCAATTTCACTGAAGAGCCCAACAGCCTCTTTGGAGAAATCCTATATTACTGACAACCAGATGTACTTTTTTCCATAATTTTATTGATAAACAAATAGCAATGAGACAGTTTCAAACCAAATTGGTAGGACAGTTTCAATAATTAACACATTGCATACATGCTTCCTAGTGGGTAATTGCTGTACAAGATGCAGACATGATATCCTATTTACAAACACTATTAGAATAAATCCCTCTGTTCATTAAGAGAATGTAACTATATGTCTATCCTAACCATTTTGAATACACAGATACAAAATGAACATTCATCTGTATCCCCTTTTTGTGTTTAGTTCCGTCATTTGAATATTATAGGTGGATTAACTCAGCAAAATATTCTAAAAGGGTTGAGTAGTCCATAACAGTATTGGGTCTTCCGCTTCACTGGCAGTGTCAGAAAATGATGACCTGAGTACCCGACAGCTCAACATAACAGCATGGCTTTACTTATATTTCATTTTTATACTTTTCTGCTGGATGGTTAAGACCAAGATAAAGCAAGACTTATGCACCAGGAGTTGCAGCTTTTGTGTCTGATAAGGTCGTGAAATCCCCTCAGGATTTTTCCTGAGATCCTGTTCCTCAGATTGTAGATCTTTTGTCAGTGTCAGCCATGTTGATGCAGATGTATTTTCTTTAAAAATCATGGCCAATTTTGATAATGGGGTATTTACTTCCTCTTTGTCTCTACTTCCTTTTCTTCACTCCTTTGTTTGTCTGGAATTGTCCCTTTTCTTAAAGTAGTACATAAACAGTATCAGTCAATGTTTTACTAAATGTAACACAAGATATACAAATGCATAAAAATTTAACAAAAGTGCCTTATCTTGTTCATCCACAGAGTCGGATAAAGCCTAGTTCAGAGGGCGTCTGCACACCAGCAGCTGGAGGATTCAGTGCAAGGTCTGCAGCTCACTGCAGCTTTCCGTGTCCTGGGCAAGTCTGTCTAGAGAGGCTGATGGGTCTGCAGTGAAGGCTTATGAGTTTATGCCAGAAGGCTGAAGGATCTGCACCAGAAGCTGAAGAGTTTGTGAACATAAGCAGTAGAGCTCCTTTAAAAAAACAGAAAAAAGAAAGAAGGAGAAAGAAAGAAAGAAAGAAAGAAAGAAAGAAAGAAAGAAAGAAAGAAAGAAAGAAAGAAAGAAGAAAGAAAGAAAAAAAAAAGAAAGAAAGAAAGAAA
>NW_004524598.1:14211546-14227878 GCF_000260255.1 Octodon degus | reverse complement strand
AAGAAAGAAAGAAAGAAAGAAGAAAGAAAGAAAAAAAAAAGAAAGAAAGAAAGAAAGAAAGAAAGAAAGAAAGAAAGAAAGAAAGAAAGAAAGAAAAACAGAAGCTGAGCCAGCCAAATAGCTCAGTGGATTAAAGCACCTGCTTTGACTAGCACAAGGACCAAAGTTCAATCCCTTGCCCCACATGCTGCGCTGGCCCTACACCTGGGGTGCACTGAGCCGGTGGTGGCGCACACCTATAATCCCAGTTCTGGGCAGGTTGGAAACAGGAGGATCACAATGAGTCTGAGCTGTGTAGTAAGACCCTGTACTAAACACACAAATGAAGACCAAACAAACAAACAAACAAAAAAACACAAGCAAGTCCATTGTTTCTCATTCATTCCTTACACCATCCAAGCAATGAGCCACCCTATTGTGTGGAATTCCTGAGCTGATTTAGTTAAACTTCACTTATAACTACTTAAATTGACACAATTACTCAATCATCACATAAATGTTTTTGTTTTAATGTATGGTGGGAAAGCTTAAAAAAAAAAAAAACTTGCTTGCTGTCTCTTCCACTGAAGACTAGTGTTTTTAAGAGCAGGTTATGTCTTGAGTCAGAGTATAGTGGACTTACTGTAAGAAAGGGTCAAGTAGTAAAAGTGGTGGCCTTTCTAGGTCATATGGACTCTGTTGCAATTGTTCAATTCTGTTTTAGTAAGAAAGCAGCCACAAAAAAATATATGTAAGAGTAAAGCTCTATTCTGATAAAACTTTATTTTATTTTATTTTACAAAAGCAGGCTACTGGCTGGTTTTGAACACAGGGCATAGTTTCCTGACCACTGTACTGAACTAAAAGCAACATGCTGTGATTGAAATCATTAAGTCTTGTACAAAAACAAACTTGGATTTGATTCCTCCTTCTGCCACTTACTACTGTATAATTGTACATTAATTTATCTCTCTCTGAACCCCAATTTCTTTAAATATTAAAATGAGCCTTGCAACATTTTGAAGCTTTTATTTATTTTTTATTTTTTATTTGTTAGAGTTCAAGATTTTATAAGAATTAAGTAATAAAGTGTTCGGGAGATAGCTCCGTGGTCTAAGTGCCTGCTTGGCAAGTGCAAAGACCCAGGTTTCATCCCTGGTACTGTATACTGTGCCACCCTGCCAGCTGCCAAAACTGGGCATGGTGGCACATGCCTGTAATCCCTGCACTGGGGATGCTGAGACAGGAAAATCTATATGAGTCAGAGCTGTGTAACAAGATCCTGTACTAAATAAATTAATAAATGATTTTTTAAAATTAAAAATTAAATAAATGAAATGAAGCAATCTTTTTTTAGTTTTTAATTTTTTCCTGAATAGCACCCAGCTTGTAACCTAGATTGCTTTAGGCATTAAATAAGTTCTTGCTGAAAGATACAAAATGGACAGACTGCTTCTACTCACAATGAGATCCCCTAAGTAGGCTTTCCTGAAGTCCCCCCACCCTTAGTGTGAATTGACACCTATGCATAAGGTATTCAGTGGTGGCAAACCTATGGCACAGGTGCCTCCATTGGCTGTTTGTTATTGTTGAAAGGTCTAAAAGGTTTACCACCACTGGTTTATATTGTATTTCTAATAGAAAGTCATCAGTTTGGGGTTTTCTAAAGTCAATCTTTATGCCTCAGTTATGTGAGTGGGTTTTCCAAAATTCTGATTACTAGAAAAGGGATTTAATCACTGAGCCTTTTTTTTTTTCATGTATTTAGTACAGGGTCTACAGGGTCTCACTATACAGATCAGACTCATAGTGATCCTCCTGTTTTCAACCTCCCAAGTGCTGGGATTACAGACGCATGCCACCATACCCAGTCTCAATTGCTGTCTCAGTGTGCCCCAGGGGTGGGGCCAGCATGACATGCCCAGATTGAGCTCAGTCCCCATGTCTGCCTAAGCAGGCATTTTAATCCTAATCACTGAGTTCTAAAGTAAATTATTGACAGATCAAATATCTTAAATATAAAGTCTTACCTAGAGATCATTCTTTGGATCTTCCTAAGCTTGAGTGAGTTTGAGCTATTTTTAAAGTTTCTGGTATATTAAACAATAACAAAAAGACAAACAGTTAAAATAATTGTGGTATACTTTAAATGTTTAAATGGAAAAAAGGTCATGTTTTTAGTTCTCAAAAGAAAATGTATTATATTTTATATAATAATGTATTTTATTTTTTCCACAGGCTACCAGAAGTCTGACTACCAGGCCTGTCATGAAATTGGAACTGAGGCAAATGGACCTTTAGGTTCTATTCCCCTGAGCTTGACCCTGCTCAACTCGTAAGACTTCTAACTTGTTGGCACGTTAAAACATTTTTCAACAAGTGTTTTATGCTTCTGAGAAACAGTTCAGCATTTCCATAAAATGCACCTGGAAACATTGATGCATTTTGGATAATAGCTTTCATATTTTAAAATTAGATCTGATAACTTACTTTAAGGAGGAATGAGAAAAACAGAAGCCTAGCCAGAAGAAATACTATAAAATGGAGTTTAGGTCTATATGCATAAAGCATGCATAGGTAAATAAGTAGTACCATCTCGCTAGGGAGGACTTTTTGGCCTCTAGAATAAAAACTAACTTTGCAATAATATGTGAATGTTACAATAGTCACAAAATTAAGTAACAATAAAGGTTATTCTTAGGCACAGAATCATATAGATAAGGGGTTTGGGAAATCCAAAGGCCCATATCTTCCTTGTGAGTACAGACAATTATCCACCCTCTGGCTCCCAGAATTCTGGGCCTACTAACTGCTCTGTAGAGAGAATTAATTTATTGAAGATACTTTGGTATCAACTTTGTAGGGAAGGTTATTATTTCTTGTCCATCACTTCATTCATATACTGAGAACTTAAGTAAGGCTTTCATAATTGCTTGTAGGATTTTTTAGACAAAATATATTATTACTTTTGACTTTCACACTGAATCTATGAAATACATTTAATAGTCAAACTATATATGGGAAGCTGCTGTCAGTAGCTAGTAAGTAGCAGAAGTTATGAGTCAACCAGGTATCAAATATGCTGAAATGTCTGAGGGTGAATTATTTTTTAAATGTCTTATTTATTTACTTATTTATTTATTTATTTTAATGGTCAGCTCAGCCCAACCTGGGGGCAGGGCTGGCATGGCATGTGGTGCTGGGGATTGAACCGAGGTCCCTGCATGCTTGCCTAAGCTTGCCTAAGCAGGCACTTTAGACCACTGAGCTATCTCACCAGCCCAGGGTGAACTATTATAGCATAGGCATTAGAAAGTGCTGTGTTGGGTTTTACTTGCATACATAGAAGCAAAACACACAGAAGATCCTGTTAGATATGAACATTCCTCTGGGATGTGACACACAAGGTGACTAAATCAGATCTTTGATCAAACTGAACTTGAGTGCTCATGATGTTTCTCATTGTCTCTTCGTCATCGGGTGCAGAGATAGACATTAGCTTAGGTTGTTTTTTGTTCTCACATTATCTAGTTATTTTCCTGGTACCTAGGAAACAACATGTCTCAGAGTACCTTCAAAGTATTTAGATTATATTTTAATCATTTTTGTCATTTTCTACTTATTTATTTACATTTCATTGGTAGATGCTTTTAATACATAATAATTCCATTCACTTTAGAAAATTAATATATCTCTGTAGCTGTACCATCTACCTGTAGCTATCATCTTGACCATTGTTATTCTCCTCCACTATATCTATCCCCGTCTTTTCTTTCCCAGGTAATTTTGCCAGCTTCACAGAGTCTATTTTCTTGTTTACAAACTTCTGTCTTTTATTTTTCTATTTTGGGTATTTATATTGTGAATTTCTCCTATTAGAGAAGCCATGCAATATTCAACCTTCTATGACACGTAACATCATGGTCTCAAGATTCATTCTTTTTCTAAAAATGATTCAAATTCATCCTTCCTTGTGGCTGAGTACAAATCCATCATCTTCTTCATTCTTTCATGTATTAATAGACGTAGAGAGAGCTTCCACAATTTAACTATTGTCAGTTGTGCTTCTATAAACTTCTATATGATTATGCATGTTTTGGTGTAATATGATGACTTTAACTCTTTCAGGAAGATAGCTAGACAAGCTATAGCTAGTCCAAATGGGATTTCTGTTTTAAGAACTCTTGAGGATTCTCCATATGAGTCTCCTAGTGGCTTGTACTCACTTGGATTGACACCAGCAATATACAACAGTTTCTTTTTCTCTATAAACTTGCCAGAAATTATCAATTCTTGAGTCCTTAGTAATAACCGTTCTTAACGGAGTAAGATGGAATTCAAGTGCTGTGATTTTTAATGTGTCTAATGGCCAAAGACACTGAACATTTTGTGTGTGCTTATTGACCATTTGTATGTCTTTTAAGCAGTATCGACGTATTTAAATTTTCCATTTCTGGATTGAGCCTTTACTTTTTACAGTCCATATTTTTTTGTTCTTTATATATTCTGAACATTAGTTTTTTGTCCAACAAGTATCTGGCAATTTTTTTCAGGGTGTGTCTTGATGTTTTTCATTTCCTTTGCTTTGTGGAAGCTTTTGAATTAGATATAATCCTACTAATATTAAAATCCTACTGCTAGTATTGTACAATTAGTGTTCTGTTCAGAAAATCCTTGCCTACACCTACCTATGTTTTTAAGAGTTTTATATAATTTTTGTGTCAGCAGATTCAGTATTTGTGTCTCTGCCTGTAGGTCTCTGATTCATTTTTATATGATTTTAGTACACATTGAGAGTTATGTACCTAAATTCATTCTTCTGCATGTGGATATCCTGTTTTCCTAACACCATTTGTTAAAACTGCAATCTTTTCTCTAACATTTTAAATTAGACCCTTTGTAAAAAACTGGATGGCTGATGTTGGCTCCATTTTTACACATTCCATTCTAGTCTACTATTCAATATATGTACTTTTGCTCCAGTACCATGCTATTTTTATTTCCAGTTTTGTAGTAAAGTCTGGGATTATGTCTCCTGTCTTGCTTTCATTGCTCAGAATTGCTTTGACTCTTCTGGGTTTATTTTGATTCTGTATACATTTTAGTATTGTTTATCTAGGTCTGGAAGGATACTGTGGATATTTTGATCAGAACTGTATTAAATCTGTATACCTTTTAATGGTCATTTTACCAATATTTGTTCTGCCTATCCAAGAATAAGATATAGATATTTTGCAATATCCTCTTGTACTTGTTTTTTGTACTTGTACTTTTTTTTGTTTTTGGTTTTCTTTCATATAACTATAGTTTTTATTACAGAGGATTTTACTTGTTTGGTTAGATTAATTCCTAGGTTTTAATTTTTTTAAAGCTATTTTGAACAAGACTACTTTCCTGATTTCTTTCTTGATGGGGTCATTGTTGATGTATAGTAATATCACTGATTTTTTTTTCACTTATGTAATTGGTACAAGGTCTCACTATGCAAGTCAGACTCATAGTGATCTTCCTGTTTTCAGCCTCTCCAGTGCTTGGATTACAGGGAGCCACCACTACATCTGAACTCTGTCGCCGCCTCAGATCACCTTGGGTACAGGGCTGGTGCAGCATGAAGGATTGGGATTGAACCCTGGTCCCTGTGCTTGCCAAAGCAGGTGCTTAGTCCACTGAGCTATCTCACCAGCCCTGTTACTGATTTTGTACGCTGCTAACTTGCTGAACTTTTTTCATTAGTTCAAGAAATCTTCTGATGACTTTTTAAATCTTCTATGTAAAAAATCATACTGTATGTAAATAAGCATAGTTTGACTTTGTTTCTGTTCAAATCTCTTTCATTTCTGTCTTTTTCCTGGTTGTTCTGGCTAAAGTTTTGAGTGTTATATTGAACAGGAGCAATGATAGTGTGAACTCTTGTCTTGTTCTTGATTTTAGAAGGAAATATTTTCGCTTTTTCCCATTTTCTGCGATATTGGCAATGGGTTCACCATAAATACATAGCTTTTATCAGTTTGAAATAAGGTCCTTCTATACTTTTGTTCATCTTTTCTTTTTAGTACAGGGTCTATAGGGTTTCACTACACAGATCAGACTTGTAGTGATCCTCCTATTTTTCAACCTCCCAAGCTCTGGGATTATAGTCACTCACCACCATGCCCAGTCTCAATTGCAGTCTCAGTGCACCATGGGGGCAGGACTGGCATGGCATACCTGGGTTCAAACCCTGGCCCCTGTGTCTGCCCAAGAAAGTGCTTTAGTCCACTGAGCTATCTGGCTGACCCCTTTTTTTAATTATTGTGAAAAGATATTGGATTTTGCCAAAAGTTTTTTTCCCATGCCTATTGGGACCTCAAATTCATGATCATAATTTCATCCACACCATTTTTACGTGGTACATTACCTTTATTGAATACTATATGTTGAACCATCATTGTGCCCATGGAATGAAGGTGACTTTTGTCACAATGTGTGATATTTTTAGTAATTTGTTGGAATGTGTTAGTAAGCACTGTCTTGAGAATTTTAACATTGATGTTTACTAAGGAAATTTACCCGTAGCTTTATTGTTCATTGAGTTTTTGTTTGGTTTTGGTATCAGGGTAATGCTATCTTCAAGGAATGATTATTGCAGTATTCCCTCTTGTTCAATTTTGTGGAAGAAATAGAGAAGGACTGGTGTTGGTTTTTTCCTGAAGTTCTGTTAAGATTCAGTAGTGAATCCATTTTCTCTTGGACTTTCCTTAAGTGTCATTTTTTATATCACTTCTTCTATTATTTCATTGGCTACTGTTGATCTATTTTGGGTTTTTGTACATTTTTTAAATTTAGTTTTGATAATTTATGCCTAAGAATGTATCTATTTCTTCTTCATTCTCCAGTTAGTTAGAATATAAATTTTCAGATACCTGTGAACTAAGCTACTGCACTGCAGATGGTAATTTGTAATAGTAGTTTCATGCTTGGAGTGCCTGTCATTCTGGTCTTCTGAACATGGGCTGCTTGTCATGACATGCCAGTTGCTGTTATGATGTCTCCTGGGTAGATGGTTGTTCAAAAAGAAGGGGGTGTTGAATGAAAGCAAAAGACAGGAAAAGGAATGTTGTGGGACTGTCCTGCTTCAGTGTTGTATATGGTGAGATTTTTGGACTTATGTGTAAACATAAGAAGTATATAAGTCTTTATGCCTATTTTTAAAATATATTCTAATTTTTAAATGTTTTTATCATATTATGTAGGGACTTAAAGTTCAACATATCAATACTTGATGAAAAATACCTGTTCCATATTATACCTAAGATGTTTGATAGGCAGACAGATAGTGAGGTTAAGCTTAACAGCCTAAGTTGTATGGTAATAACAATAAGCTTGTCTTCTGGATGGTTAACAACCTAAGTTTGCAGACCAAAATTAGAGAAAAAGGAGGGCTGCAAGGAAAGCCAACATTTTGGCCCTAGCCTTCTAGGGTCAATTAAGACTCAGGACATATGAGAACTTGTAATGTAATGTCATGTAACTCAGTAGTGTCCCAAATTTTCTGATCAAGAAGATTATGGGGCCAAAGAGGAAAGTGATCGATGATGTAGAGTGTGCCTAAGGAGAGTCACATGGAGAGAAAACATTCTCTCAGGCTTTCACAGAGAGCACATTGGCCAAGCAATGGCCATGACTCATCCACATGGCTGACACTGATAAAGGTTCTACAATCTGAGGTACAGGATCTAAGGATAAATCCTGAGGGGATTGGACTGACCTTCTGAGACCCAAAAACTACAACTCTTGTTGCATAGGTCCTGCTTTACCTTGGTCTTAACCATCCAGCAGAAAAGTATAAAATTGAAATATAAGAAGTAAAGCCATGTTATTATGTTGAGCTATAGGGGACTCCGGTCAACAATTTCAGACATTGCCAGTCAAGCAGAAGACCCAATACTATTATGGGCTACTGGACTCTTTTAGAATATTTTGCTGAGTTTACACATCTATAATATTCAAATAATGGAACTTAACAAAAAAAGGGGATACAGATGGATGTCCATTTTGTATCTGTGTATTCAAAGTGGTTAGGATAGATATATAGTTACAAATCACTCTTAGTGAATAGAGTGATTTGTTCTAATGGTGTTTGTAAATAGGCAATCATGTCCGCATCTTGTACAGCAATTAACCACTAGGAAGAATGTATGCAATGTGTTAATTATTGAAACTATCCCACCAATTTGGTTTGAAACTGTCTCATTGCTATTTGTTTATCAATAAAATTATGGGAAAAAAGGAATATAAATTTTCAAAGTAGTTTCTTTATAATACTCTGTATTTCTGTTAGTTTCTGATGTGATTTTTGCCTTTTTCATTTCTAAATACATTAATGTGAGACTTCTCTTTTCTCCTCCTTTGTCTCCTTTTCCTTTTTCTATGCTTGATAAGCATTTATCAGTCTTGCTTATTCTTTCAAAGAACCACCTCTTTTTTTTAAGGTCTCAATATTATTAATTTCCACTTTCATCTATATAATTTATTTTCTTCTATAGGTTTTGATGACTTGAGATTATTGTGTTTTTCTAGGAATTTGGAATTTATCATTAGGTTCTTTATTTGACAATGTTTTTATGTTTAATTTGCTATTCATATCTATAAAATTCCGTCTTAGAACTGCTTCCATATACTTTGCTATTTTGTGCTGCCATTGTTATTTAATTCTAGAAACATTTAATTTCTCCCTTGTTTTCTTCTGGGATCTATTGATTATTTGATGGTATATTATTTAATCTTCATGTGTTTGTATAATTTCTGTGGATCCACTTTCCAGGTGAGGTCATCACTGAGTACATGACCTTGTACATCAACTTTGAGTCCTAGTTCTGATACCCTATCCTCACACAGATCATTATTCCTGCCCATACATTCAATTGAATTTGTTATATCCATGACCTGGCTGATAATCTCCAACTAAAGCCTTCATTCATATCATGTGTGACCTTGTTTGATGGTCACAAGTTTTTTTCTTGTGTCTTTAAGATTGTTAAAAATTTTAAATTAAATCCTATGTTTACTTACATTGCTTTGAGTTCACTGAACATTTTGTGGACTTGTTTTTTTTCTTTAATATTTTCAAACATTTTAACCACTTAGGTTTTGAGTTGTCTGACTGAACTTTTATCTACTTCAGTGCCTGTGAGATCAGTTCTTAGAGATATGAATTTTTGGAAGCATTTCTCATCTTCATTTTTTCATTTCTATCAATTTGTGCTGATAGTTTAAGACAATTTAGCTAATACATCTTTTTCTGTGATGTGACCTTGGCTTTAGTTATGTTTTGGTGATTTTGCAACTGTTCAGCTTACTCAGCATAATTGTCTCCATCCCAGTCACTGCACTGCAAAAGAGAAAACTTCCAGTTACACTAGCGCACACACAACCAATCATATATCAGTCATACAATGTCAGGCTTCTTTTATCTATTTCACACTTGTTGTCAATGACAAAACAAGACAATGAAACTGTACTAGGAGAGGATATAAATGAAGGAGGGAGGAAATAAAGTTAGGGGGTGTATAAAGAATGAGGGAAGGAGAAAAGAAAAAGAAAAGGGATACACGATGCTCCGTATCACTCGCCATCTCAGTACACCCCAGGGGTGGGGCCAGCATAGCATACAGGGGATTGAACATGGTGGCTGAGCCTGCCTAAGCAGGTGCTTTAGTCCACTGAGCTATCTGGCCAGCCACATTTAAATTTATTAATGTCTCTTATTTTTACACTAGATTCCTGGGAAAAATAATTCAGGTTGTGGAAATAGTTACATAATAGCTACATATCAGCTCATGTGTTCAGAGTTTGAGGATTCAGTATTTTATATTGACTGTGTTATATGTTTGGCTTCCTATAACTAATGTACTCAGATTCTAATTGTAGTTGTAATTGCAGAGACCTATTCTCTAGATGTTCAAATCAGACTTGTATGGCTTGAAAAGTAATACAAGATATACACTAAGATAGTTTCTGGTCAGGCTGGGCTAGGACTGGCTTTATGAACATGTTAGAGCCTTCTTTCTGAACACATGGAAGTAGTGTTCTGTGGAGTGATACTTTAAGTAATACTTTAAGCTGAAAGTGAAGAGCTGCATCACCTCAAGGGATCTTTGGCAGACTGAGACTCTCGGCATCAAGGTAGGCAGGTGTGGAGTTCCATCAGTACACAAACTCTCAGAGAGCTCGTTGTACAGCAAGCCAGCCAATAATTCTGCTGTTGATAAATGTTCCCACATTCTATGAACACATCTGTGGGGATGATTTATGTCAAGAGTTCCACCTGGAGTGGACAGAAGGCCGCTGTTTAAGTCTGTATGCAGAGAAGTTACCACAAACACAGATCTTTGCTGGGTGGTCTGGAGCAGGATATTGCTCCAGTTCAAAAGAATAAATTGGAAAATTGCCTATATGCACATTCATGAAACAATCTAATGTGTTCTGGAAGAAATCATAAAATGATATATTCAGAAGAACTATGACGATAACCTCAAAATAGCATACATTTATCATATTATAATTTATCACTTATAGGCCAACAGTCCTGTGTCCTAAACCACAGAAGCCCAAACAATGTGATATTGTCCCTAACCTCAAGGAACTCAAGCCAAAGATGAGACATGTCAGCTTTACATAGTTCTGCTTACACTTACAGAGTAATCATAAGAGAAACCAGGATATTATTGGTAATTGTTAAACTGCAGAGGATACTGCAGGAGCACTACATAAAGACAACTAAACAAGCTTGTTATATGGGATAAAGTCTCAGGGACCTTCCTAGAAAAGACAGCTTTTATGGAGGGAATCAGTGCACACAGACAATCTTGGAGAAGTGAACAGTGTGTCATGTTGGAGACTGTCATGGAACTTATTGTTGATGGACAATAAAGAATGGCAAAAATTAAAGATACCCAAAAATGGGTATCTGAGATGATACACACTTCTCAGAGGAAGAAATACAAAAGGCAAATAAGTACATGAAAAAATGCTCCACATCACTAGCCATTCAGGAAATGAAAATTAAATCAACATTGAGATACTATCTAACCCCAGAAAGGATGGCTATCATAAAGAAACCAACCAACAACAAATGTTGGGAGAGGCTGTGAGGAAAAAGGAACCTTTCTCCAATGCTGGTGTGAATGTAGACTGGTGCAACCATTATGGAAGTCAGTGTGGAGACTCCTTAAAAAGCTAGGACTGGAAATCCCATTCAACCCAGCTATCCCCCTTCTGAGAATTTCCCCAAAAGAACTGAAAACATCATATCATAGTGATATATGTGTGTCTATGTTTATAACAGCACAATTTGTGATAGTCAAATCTTGGAAGCAACCAAAATGCTCATCACCTGAGGAAAGGATGTAAAAGATGTGGTGCTTTTATACAATGGAGTATTACTCAGCTATAAAGAATGATAAACTTGAAGACTTCATATATAAGTGGATGCAACTTGAAGATATAAGTGAAATGAACCAGACCCACATGTGTAAATATCATATTGTCTCCCTAGAGTAAGAACTCAAAAGAAGAAATAAAACCTGAAAGGCATAACACTGTTAAATGGAAAGAAACAGAACTTAAGGATTAAACAATGAAGAGAGGGCAAGGATAAAGTTAGGAACTAAGATAGAGCAAAACTACACATTTATATATATATGATGGATAAGGCAATGGTCCTAACAATTTCCATCAGGTTTTTGAAAATAGCAGTTAATGGGTAGAACTCTTACCCTGACTAACTGCATAAGCTGATATCTGTGAACTAAGCAACTACATTGAGGACAGCAATGTGTAATGCTAAAACCATGGTTGAAATACCTATCATTATGGTCTTCTAAATGTGCACCATTTCTAATGTCATATAAATTATCACTATACTGTCTTTAAGTAAATTTTTTTCCAAAAAGGTGATAAAAGAAAATGAGAGACAAGAACAAAAATTTAAGACTTCTTGAAAACATATGGCAATATTCAATAATATGTCTCATCTTGCATAACTGTATCTGTTAACATGAACAATAGATTTGATGATAAAAATAGATATTGTATCAATCACTGTTAATCAGCTATTCTTGATTTAAAAATCTGTACTGTATGTATTGTTATATGTTACCCTGCTTCTGTCTTTGCTTTTGTTTTTCTTGCTCTTATTTTTACTCTTCAAAATAAAAGAAAATTATAATAAAAAAGAATGGTAGAGAATCTTAAGGCTTGGAAGGAAACACTTTCTACATAAGACTTCAGAGTTAAACAAATACAATTGGGACCTAACCATCTCATCTTTATAGCTGAGCAATAATCTCTGCCATCTCTCTGGGTTTCTCATACTGTTCTTCATTTCCTGTCTTGGTTGGTGTGACAAGGGAAGTTTTAGAGGTTTCCATTTGGTTTGTCCTTCTATGAAAACTCTTACAGCACAGGCAGAAGACCTGACATGGGGCCAACTTGTACTGCTGAGTATATTCATTCCAGTTATAAACTAGGAAACTAGTTATAAATTCAGGTAATGACTGGGTCAATGGACCTGGGAAGTCAGACTAATCAAAAGTCCAGCTAGTCCCTTGTACCTATACACTTTTCTAACAGGATCTGGTGATTAGATGATGCTTCAATCTGACAGTCAGTCTCAACTCAGATCCCACATCCAATAGACCTTACTACATCTGAGGGTTCTCATCTCCCTGGAGTATCCAGTTACCAAAGAAATATATGGCCATAAGTACCCTTGAAGAAGGACTGAGGAAAGTATAATACGTACATATTACAGAGTTGCAATGTTCCTTTTAGGGGGATTTGGAACTAAAATTATCTCAACTTCAGAAGTTAAAAGATTATAAATTCTAATTGCTATCTTGTCTTGGCCTCTTTCTATTCTATTCTTACCTTATTATTGCTTGTAGAAGCTAAATAGCACCTTGTTGGCTAGTGGCATTTTTTTTCTCCTGCATATAGCATGTTTGGTTGACCATCTAAACAACTTCCCGTGGGTCAACTCCCTTGAAAAGTGACAATAGTAATTGCCCCTACTTCACCTATGCTACTTTGAGACTCCACCATATCCCTGAATATTAATAAGACTTGTTCTGTGGTTGCCTCTTCTGTAGTCAGCTGAAGTTTACAGGAAGAGCCTACATGAACCTAGTTATGCTCACGCTCCCCTCGCAACTCATTCTTACTGACCTTGGTTGATTGTATATTCTCCAAGCTTTCTATAGAACATAAGCTTCTGGCCTTGTAATAAATCCTTTCTAGTATACTCACGTCCCTCAGATCCTTTATTTATCCCTCTGTCATCAGTCAAGGTCATCCAGGAACTAGTAGTTTCCTCAGCATTGACCACACGATGCATCAAGTATCTGAAAGCAGCTTATCAGGGAGTTTGATGAGTCACCTGGGATCCTGGCCATGATATTTAATATAATACACTAAGAAAGAATGCACAGCAAATGCATATTTTATTTACCTTTATATTTTTGAACAAGTTTTTCTATTAGTATGTGCCTAATCAAGAAATAGGAACCACAGGAGAGTTTACTATAAAGAATTATTCAACCTGATGGATAAGTAACGAGAAAGATATAAAATAGGTTCTAAAATGAAATGTTAAATCTGAGGAAATATATCCAAAGACACAAAAGCTTGGAAGAGAGGCCTCCAAGGCTAGGGTCTAGACTTCACTGTAGTAAGTGCTGTCACAATTGCACAGCTGTTGGTTGGTTTCTGCTAGGCCAGAGTTGGTCTGCCATTCTGAGTGAGCAATGCTTTGCAGTGGACATGAATTAGGGCTGATGGGTGAGTGTGGAGAAGCAGCTTGAAAGCCTGTGCATAAAAGTCTTAGGGCACAACAGCGTTGACAATAGGACAGCTGCAGCAAGGTAGGTCCTGGTCCTTCACCAATGTCGACAAGGTCATCAATAGGCTGTTCAACTTCTGCATGCCCTCCTGTATGTACATGAAAATGTCCATGCAAAAACAAAACTTTCTATTTCTTTTTATTTTTAAAATTAATTTTATAGAGAAACAAATAGCAATGGACAGTTTCAAAAGCAATTAGTAGAACAGTTTCAAAAATTAATACATTACATATTGTTGTCTTTGTAAAACTGTACATTTCTTCCTAACAAGACAGAGCAGAGCTTCTTACAGGTGAAGTTTTTCCTTGCTTTTTGCCAAATGTGAAAACATACAGTTTCCATGTTTTCTTGGCTTTAATATGCTTAATAATGACTCACAGTTTCTTATCCTCTGTAGGGCAGCAAAGCAATTTGGAACAAGTCACCTCCAATATTCTTATAATTTATTTTTATTTTTATTTTTGCATAACCAGGGATTGAACTCAGGCCCTTGTGCTTGCCAGGGAAGTGCTTATTCCACTGAGCTATCTCCCTGGCCCCCAATATTCTTATAATTATTGTTATACCATGTCTTTCAAATGCCTGAAGTTTTTAATTTACAAGTGTGCTTGCTTCTACTTAGACATTTTCCTAGGGAACCGCTAGTGAAATATTTACCAATTGGGCTTCCAATTTGTGCCAGGGACTATCTTTGTCCCCTCTACCATTCAGGGGATATCCAATATTTGGATATTGAGTAAGCCAGTCTCATATTCTTATCACCTCTGTTCTCAGACTATTCTCAGTACCATGTACATTAGTATGTGCCTGCTGACAAGAAGATGTCAAGATGGAATTAGCCTTCTAAGAAATGTAGCTGGGACAGAATCTAAAGAATGCCTGGGTGAGGCTTTACATCACAATGAAAGTCTGACATCTATCAAATGTGGCACAAAAAATGGATTAGGATAGCAGAAGCTTGGACTGCAGTGCAATCACAAGCAACTCATTCAGCCTAATGAAGATGCTTCAAGCCAACATCAATCACTTCTTGCCAGATTGGAGACACATAAGTGACCCTGTAGGCTGGCACAGTCTAGGAGTGATCTTTGGAAGAAGTAGCCTGGTGTGAAGACAAGGATAGATCCAGAGAAGCTGAAATAGTGAGACATCAGTTACTATGCTCCCAATAGTAGCAGAACTGGACAGCTCATTACTGCTTTGGAGACTGCTCAATGGAGCAAACTTCCCAGAGTCCTCAGGTGGGTAGATGAAGATTCAAGGTGCTGAGAACTTATGAAGAAAGATCATGGCTGTTTGGGTCCAAAGCAGTTTACGTAGAGATGTAATAGAGAAGCCTGATGCTGAAACCATTACAGGATGCAGTTACCTGATGACCTCATGGACCTAGAGCTGAGGCTGAGCTTCAGCAGACATCAGTATGGCTACAGAGTTAGCAAAGGTAAGCAGAAAATCCAGCACCACCAAGGACTGAGCAATTGCTTGTACACAGTGACAAGTGAGAACCCAGAATTAGGAAAACAATACAGAGTAAGGGGTTTCAAGATTGGCATTCAGCATCAGATAAACCTGAACATGAGTCTTAATTTACTTATCAACAAAACTGGGGTAATAACTGCATATTTCAGAGGAATGATAAGGATTAAGTAAGATAATATTGTATAAATCTTTTAGCAAAAATCATAGTATATACAAAACATAGATTAGATTCCCTCAGTACAAAAAAACAAATAAAAATAAAAACAGTAAACAATTAGAATAATTTCACAAATATAAGGATCCGAGTAATTAAGGAGTGGAACCAAAAAAAAAAAAAAAAAAAACAAAGGATCAGGATATTTCATATCACATTATGTTCTAGTTTCTTTCTTTCTTTGTTTCTTTTTTTTATTTTTTTGAGACAGAGTCTTGTTTTGTACTACAGACTGGCCTTGAACTCATTATTTAGTCCAAGCTGGATTCAAACTCATGGTAATCTCCTGCCTCAGCTTCCCCAGTGCTGGGATTACAGATGTGCCCTGCCATACCCAGCTGCTAGTTTATTTCTTTTTAAAGACAGGTACCTCAGCATCTCTTGGTCCAAAAGATAAGTCTTGTGATCTTGGAACTGAATTCACAGAGATACTGAAGTGAGTAGTCTGATTAAAAACTCCATGCTAACGGTACTTAGTTCTAGTGGGAAGAGTATGTGTGTGGCTTTGGTTCTGCAGGAACCCTCTCTGCACAAGAGGAGCTCCCCTAAAACTTTAGTCTATCTGGAACCCAAAGGCTTGGGGTAGGTTTCAAGAAACATAGGAGAGCCAGTCCTAGCCCAGGTCCGGTGAGTGTGTGGAGAGCTTCCTGCTACCCTGCACCGGCGGGACCAGTACCAGCCCAGGCGCAGCGTGGGCCGGACCCTCTCCCACCCCCTCGGGCTGCCCCCCGCCACTCCGCTGTACCTCCCCACCCCTTCCGCTGAGTAGGAATTTCTGCT
>NW_004524598.1:14197539-14204838 GCF_000260255.1 Octodon degus | reverse complement strand
CGCATCTTGTACAGCAATTAACCACTAAGAAGAATATATGCCGTGTATTATTTGTTGAAACTGTCCTGGCTATTTGATTTGAAACTGTCTCATTGCTATCTGTTTATCAATAAATCTTTGAAAAAAAATAAAGATAAATAAGAAACGTAGGAGAGAGGAAGAACCACCCTCACAATCTCCTTTCATTTCTTTGTGATAATTCTCTCTCTTCTCAGTAAACTTATTCAGTAAGTGGACAGTAAGAGCATCTTCAGAGTCACATTTATTTGTATGCACCAAAGAGTAGTCAAGCATTCTGGGAAAGATACTATACTGCTTAGACTTCATTATGTCTTCAAATCTATTCTCCACTCTGCTCTGTGCCCTAGAGGCTGGCCTCTAGGGTCCATGTCATCAAATGCCCTTATTCTCTGATTTCCAGGTGTGGCCAGCCAAGGGGAGATGCTTCACAAGATCTGATAAAGGAAAGAAAGTTTAGATTATTTATTCTTTCAGCAGCCTGGCTGCAAGGCTACAGTATGGCAGTGGCTGTGTCCTTGTGTCAAAGGTTTCAGCTGCTGATTGCTGACTTTGTCATGTTCTAGCCTGAGATAGTAAAAACTTCCTGAGGTGTTAACCCCACATCATTGCTTGATGTTTTCCCTTGTGCTTACCCATAACTGTAAACTCTTTCTCCTTTTGAAATTACCTTTCTCCCTGGGGTAGACCCAAGCTGGCCTAATTACCTTCCATTTCTAAATCTATTATTTCATTTTTTTTACTCTTCAATGCATGTTTGTGGTACATAATGTTTACATTCCTTGAGGGGAGCTGGTACATATGCACAACACATCTTTATTCCTTTTCATCCTTTTTTATCTCCTCCTTCCACTTTCCTCTATCTCTTCCATTTCTAAAACAAGAACACAATACAACATAGAATTTTTATGATGGTTAAGTGAGGTAATAGGTTAAATTCTTAGCACAATACTTAAAACATATTAAGTGTCCAATAAATGTTAACTGGCATACATGCTTTGCTTTGTTTATCATTTGTATTCAGGACCAAGCCATTAGGACTGAGAAAAGAATGCTAAGAACTGGGCTTTGACCAAAAGCCCAGTTGGAGTTGGACTGTGTGGTAACATCTAAGTGCAGCCAAAAGGCTGAGTCCTGTTAGGCTTATGACGTGGTGAGTTCACTTTGCCAATATTCCTCATTGATAAAGATCCTCAAAGCGTAGATGCTGATTATGACCAAGCATATATAAGTTAAATATTAGTGTTGTTTATGTTTATGTAGCTCTTCATACAAATCCAGCTAACTTTGAGAAAGTATTCTTAATAAGTAGCATAAAGTGGAGGAAAAAATCTTTAAGCACATAAAAAATAAATCACTGCTAAAATTTAGAGAAGCAAGGCTACTTTATCCTAAATGTTTTATAATTTCCGAATATATAATATATTGCAATGAAAATATAGTGAGGCCTCAAGATAAATAATGCAGCAATTTGTCCACATCATCTGTGTAATCACGCTCATGACCTCACTGTGGCTTGGATAGGGTAGTATATGTGCTCATTCAGAGCACAATGGCCCCAACAAGGCTGAACTGCACATTTTATCTCCATGTAAGCCTCCGAGGACAGACGTATTCTGCACCATCATCAACTCAGACCTTGATGTTCCACTTTCCAAATGCATGAAGACAATCATACGAGAAATGGAGAGAAAGTGGAGAAAGATTATAGTATCAATTCCCAAGGAAATTTCAAATCCAGGGGAAGAAAATGCCAAGAACATTTTTTTTTCTGTAGTGGATAAATTAATATTATTTTCATATGAAAAGGGCTAATTTTGTGTGTATGTAAATGAAATAAATTGTTCTATAGAGAAAAACAACAATGCAAGAAATAGAAGTTGTAATAATATATCATTGCTGTCGTATTATAGTCTTAGCCCCACAATAAATGACCGCAAATTAGGTGGCTTAAAATTACAGAAATTTCATAGCAAAACCATTAGAAGATAACAATACCTAATATAATGTATATCATGGTCTAAAGATTAATTGTCTGCTTGTGTTACATTAAACAAAAACATCAGAAATTTATTCTGTAATAGATTTTAAGGCTAATATTAAAAAATTAATAGCATTCAGCTGTGATTTCCCTGAGGTTTTTCTAAAGGGCAGTCCTTATTTAGTCAGGTCCTGGCTGCTGGCTGTGGCCAGCATTGTGTAGATCTCCTTGTCTCGTCTCAGTGTGACCCCAGCACGACTCCATCTTCGCATGAGCTCCTTCGCTCTCTGCTCACATTTCCTTACTCCTGTTAGGATACTAATCACACTGTCTAAAAGCCCACAGCTTCAATGTGGCCTAATTTTTCATGATAGCATAAAGTTGTTTTTATCCTTATTATTACTTGTGTGTAGTACATCATAATTACATTCAGCCCAAGGAGTTGGCACCTGCACACAATGCATCTCAATTCTTTTTTCCTCCCTTCAAATCCCTCTGTATCTTGCGCTTTTGCAGTTGCACAGGATTTATCTCCCTGCTTCCTGCTATTGCTATTTCATTTATCAGGCACAGGAGCTTAAGTATCTCATGATGCTTCTTTATGAGGCTAAAATATAGATAAATTAAACGGCAAATAAAAATTAAAAGTGGCCTAATCTTAACTTGATTACATCTGCAAAGACTTTTTTTTTTTTTTTTTTTTTTTTTTTTTATTTTAGGGAAGGGTCTACGGGGTGTTCAGGGTCTCACCACTAGATTGGAATCATAGTGATTCTCCTTTTTACAGCCTCCCAAGAGCTGGGATTACAAGTGCGCGCCACCGCGCCCAGTTCTCATTTGCTATCTCAGTGCGCCCCAGGGTGGGGCCGGTATGTAGGCCCCTGCCCCTGTTTGCAGGCACTTAAATCTGCTGAGCTACTTGGCAGGCGCTAAAAGACCCTATTTCAAAAAATCCTCATTTTCATAGAGTGGGTACAATTTGGGGATATGGACAGCATTCAGCGTATTACAGTGTCTCACTAACTCAAGGAGTTCTCTTTGTGGACTTTTACGCTCTTTTGTTTACCAATATTTGATTCTAATCTTACTAACATTTCTTTTCCTTTATTCAAATTTTCACTTTGCTCATGCAGTCATGAGATGCAAGCTGATCATTGGTTTATGGGATGACTTGCTTGCCTCCTCTTCCCCTTCTCCTGCCAGCTTTACTGAGTGTAGACTTCTGTCCTCACCATTCCTTTCCTACAGGCAAGATACCAGAACTTTTTTTAGTGCTTGGAATTGAATTCAAGACCTTTCACTTGCTGGGTAAGTGCTGTACCACTGAGCTAAATCCTCTTGCCCTACATGCAAAATATGAAGAAAGGACTTGAATAAATTGTGAATAAAAGCAGCAGGCTTTTCTGTATGTTGTGTCACAGTTCACCAATAGAATGAGAAGTCCTACCAGGTAAACCTTACTCCTTCAATGCCTGTCCTACAACTTCTGCTTTTTGGCAGTTCTCTTCCCAGAAGTTGCTATCCACATCAAAAGATGTGCTTTTGACTTCACTTGTATCACATATGGATAGCAAAACAGTCTCTCTTGGTCTTTTTTTTTTTTTTTTTTTTTTTGAAGTTTGGAAGCATTTATGTAAAAATTAGAAAAAGACAAATGATCAATATTGCCCTTTCCATAGACAAGAGATACTTGTCTCCCACAGATTCCTTTGAACAGCAAGTTTGCTTCATCCTGCATGACAAGGGTCTCCAGAGCATGGAACTGAACTTCAGTGGCTTCTCATAGATCAGGTTGAAGGAAATCTCAGTGAGGTTCATATCTGCAAAGGCATTTCTGACCATAGGAATTTCATTGTTGGCTTCTGCTCACAAACAACTTTTCTCCTAAGAAGTGGCCTTTGATTTCCTTGTGACAAGTCAATAGGGGTAGTCTGTTTTTATACTGGGTGTGCTTTTTTAAAATTTTTATTTTTTCCCATAATTTTATTGAGAAACAAATAGCAATGAGATAGTTTCAAACCAAATTGGTAGGACAGTTTCAATAATTAACATATTGCATACATTCTTCCTAGTGGTTAATTGCTGTACAAGATGCGGACATGATATCCTATTTACAAACATTATCACAATAAATCCTTTTATTCATTAAGAGAATGTAAATATATATCTATTCTAACCATTTTGAATACACAGATATAAAATGGACATTCATCTGTATCCCCTTTTTTGTTTAGTTCTGTTATTTGAATATTATAGGTGTGTTAACTCAGCAAAATATTCTAAAAGAGTCCAGTAGTCTATAATAGTATTGGATCTTCTGCTTGACTGGCAATGTCAGAAATTGTTGACCTGAGTCCCCTATAGCTCAACATAACAGCATGGCTTTACATCTTGTATTTTGTTTTTATACTTTTCTGCTGAATGGTTAAGACCAAGGTAAAGCAGGACCTGTGCAACAAGGGTTGTAGCTTTTGGGTCTGATAAGGTCAGTCAAATCCCCTCAGGATTTATCCTGAGATCCTGTACCTCAGATTGTAGAACCTTTGTCAGTGTCAGCCATGTGGATGAGTCACGGCCATTGCTTGGCCAGTTTGCTCTCTGTTAAAGCCTGAGAGAATGTTTTCTCTCCATGTGACTCTCCTTAGGCACACTCTATATCATCGATGACTTTCCTCTTTTGCTCCATAATGTCCTTGATCAGAAAATTTGGGAAACTACTGAGTTACGTGGCACAAAACAGTCTCTTAATGATAGCATTAGTAGAAAATTTCTTCCTAAACACATTCAGTGTCTACCTTAGAGGTTATGTAACATTTTACATCCTAGGTCATTAAGTAAGTGAGTACTGTAATTTAGCTTTTTTGGTTTATCATTATATGCATTGTGGTTTGTATCTAGTTGTTACCCATTCCTCATGCATTCATAGGTGGGGTTTTGGAATTTGATTGGATTGTAGGGATGTTACTGCATATTAATTACTTGTTAGAAAGTGGGGTCTGGTGGAAGAGGTGAGTCACCTTGGGAAAGACCTCAAAGGGGGGTCTCCCTTCTCAAGTCTTTCCTGATCTCTCTGCTTCCCTTCCACCATACTGTGAGCAGCTCCCCTCCGCCACACCCCTACACCCTGCCATCCTGCCAAGAGACTTGCAGGCAATGGACTGAAACCTCCACGAACTGTGAATCAAAAAAAAAACCCTCTTCTCTAAGATTATGGATATCCAGTATTTTGTCCTAACAATGAGGGAAGTGAATGAGACAATATGTTTAAAAGTTCTTATAAAATATACAAATATATTTTATGTATTACTTGCAAAAATCACATGGTCCTTTCTCATTTCCCAGAATATGTGATTAAAGCAAAGTTGATGAATGTTTGGCCAAAGAGGGAACACTGAGGCAGAGGAGGTGGCTGTCTGTATTTTTATCCCCTGTCTGCTCAGCGTCTTCCTCACTCTTCCCCCAAACAAGGATGACTTGCTAAGCCACCTGCTCCAATTCCAGATGTCCTTTGTTCACATATTTTGCTATAACCTTCCCCTTCCTCCTAGTGTGGTAAGATCAGATGCTCCCTGCACTCATTGATCCTGGGCTTGATTTCTGTACTATATGACTGGCCCCAAAATTATGAGATTCATATGAGATAGGGATTGGGGCAACAAAAGGATCCATTTAGTTGCTCAGATTATGCTGCATACACAGACCAAATTTTAGCTTCACTCTGCACTGGAAATGACTGAGCTTCACTAAGCCAATTTTTAAAAGATCCATAAGCCAGAACTTTGTACTTTGCATCGCATTTCCCTGTTGCTGTAGTTCAGGGTTTTATAAGGGGACTAATACAATACAGGACACATTTTTAAAAAGTTTTTTAATGTATTTAGTACAGGGTCTACAGGGTCTCACTACACAGATCGGACTTGTAGTGATCCTTCTGTTTTCATCCTCCCAAGCACTGGGATTACAGGTGTGCACCACCACACCCAGCAGAACACATATTTTATAAGATTATTTATAACAGTCACCCAAAGAATCATATACAAAAAGAGAATGCAGGAAATCTGTCCATACAGTAAAGATCAAAGAATCCATCCGAAGGTCTGGATCCCATGATAATGTCCGGCATGAGTCCAGCTAAAGACTTAGAGCCTGTAACAGTGTCCCCCACAAGTCCAACTTGAGGCCAAGAGCCTATGACAGTGTTTCAGGCAGGCCTCTTTCATGGATCTGCATTGGGAAGGCCCAAAGATAAGTGGTGGCATCCAGAAAGTCTATGCCAGTGAGATGAAGGATCTGAGCTAGAACGCTGAAGGAACTGAACTAAAGCCAGAAAGCAATGCTCAATGTAAGGACCAGAGGTTCCCTGAAAAATACCATAGCCATCCTCAGCAACAGTGAGGTCTTAAGGTCCTCTGACAATGAGGAAAGCTGAGTTCCTATCAGGAAAACCAACATGACAAGCTTCTCCAGGAGGCTGAGCAGTGCACCATCTTCCCTTCCAGAGCCAGGAAGCAATGTACAAAGTGAGGACCAGAGCTCCACTCAAATGAACTTCAGCCATTCTCAGTGACAATGAGGTCCCAAGCTCATCCTCTGACAAGAATAGCCAACTTCTTTAGGAAAGCCAGCAAGGTTGTCCAGCAGAATAGCCCAAGAGAACCAACAGCTTCCACTAGCTTCCTAACAGCTTCTAGACAGCTTCCCTAATAGCTTCTCTTCTTCTTCAGTCCAGCCTCTTATGTGGTTGACAACAATCCTTTCGTGGGCCTTCTACACTCAGCACCACACTAGTACAGTTGAGCTGGGTATAAAAAGTTGACCACCAATGTATGTGTGGTCAATCTACCACACCTATATATGTGTGTCTTTGGGGGAAAGGGAGCAGCAAGAGCTTATGAGGGGGATGACTGTCAGAAGAATATTTTGGACCTTTAGACAAATGTTACGAGCATCCTAGTGACACTTCTTGCAGAGATATTACAAAGACTGTCCAACGGAGCTGGGTTTAGTTGTTGACTTAATTCACCCAAGCTATTTGTTGATTCAAGTATTGGCCATTTGTCACATAGTGCAGCTCATGATCTCTATTCCTAGGTAGATCACTTGAAAGGTAAAAGGATGTTACACCATTCCTGGGGGCATTTGAAGAGTATATTTTGAAAACACATACTGTATTCTTTGATGTGCAACAACAACAGCAAAAAAGTAAATTCCTCCTTGACCGTGAATAATATGTTGTTAACAGAGTTTAGATTCTAGTGCTTGTATCTCTGAAAAATACTTCATATATATATATATATATA
>NW_004524598.1:14181139-14196700 GCF_000260255.1 Octodon degus | reverse complement strand
TAAATAAAAATTAGTTAAAACAGAATTCGACATATGGCTTATTGCAAGCTAGAACAAATGTACATTAAAATTCAGATTCCATTAAAGTTAGCAGGATTCATAACCAGTTTTAATATGTATGTTATATAAAATTAATTTTAATATATTTTATTTGCGTAGATTGTTACAAAATATTGAGTATTTTCATATATGCATATGCCATATTTCGATTATAGCCACACCCTGCATTATCTTCTCTTGTGGTTTCTTCTCTTTCCCCCTTCTTATCTAATCATAATCTCTCTTCTACTTCCCATGTCACTTTTCTTCTAGATTCCACGTTAGGGAAAACATGCAACACTTGTCTTCTAAGTCTGGCTTATTTTATTTAATGTAATGAATTTCAATGTTACTCATTTGTCTTCTAGTCACATAATTTCATTCTTCTTTATGGCTTAATAATACTCTACTGTGTATAGACAGAACATTGTCTTCATTCATTTATTTCATTCATTCATTCATTGAAGGTCATGCGGGCCTTTTTCATATCTTGGATATTTTGAATTCTGTCACAAGAAAAAATGGGTAAGTATCCATATACTATACTGGTGGTATTGTTTTATTTTTGTTTGCTTGAGGAATGGTTACACTGATTATCATCATAGCTGTACTAATTCACATTCACACCAACAGTATAGCAGGGTTTCCACCCCCAATATATTTCCTAATTTACATTTTTTAAAAAATTATTTGTTTATTTATTTATTTATTTATTTGTTGCAGGATCTTTCTACTAAACCTAGATATGAGAGACATATTTTTGTGGAGCCAATGTTCTAGAACCTTAATGTAATCTTTGATTAGAAAACTTCTCCTTTTTCCTATAAGAACCTAGATAATCTGTCACCTTGATGCCATTAGTAAGAATGCAGTAGCAATTACTTCTCTACAAATCTAACCATTGGTGGTCAATTGTTCAATGACTTTCCTTTATAAATATACTCAATCTTTTGAAGTTAGCATGTCACAGTTATAATTTACCTCTCTCTATAGCATCGGTAGCAAACTTTAATGATACGTCTTCTAATAGCTTTATTTTCAGTTCTAAGGAAGTGATGCTGGTAAACTAAAGTCCACAGGAGCTTGTTTGAAGGCAACTAAAGTCCTCAAAAATTAAAGGCTTATCCACAGCAAGCCAGAAAATCATCAGACCCAACTCCTCTGACTCCCAAGACAATCTTTCTGCAATCATTTATGAAGATTCTATCCTCCTCCCACCACACGTTGGGAATAGCCTTTCTTAGTGTATGCTCTTGCATGACTGAATTGGTGGAGACTACTACCTGAATGTGCGTGCTTCAGTTGGTGGTGTTGGGCAGACTCAGATGTAAAATCCGAACTAAGTCCCCGTGGTCACATACTAACTTCAATCCTTTCAGACAACTTCAACTTAATATCACTGGAAATTCCTTGCATGGATCACGAGCAACATGTGACCCCCAAATTCTTTTCAGTTCAGTATTACCTTTCATCTCTTCTAGGACATCTGAGTTGGGTATTTTTTTATGCCTGCTATGTCATCTCTCAATAATTTAAAGAAATATCGAACCGCAGGGACATTCAGGTGGTGACTAAAGCAGAAAGCAGAGTCAAAGACTTCTTATACTGGTTTTTCTTGATTTAACAGGTCAAGGTGAGTTAATGGCAAAGCTATCACTCACTGCTAATAAGATTGTCTGAAATCTTGCAGTGGTCTCCCCCACCCGCCTGCACCCACAGTTCCTATTTGGGATCCAATGCTACTGAAGTTCCCTTCATGGCATTGGCATTGTTCTCTCTCATATGCATGCCTGTGTCTGTTAAGACCTTTTGTACAATAGCCTCGGAACTCTGGTTGCAATTAGAGTTTTGATTAGCTGTCAGTGATGTCATAGCCATAGTTATTTTAAATCCACTGTGCTAAGTGTTTTCCTTTTCTTAATGTACTGTAGAAATTCCATTTCTTGACAGCAATAAGACACTTTAGGCAGTGTGTTTCAGGGCCAATATTACACTTCTCATGGAGTTAAGACACTTGGCCTTCAGCCTCATGACTTATAACATAATCTGAGTTATGCTATAATCACCCAGATATATACATGGCCTGTTGTGTTTTATTGCCTAAATGGAACCTGCCCCAGCACCTCATCAACTGACAAGGTGGGAGTATAGACCTGAATGATTGTTCAGAATCCCACTGGGAGTCGCATTTGGTCAGAGCTCCTTCAGCATTGCAGGGGTTATGCTGAAGCTCTGGAGGCCTTTTGTACATTTACCATGCAAAGGAAACCCAATTCTTCAGCATCTCAAGCCTCACTGCCAGACTGCCTAACTTGCTTTGCCAAATCTCTCCCCCTCAACACATTCACTGAACTTTAAAACAGCAGAACAGCATTGAATGAAGTCCAGTGATTTTTATAGGATATATTTTAGTCACTAGACTTTGAAGACTATTCCAATGTTAATTATAAAGTTTCTGTGTCTGGATAACATATTGTTAACAGTTATTTTGCAAGTGCTAATGGCAGGATGGAAGATTTCCAATAATTTTATTGCGGAAGTGGCAATTGAAATGGTGAATATTGCAGTGTACATACAAAATAAAAATAACTTAGCAAACAAACATGGGGAAATACTGTTTTTCAAATAGGTATAATTAGTCTGCACTTGTACTTCACTGTTGCTTGACAATGATTATAGTGTCTAATTTTGTTTCTTTGTTAATATTCAAAAGCAGAATAAAATGCTAGAGTGCTGGGCTGATTTGATATTGCTGCCTACATTTTGAAATGATTTTGGAGCAAGTTGTTATCCACATTTTTCAATAACAAATATCGCCAAAGTGAGAGCATCAGCTCAGCGTGACAATTTATGACTCTAGAAGTGCGTGCGTTGCCTATTATAAAGATTTTCAAAGCCCTCATCCAGTACAGTTTTCCCTCTGAAGCTCTCTTGTGTGACCACCCATCTTCCACATTGACCCACCACAGTCAGCCCACAGCTCCGGGTTTCCAGCTTGTCAGAGCCCACGATCACAATGATAGATGGCATGAGGTGGCAGGACAGAGTCGTTCAGAAGCCAGGGAGTTACAGGCAGACACATAGTCCTGAAGAATGTCTGTAGTGTTACCAGCTGCCCAGCAGCAGATGACACATGTGGACTCCAGGTCCAGGCTGTCGCCACCCTGCTTGTGATCCCTGCATATGCAGGGTACAAATTCAAAACTGCCAAGTAAAAGCCACTGGCGTGAAAACACACTGGCTTTCTGTCAGTTTGGTGCTATCATGTTTTGAGTGTTTTTTGTTTCTCTTTGGTCATTATTTAACTTTTTAGGCATATACTGACTGTTATTTTACTTAGACCTGATTTCTCTCCCCTGTCTGGTGAAGTATTTTTTTTAACTGAAAAAAAAATCTACATTTTCAATTTTGATTCAAATCTTTAATTAAAATGCTTAATATTGGCTAATGAAATCTTCCAGGTATGCAGTTTGTTACTAAAATATTTTGCTTAAGGCTATGCTTTCTTGGGGTGTGCTTCTCTTGTTCTTCCTTTGTGGATTTCCTAAAAGAATCCTTTCTTCTGAATAATCATAGGACAGTGATATCAGGATCTAGGTCATCTCTCACTCAGTGGTAATAAGCTTATACAAATGGAGCCTCTTCAGTAGTTACTTTTACCTACATCTTCTAAATAAAAGTGATCTTTAGGGGCCAGGGAGATGGCTCAGTAGACTAAGTGCTTCCCTGGCAAGCACAAGGGCCTGAGTTCAATCCCTGGTTCTGCCAAAAAAAAAAGTGATTTTTAAAAACACTTTTAAGGACCATTTTTTAAATAATAATGAGACAGTTTCACAACCGTTTAGTGGCACATTTTCAATAATTAATACATTGCATATTGTTGTCTTAATGGTTATTCATTGTACAAGATTCAGACATGATATCCTGTCTTATACACTATTAGAACAAACCTCTCTATTTTTTGAATTAAGAGAATGCAGCTGTATATCTATTGTAACTATTTTGGGTATACAGATACAAAAGGGTCGTTCGTTTCTATCCCACTTTTTGGGTTAGTTTTGTCAGAGATGGGTATTCCATTGTCACTTAAATATTGTAGGTACTTGAATTCAGCAGAATCTCCCAATATAGTCCAGTAGTCCATAACAGTAGTGGGTTTTCCATAAGACTGGCAATGTCCAAAGTTGGTGACAAGCTTTTTACAGCTCAGTATATTAATGTGGCTTTATTTTTTATACCTCATTTTCATACTTTTTTGCTGGATGGCTAAGACCAAGATAAAGCAAGCCATATGTAACAAGAAATGTATCTTTTGTATCTGACAAGGTCAGTGAAATCCCTTCAGGATTTAACCTGAAACCCTGTACTGTAGTTTGTAGATCCTTTGTCAGTGTCAGCCATGTGGATGAGTCATGCCATTGCTTGACCAATTTGCTCTCTGGGAAAGCCTGAGAGAATGTTTTCTCTCCATGTGACTCTCCTTAGGCACACTAAGGACCACTGTTGAAAGAAAATAATTTTTATTAATAGAATTTTTTCTTTTTAATATATATATATTTATAGAAATCTTTTATTTTTTATCACTTTACTCAGTTTTATGAATCTTAAATATTAAAGTAGATCATTAGATTCTTATTTGATTTCTTAACTATTTTGCTTAACAACATACCAAAGGTATAAGAATTTCAGTTCAACAGTTCATTTCTAGAAATTTATGATCAGATTTAATAATATGTTTCTTGCAGGTTTCATCCAATGAGAAATTTATCATTTGTTAATTACATTCCTAGGTAAATATTCTTGGTTCCTATTGGACATTTATGTCATTGCTCTACCCTTGCCTCTGTGAGGAGGACAAATATAGCTTTTACTTTCTGTATTCCATGTATTATGATGTATTCATCAGAGGGATACTAAAAAAAGGCTCAGAATTTGGCAAAGAGATGAAGATATGAGCTAATTCATTATATAACTTTTTTCAAGAAAATAAATCCAAGATTGAGTTACAAACGCCTTAAATTTTGAAAAATATATTAACTATTAGTTTATGTAAATGACATTAGACCACTTTTCTGGTTTTTCGCATGATGTTTTTATTTATTTATTTATTTAAGAGAGAGAGAGAGAGAGAGAGAGAGAGAGAGAGAGAGAGGCCAGCTCAGCCCACCAGGGGGCGGGGCTGGCTGACATGTGGTGCTGGGGGATTGAACCGCGGTCCCTGATGCTTTTGCTAAGCTTGTTCTAAGTAGGTGCTTTAGACCACTGAGCCATCTCTCCAGCCCTCGCATGATGTTTTTAACAGTGACAAAGTAGCACAACGAAACTTGAAAGAACGATAAAGCTATGGATAAGGCTCTAACCTGAGGGGACAGAAGGGAAACTTTGAATAGATATAAGCCTGAAAATGTTGGTCTTTCATTTTTTAAATCCATGCAATATTATTGTTTGACAAATCTTATGTGTCTATATCTTGAGGTCTGAATAACTACTTTGCTGATCACAATATGCAATATATTAGCCATTGTTAATTTTCTATCATCTTGCTTTAAAGTACTATACCTTTTAAAAGAAAATATCTTTTTCAAACATAAAATACATGCAGTATTAATTTTAAAACTAAAAAATTTAAAGATGGATGAAAACTTATATGAATAGAATTTGTTTGCCAAGGAGATACTAGAAAATAGTTGCCTATTAGTGGTTGTGCTCTTCCTGGGCTTCATCTAAATTGTGCCTTAGTTCTTCAAAACACTAGCCTTCACAAAAGAAAAGCACACAATTTATTCTGATGGTGAGTATATTATTCTATAATTGGATGAGTGGAATAATTTTTACCATTTTAGGAGTCACCGTAAAGAACAATAGTTACCTATTGCTGACCCTTTAAGTTTTTTTTAATTAATACTCTAGAAATCTCCATTCTTTTGACTTTCTCTGAATCTTCTTTTCTAACAGGTATTTACAACTAAGGTTCAAACTACACCCACTGTAGTTTATGCAGGGAAGGACAGATCTCTTCATGTTTAATATTTTGTGTTTTGAAGACCAGTAGACCTTAGTTTAGTTGCTATCTCTTCTTTCCTATCTATGTGAAATTGAAAAATGACTTGCAGCTCAGTTTCAGTTTCCCTGTGCATACAAGGAGGTGTATCATCAACCTCAGAAGTTGTAAACTTTAAATGAAAAGTATCTGACAAATGCCTGGCATGAAGCTCACACACACAATAGCTTCATAAGACATAGGCTTTGATTTATTTGCTGAGTAATGTTCCTAGGTTTTCACTAATCCATATGTCCTGAGATCTGTTCCCTTACAGAGATCAGTAATAATATCTAAGTCCTTTGAGTAGAGAGAAAAAGATAACTTGAATCCATATATAATCTGAGTTCTGTTAGTATGTATCTCCACACCCTAGAAACAGCAATGTGGTGATTGGCAGAAAATTTGCAAGATTCAAAAGCTTGTGGGAAAACCAGAGGCCTAATGAAGAAATACACTTCAGTTACTAGAAATCACAGAGAAACTCAAATAAAAATATTCTAAAGTCTCAGGACGATAATTAATATATATTGAGTTTTCACAGTAGAGGTAGCTCAATATAGAGTACTTTATTAAAAAAAGATCACATTCAAGCATCGCAATAGCTTATAACTTAGACACAATTGTCTCATTTCATAGATGGGGAAAGTAAAGTTTAGATATTTGAGGAATTTTCTCAAAGTCTTTCTATGTGTTTTTTTTTGACTCTTCTTTAGAATACTGCTTATAAGTAGAATGGTAATATAATTAGAAGTACTGACAGGGGAGACTACATCTTCAGGATGTGTTAAAAATAAAGGGTGCCCTTTGTTTTTATTTTGCTTTCCTTTGTTTTTATGGTAAGGCTACTGACAACAGTTACTCATCTATTTCATGGTCTTGTAAAATTATCACTGAAAAATAATTGGTGAAGAAGATCTCATTAAGCTGTGCTATCCCTACTTGATTTTGAGGTACTGATGTGGAATACTTTTCTTCCCTTGATTCTCAGTGTATGAATTTCTTTGTGAAAATCAGAACCAACAAATTCTGATGAGGCTGTGGAGAAAACAGAACACTTCTACATTGTTGGTGGAAATGCAAAGTAGTGCAACTATTGTGGATATCAGTATGGAGAGTCCTCAAAAAACTAAAACTAGAACTTCCATTTTACTCAGGTAGTCTCCATCTATATCCCTTCCCAAATAAGTTAAAGATATCATATTTTAGTGATATATGCATACCAATGTTTACAGTGGCACTATTCATATTTTATTTCCTTCTTTTGCTTGATTGTTTTGGCTATTTTGATTGGGAGTGGTGACAATGGCCATCTTTGTCTTGTTCAAAACTTTCAGTTTTTCCTTATGCTATGGTTTGTGACCGTATGTTCTCCCTAAGTCATTTCAGTCCTGGGGTGGGTTTCTAGAGTTTGTGATTGATTCATGGTCCAACACTGGTATTACCGGTATAAGTGCTACATCTGTCTTAGGCAGGTAGCCTGCATAAAGTAGAAGGGAGAGAAAGAGGCTTGCTGTCACACTCCTCCCTTTTACTTTACTTGGTTTTTTTTTTCCTGTTTCCTCTGACAATGAACTGCGGCCCTCTGCCATGTACCACCCTGCCTTGGAGCCCTCTGAGTATGGACTGAAACCTCCACAAACTCAGCTAAATAAACCTCTCCTAGTTTAACTTTGGGTGTTGGGTATTTTATCTCACCAACAGGAGAAAAGTAACCAACACACCTCACTTATGATGTTTCCCATTGTTTTGTCATAAATTGTTTTCACCAAATTAAGATTCTTTTATATCTGTTTTCATCAGTGATTTTTTTAAAAGTCATGAGTGAATGTTTGAGTTTAACAAAAGCCTCCTCTATATCTATGGCCATGCTCATGAGAGCTTACCCTTTTGTTTATGTGATATGTTACCTTTACTGATTCATATGCATGGAACGGTTCTTGCATCCCTGGGATGCAATCTAGTTGGTTGTGATGTAAAAACTGTTTGATGATTTGTTGCATTCCCTTTACCCTCATCTTGAGGATTTTTGCCTCTATACTCATTGAGGAGACTGGGCTATAATTCTCATTCTTAGTGTGGCCTCATCTGTTTTTGTAATCAGACCAATGCCAGCATACATGCATAAATGTGGAAGTATGTTTTACCTTTCAAATTAATTGAGGAGTTTAGGATTAGTGTGACTGCTATGTCCTCCTTGAAGTTTTTATAGAATTCAGAAATGAATCCATTAGGTCCATGACTTTTCTTAGCTGGTAGGCTTTTTCTTTTTACTGTCTCAATTGCCTTATATATACTCATGTTAGCTAAATCTTGGAAGTGGCCTAATGTCCAACAACACATGAATGGAAAAAGAAAATTGCCATATGTATAAATGGAACATTATTCTGTCAGAAACAGGGAAAAATTTGAGTCATTTGTAAGAAAATGAATGCACCCATAAATGAAATAAATCATGCAAAACCATGAATATCACATGGTTTCTCTAATATGAGTAACCCGAAGTATAAATAAAAGGGGAAAATAATAAAAGGATAACAGAAAACAGGGAGATGGAGCTTTTGCATATTGGGGGAGGACCAAGAGTTGGAGGGAAGAGAGAAGGAGTAAGGGTGAGGGGATGCAAGAGTCATTAAGGTGTGCCACGTGTCTGCATTAGGTACCCACAGTGAATGTATTCATTATTACCTTAATCATTTACTAATAAAAATTCAGGAAATTACGGGAAGACGATAATGAATCAAACTATCAACTTCCATAACAGCAGGACAAGGAAACATAATTAAAATAGAAGATAAATAATAGGAGAGACTTATCAATTGCAAGAGAGAAATGGAGCATAACACAGAAGGAGTATTGTGTACAAGGTGGAAAGAAGTAAAGAAAGAATTAAGATATGTTATGTGCATGCTGTACCAACTCCCTACAGTCAATGTAAGCATGTACTGCTGACATGTGCTGATAAAGAGAGAAATTAGAAAATGGAAAAAAAAACCCTGCTAAATCAAGAAGTAATAATCCAGCTGGGCATGGTGGCACGTCTATAATCCCAGGCCTTGGGAGGCTGAGGATCTTTACATGTTTGAGTCCAGCCTGGGCTACAAATTGAGCTCAATACCAAGCCTGAACTGTATAGGGAGACCCTGTCTTAGACAGGATTAAGAAGTATGGAGGTAAACACTAGGGGAAAAAGAAAACAGATATGATAGTTAAGAGTAGCTGAGCCCTCCTGCTTCTGGCCATGACCCCTAGCATTACTGCATCTTAGACTATTATTTAAAAAGGCTTTTTCTGTGTAACATCTTTTGATAATAAAGATAAAGGGCAAAGATTTCTGTACGATGAGCAAAAGCTTTTCTTTTTGCTATAAAAAGCCAGGCATTACGCAGAATGCTTCCACTTTGCTGCATTCAGGGGACTGAGCTCTTGCCAATGGAATGTGTATAGAAATCACAGTGGAGCATTTCTAGGCCAGGGACATAAAAACTTTACAATATAAATTCTCTGTGCTCATTTTCTTCACATGAATTAAGTGCATCAAATGTGAAACTATGTGTTGTAACTGGTGAGCCACAGATTCAGGGAACCCAGGGCAATGAATCAGTGCTCCTTGGGGGGCTCTCATTAATCAGGAATATTCATTTTGTCTGAAGATGAGTAAGAAATAAGCGCTTGAGTCAGTAGAAGCTTTGAATTAGTTTGATATGGTAGCAACAATACCTTAACTGATTTTCTTTCTAGTCTGAATCCTTCCTTCTCCTCCTCTTTCTCCTCCTCCTCCTCCTCCTCCTCCTCCTTCTTATCCTTTCATTTATGTATTTGGTATAGGGTCTCACTATGCAGCTCACACTTATAGAGATCCTCCTGTTTTCAGCCTTCCCAGCCCTGGAGTTACAGGCATGTGCCACCACGCCTTGACTCCTTGTAAGGCTCAGTGTGCCCCAAGGGCAGGGCCCACGTGGCCTACAGGACCAGGGATCAACATAGTTGCTGACCTATCTTGCCATCTCTTCTAGTCTGAATCTTTTACAGAATTTATTTTTTATAATTGATTATTGATGAATATTACTAATATTGTTTTGTCAACCTTCACTGGTCACTAAAAGTGAGGGACATACTCACACTGAGTGGTTATATATCTGACCATATTATCATGACAATTATTTTTGTACTGCCACCACTGAATTTACTAATATGCACAAGCCAGGCCAATTTCCATTTGTCTGTCATAGACATCCATATATCTCTAACATGCCAGTTCCTACCATGCCACTGGAATTCTGCCTAAAATGAAACAGCAACAGAACAGAGGTCAAGGACTTGGAATACTCATATGGAGAAAACCAGGTACGGTTTGATTTAATATCAATATTTCATGCATTCAGAGAGTGACGTTTTGGACTACAAGATAACAGCTCATTATTTTTATGCCCTTCCATCTGTGAAAAGCTTTTTCTCAAAGCACAGTATGTGCACAACCTCGAAGCCCTTTATTATAGGCACCATCTTTTTGGGGAAAAAAAAGATCTTTTGATGCATAACCAGACTTTGATAATTCAAATCTATGAAATTTTAGGACCAGTCTCATAAAGAATACAGATTTTTCTGTCTGAAATCTATGGCTGGGGAAAGGCACACAACACAAATCTTTGGCATAATGAAACCTTTGCCTCCTGCACATATAGAACAAAAGCTACATCATATACAATCTGCCAAAGAAGAAACAGTGATGCATTCTTAAGAGATGGCAAAATGGGAGCCACAAGGGTAAAATAAAACTTTAAAAGAAAGTCAAACATATCGTGCATTGAAGTCAAAGATACAGTGGGATAGTGAGGTTCAGCTGAAAACAACAATACAGCACCAGTAATACAGATAGACTTCACTAAACCAAGTCCCATTTTAAATAGTAAAACAGAGTTAGAGTCAATCAATTTTTTCTTATTTCTAGTAGAATTCCTGGGACAAGGGAAGGCAGAGACAAACTTGGAATCACTCCCCTCCCCCGTCTCTGGAACACTTGCATGCCAGACTTTAGGTACCATCAATACAAACGTTGGACTAAGATCTTCAATTACTGTACTTTTCTAAGGTCCTGTTAGATCTTTTTTTGAAAATTTTTTTAAAATTTATTTTTATTTGTGTGCGTGTGTGTTTGTGTGTGGCCAGCTCAGCCCACCAGGGGGCGTGGCTGGCTGGCATGTGGGGCAGGGGGATTGAAACGTGGTCTCTGTGCTTTAAGCTTGCTTTAGGTAGGTGCTTTAGACCACTGAGCCATCTCACCAGCCCTGGTCTTGTTAGATCTTGTTCCCAGTAAGGCATCCCACAATACTTAGAGGCTGAAAGACACTGGCACTCACTATGATAGAACCAAGAATCACTTAATTTAAAATGTCTCTTGTGACTCCAAGCACTACAGATGGGACTGCAACCCTGTTCAGCACGTTTTGCCTTCATGTTTTTCCATAGGAAAGGCCTTTTCTATGAAGTCAACATGAATGTTGGCTCTCCACAATTCACAGAGGATCAGCTTTGCAGAAAAGTATCCCTTATTTTTAAGCGATAGCTGAAACTTAATGACACACAATTGCCAAAGGATACATTTGAAACAAATCTTCTTTCCAACAAAGTTCTTTACCTTTCTCACTGTATGGTGTCTAAGCTGGTGCAAGGCATTACTCCAGTAAGCCATAGAATGTTCTTTAAAAAAAAAAAAAAACTTTTTCAAGTATATAGACAGAGTTCTGAGATGCTTCTTGAGTTGCCAATTCATTTAGGTTTTTTTTAGTTTAAATAAAAGAAAAACAATAAAATGTAAAATTTCAAAGCAAGATTGTAGGAGAACAACAAAAGTTAGTACATTGCATATTGTTATCTTTAAAGTAGTTGTTCATATTACAAGATGTAGGCATAAAATGAAACAATTTAGGCACAACCTTTTCTTTTCAATGAAATAATAGCAATTACTGTAATTATCTTAAATGTCTTGTAACTAGACAGATATGTGTGTATATGTATTCTTATCCAATTTTCCTTTTAATTTCCTTCTGTTCTCCCCCTATTCCAATTTATCTTTCCTTTTGAGAATTTTCCTTATGTTTCCCAATATTTATTCAGTATTAAGCAAACATCTATTCTTCTGTAGGCTTTAACTATTATGAAGCTGAAACAGAACAGATAATATTTATTTAGGATCTTGGTTTCTCATCACTGAGCCACAACGCCCACCACCCAATACTTAAAGAAGAGGTTTGTGGCTCACAGCTGTTGGCTCACAGTTGTACTCCTCAGTCAGCAGCTCACAGCATGGCAGAGGGGCTGGTAAAGGAGGCCAGCAAGCAGGAAGAGAAGGGAGGAGCCGGGCTCAGAGATGCATCTGTCTGGGTGATGCTTATGGTGCCCTGCCTCAGGGTCTGAGCCTCAGTTCCTAACAACAATTGAGCTGTAGCACCCCTGTGATCTAAACCTCTTTCAAAAGTTCTGTGTTTGAATGTGCACTAAGGCCTTTGGAGACACCTTGTTAACATAAACCATAACATTGAGCATGTCATGAAATGACGTGAAATCCAAAATAACCATTTCATCTTCACAGAAACCCTATGGAGTAGGTCCTATTAAGACTGTTTTCCAAATTAAGTTTGTAAGGTACTAAATGCTAGAGCCCAGAATCATTCTATTCTGGTATCTGTATTCTTTTTTATGCATTTAGAACAGGGTTTACAGGGTCTACAGGGTCTCACTACACCGATTGTATTCGTAGTGGTCCTCTTGTTTTCAGCCTCCCAAGTGCTGGGATTACAGGTGTGTACCACCATTCCCAGTCTCAATCACCATCTCAGCTGATATCTGTATTCTTACTCTTCGCATGAAAAATCTCCCATGGTCTCTAATTTGTGATACTGTTGTTCACTCTAGTGGAGGGGACAGGGGTGCAAGCAAGTCATTTTAATGCCTCAGCAAGGTACAAGATATAGAGGTTGTTGTTTGGAAAATCAAGGATCATGTGTTCACCAGCTTTTCCACTGCTGGGACAAAATACCGGACACTAGCAATTTAAAGAAGGAAATGTTTTATTTGGCTCTCAGTTTTTGAGGTTGCAGTCCAGAGTTGGCTTCTCCAAAGAAGAAAGGTCATGGCAGAAAAACACGGCAGAACAAAGATGCTCACCTTCTAGTAGCCGGGAAGCAGAAAACAGGGAAGACCCCCATCCAGAGAGACTCTCTATAAAGGCACATTCCTGATGACTCATCTCATCCAGGTAGGTCCCGCTTCCTTAAAAGAACACCCAGAACTATAGCACCCTCAACCCCAAACCTCACCAGAGGTGTCTTAATCCCAATTGACAATTAGCTGGCACAGACAGATATTGAAAGGGATGAAATATGCTCAATCCCCAGAAGGCATGAGATGATGCACTAGTAATTAGACTCTCAGCATGGGCATGAGGCAGGGGGTACAAGGAAACAGAGACAGATGGTTAAGAATTCTAGATGTATAAGCCAAATCCAGAGGTTTATGCCTGTAGTCTCAGTTGTTTGCACACTAAGGTGAGAGGACTGGAAATTTGAGGTCAGCCAGTGCAATTTAGCAAAACCTTGCCTCCAAATAAAGCAAAAAGGATTGGGGATATAGCTTAGTGTCAGAATGATTGGTTGTCGTGCATGGATGGCTAGGTTCAATGCCCAGAACTGCAAAAATAAAGGTAAGAGTATAACACAATTGAAGAAAATACTTATGCCCCTGCTAGATGGATTTTTGCTCCAGAAAAAAAGAAAAGCTAATTGTAGTTCAGAGAATAAACAGGAGGAAGCAAGACAAAGAGGTGGACAGGCAATGATTTTCTGTATTTTGATAGTTTGTTTCTGAGGATATATCAGAAGAAGGAGCAAAGATTTATGTTTTGGGTGAGGAAGCCAACATAATAATATATCACGATATTTTCTTTATCAAGGACCTACTATAAATGGATATATGCAAATTTTTTCAATGCTATTTTATTTAATCCTCAAAAATATTTTTTGCTGTTATATTGCATTCTTGATACATTTCTGAAGGAAATACCTTCATTTCTTGTGGTAGTACAATGCTGAAAACATACCACTATACAAAGTCAAGGGATGAGTCCTAATTATGTTTTGAATAAGAAAAGCAGGGATAGGCCAGCTTTGTAGCCTTCCAAATGACTTCATTGTGGTGTGTACTTTCTTAGACCCTTGGCCTTTAGAAAGTTTTTTACAGGCCCCTTTCACCCTGATCAACTCTAAGCCATAGTGATTCTATGTTCTGGCCATCGTCACCCACCAACTCTACACACTCTTTTCTTTCTACTTGCCACTGGGTACCAGAGGTGCTGACCAACCAACTCAACCTGGTCACAGGCAAGGCCACTCACTACCCTGGGAGAGAATGTAAGCCCCAGAGACTTGGCAGTTACAAGGGGAATAACAGAACTGGCCAGGAGCAATATATCCAAGGAAAGCCCAATGCTATTACAAACTAAAAACAAAAAAAAAAAAAAAATGCAGGGGTTTTATTGCAAAAATGTCTCTTTTATGGCAGACAAGAGTTGCAGAAAACCTAACATTTTACCAGTGTTTCCTGTAACCATTTTGGAAAGGGGCTGTTTAGGGCTGAGCCACAGAACAATTGTACTTCAGGGTTTCTAGTGTTCTCCTCCCACAGAGACTAGGCAAAAAGCAGGTTTGGGAGACAACAGTGAGAGGGTGCAGGCTAACCACTGTCTTGTGACGTACTACACCCAAGAGAGGCCAGAGGGCTGATGGCTTTTCCCATCTACCAACATGGGCAAGGACTCTCCTTGGCTTGAACACTTGCCACAGTCTGGGGTGTAGAAAACAGATGGGCTGCTGGTGCTGGAAAGTTACCTGAAAACTCCACAGGCCTTAATGATGGGAGAGAAAATCAGGACTTACTGGATTCTGAGACTGCCAAAACTGGACATAAACCACTCATTCAAAAACACAGAGGAAATTTTTTCACTCAACTGTTTACTTTCTTTTCTCTTTCATTGGTTTTTGGGAGTTCAGTATTTTATTCTTTAATTATTTTAATTTTTTCTCTTCTTATTTTCTTTTTCTTTCTATTTTGTTATGATTTTCCTTTCTTCATTTATTATTCATTCATTTCTGCTCCTGTTATACTATTAGGTTCCTTTTACTCTTTAATTGGATCCCATATCTCAATTTTCTCTCCTATTTTTCATCGATCACTTTCCTCTTTGGCCCCATAATCTTCTTGATCAGAAAATTTGGGACACTACCGAGGTACATGAAGTTACAGTACAAGTTCTCATATGTCCTGAGTCTTAATCGACCTTAGAAGGTTAGGGCCAAAATGTTGGCTTTCCTTGTATCCTTCCTTTTTCTCTAATTTGGTCTGTAAACTTAGGTTGTTAACCATCCAGAAGAAAAGCTTATTGTTATTATCAAACGATTTGGGCTATCAATCTTAACATCACTATC
>NW_004524598.1:14161008-14171624 GCF_000260255.1 Octodon degus | reverse complement strand
AAAAAAACAGGGGTTTGTACCTATGTTGTTTATTTATTATTTCTTGCCTATATCTTGTAATATGAGAAACTACTTTGGCAGTAACAATACACAATGTACTAACCATTGTTACTCTCCTAAAATCTTGTTTTGGGATTTTGTACCATTGTTTTTATTTTTTTTCTTTAAAATAAAAATAACTGATGTAAAAAAAATTTTTAAATAAAAAATAAACAATCAAAATGGTTAGGATAAACAGCTACATTCTCTTAATTCAATGAATAGAGGGATGTGTTCTAATAGTGCTTGTAAATAGGGTATCATGTTAACCCCTAGGAAGACAGTATGCAATGTGTTAATTATTGAAACTGTCCTACCAATTTGATTTGAAACTGTCTCATTGCTATTTATTTCTCAATAAAATTATGGAAAAAAAACAAAACAAACTTACAAAATAGTGATGGTCCCAATAGTCATACTGAAATAAATCATCTTAAAGAAAGAAATGATTAAGAAGCCAAATCAAAATGCCTTAGTAACCATATACCCAACTGAAACTTTATCTTCTTAAATGAGATTTGTTTCCCACTCAAAAAGCTTCATTTTATTCCTACTAAAGTCATAAATGTTCATACATAAGTATCTTCTTTGTCCAGTTATTCAAAGGGAAAAAAATCTAAAGATGATTTTTAAAACAGTGTAGGGTTTAATAGACTTTTTGAATGTTTGAAATATTTCTTAAGGTTTAAAAAGTGCTTAAGGACCAGGAGAGAGAGCCATACTGAGCTCCGGATTGTCCTCTGCCTTCTTCCTCCCTCTGGGCTTTTTTATGCTCTTCTTGAGCCTTCTTAACCCTTTCTATTCTTTCTTTGATCTCTCATTCTTCACATTTTTGCTCATCCTTTCTCCAATGTTCAGCAGTTTTCTGTGCCCTTGGCTGAACTTGTTAAGCACTGCACTTCTTCCTCATCATAATCCAGTTTACAAGCAAGGGCCAGATCATGGGCTGCTTCTTCCCAATGGCCCAGAAGTCTGTGTGCTTTCCCTCACCACTTGTACAGCTGGGAAGAATCAGGATTTATTTCAATGGCTCTGTCACTATCTCGAATGGCAGCATTTGGCTTCTGTAATTTGATGAAGACACTGGCTCTCTTGGCATATAGAATGGCCAAGCGAGGATTCAGCTTGATGGCATCTGTGACAAGTCAATGGCTTTCTATAGTTTACCATCATTTAGAGCATCAAGGACAGCTGCTTTCTTTCCTTTGGCTTGATCCATCATCTCCTCAGTAATCTCTACATTTTTGTCTCCCATTTCTTGAGGGATATCAGTATCTGGCTCAATTACACTTTCATTGTCAATCTCTAAATCACTTTCTTCACTTGATGGCCCATCTGTCTTTATGTTTTTCCCCATCTTCTTACTATCTGCATTTTCTTCCTTGAAATCTTCTTCTGATTTAGCTTTCTGAGTAGCAGGTGGTACTTTACCCTCCATGCTCTCCACTCACTCCCTCAGGAAGCACATTTCTTTGGTGTGCAAGACGCTCAGATCTTGTTTACACATTTTCACAAAGACCCAAAGCGCGCTTACCTTGCGGGGATCCATGTTCGGCAGACCACAGGCGGCTGCTGAGGAAGCTGCGGCCCCATCCCATCCCAGGCGCTGGCACTGGCTCCACGAGACGTGCAGAAGGGGCTCAGTAGGACTAATCTCAACTTCTTAAAGTCACAGATTGATCAAATGCATCAAAAATTTTGCAAAAAATCAGTTTTCATCAAATGCTATATAAAAGAAACTCATTTACCTCAAAAAGAAGTTTATATACTAAAAATCAAGAGGTAGAAAGCAGTATCGCAGGCAACAGAAGCCCTATATCAAACAGTATTAGCTATCATATTTTCAGAAAAAGTGCACTCTAAGCCAAAACTTATCAGATGAGGCAAAGGAAGTCACTCCATATAGATTAAAGGAATAATTTAAATGAAAGAGATAGCAAGTATAAACACCTTTGCATTACACAACAGTGCACCCAACTTCATGAAACAAACAATACTGAAAATAAAAAATCAGATATACATCAGTATAGTTACAGTGGGGAAGACTTAGTGTCCAGTTATTGCAAATGCATCAAGTAGAAAAAAATCAACAAAATATCAGTTTAACCAAACCCTCAGACAGAGACTTAATAAATTTCTACAGATTGTTCAGTTAACAATTGAATGCACATTCTTTTTGGAACCACTTAGAATGTTTTCCAAAATAAAGCACATATAACCAATAAAATATGCTTAACACATTTCTCCTGGCTTGAATCACCAGTAGTAAAGGTATGATTGTACCATTAGGTGACTTATACCACTGGAGGCATAAACAGAGCTGGTCATTTTCTCAGTCTTTTTGCTAATAAACTGTCACACCATCTTGTGAGACAGTTACACATTGTATCTTTGCTGGTTCAAGTCATCTAGCAGCAAGTCATATGAATTACGGCTTTGTCATGTATGTGTGAAGTAAATGAAAATTAACTGAAATTATCCCATGAATATTATCAAGACATGTATCATGCAGTACAATGAAATTTGAAATCAATAACAACAAAAGAAGTTAGACAAATGCATGGATATTAAACAATACCCTCTGAAATAATCAATATGTCACAAGAGAAATCAAGGAAGAAATAAGACAGTTCTTCGAATTAAGTGATAGTACCAATAACACATTCTGGAATATAAATGTCAACAGTATTCCTCAAGAACTAGAGAAAACAATACTACAATTTATTCATAACCACAAAAGACCCAGAAAGATGAAAGCAGTCCTGGGTAACAAGAGCAAAACAGGAGGCATCACAATCCCAGATTTGAAATTATATTACAAAGTGATAATGATAAAAACAGCATGATACTGGCACAGAAGCAGACATGCGGATCAATGGAGCAGAATATGCAGAGACAGCTCCAGGCACATTCAGCTATTTGATCTTTGATAAAGAGGAGGAAAACAGAGAAGACAGCCCTATCTTTTTATTAATAAACGTTGCCACACACAATAATTACATTCATCCTAGAGAATGTGTACCTGTACATAACACATCTTAATTCCTTTTTCCTATTCCTCTCCCTCCCTCCAATTTTTCCTCTCCTCATTTACAAAAGATGTTTCCATTTCTTCCTTCTATTCTATTTTCCAAGACCTTTTCCCTCCCTTCCCTTTTCCTTCCCTTCCCCTTTTTTCCCTTCCTATTGAACAAGTTCTTTTGTTTCCCAATATCTTTCCTTGATTTTGTTCTAAAAGAAAATTTCTCCATTATTGGTGGGAGTGTGAACTTTTACAAGCACTGTAAAAGTCAGTATGGTGACTGCTCATAAAACTAAAATGACAGATTACCTTTGATCCAGCCACAAGTCTTCCAGTTATCTTCCAAAGGAGTTAAAAGTATCATAACAAGGACATACGCATACCCATGTTTATAGCAGCACAATCTGTAACAGCTAATCTTGGAAACAGCCCATATGCCCATCAACATATAAATAGACAAAGAAAAGGTGGTACTTATATACAAAGGAGTACTACTGTGCGATAAATAAGGATAAATGTGAAATATTTTAAAGTAATTGGGTGCATCTCAATTATAAGTGAAATAAATCAGACACTCATGTTGAAATACTGCACCATTTCTCTTGTGTAAGAATCCCACAGGATAGTCTCTTTAATAGATGCTTTTGGGAAAATTGGCTATTCTCATGAGGTTTAATCTAGACTCATATCTCTTGTCATGTACTAAATTAAAATCAAAATGAATCAAAGATCAAATAACGTGCTAGAAGATGAAATAGGTGTAAGCATTGGCAAGGTCTTTCTGAACAGAATCCCAATGGCACAAGAAATATTACCAGGAATCAACAAATGAGATCTTATCAAATTAAACACTTACGCACAGCAAAGGAAACAACCAAAATAGTGAACAGTCAGACTATTGAAAATAGTCTGGGGGGCTGGAGAGATGGCTCAGTGGTCTAAAGCACCTACTTGGAACAAGCTTAGCAAAGTACAAGGGACCACGGTTCAATCCTCCAGCACCACATGCCAGCCAGCCCCGCCCCCTGGTGGACTGAGCTGGCCACACACACACACACACACACACACACACACACACACACACAATGTTGAAATTAAAAAAAAAAAGAAAATAGTCTGACTATAGGAAAATTTTCACCAGCTCTTCCTCAGAGTGAGAACTAATAACCAGAATACATGAAGAACTCAAAAAAAATTCTAATTTCACCCCACAAAGCGAAAGAATCAAAAACTTGGCAATTGAAATATATAGACACTTCTCAGAAGAAGTACAAATGTCCAATAAATACGTTTAAAATGTTCAACATCATGAGCCACCTGCAAATTCAAACACCAATATTCCATTTTACTCCAGAAAGAGTGGCTACTACTAAAATTAAATAGCAACAAATTCCAGTGAGCCTAGGATGGAAAAGCAACTTTCTGTATTGTAGGTAAGAATATACTAGTACAATACTACGGAAGTCAGTACAGAGGTTCTTTAAAAAATACTAGAAATCTCACTTGATCCCACTATTCCCCTGACAGTTACCTTCTTGAGAAAGTTTAAGAAATCATTTTGCAATGATACATATACATCCCTGTGTATAGCAGCACAAGTTTTAGTAAGTAAATCTTAGAAATGACCTCTATATATTCATCAATGGATGAATGGCCAAAGAAAATGTGGTGTGTATACACAAGGGAGTACTGCTCTGTCATAAAGAAATATAAACTAGGTCAATTGTAGAAAATAAATCTGACACACAAGTTCTTATAGGAGAAAAACCAAATATAAATAAAAAGCAAAATAAAAGCTAGATAATAGAAAGCAGGGAGCTAGATGTTTCTTAAATGGAAGCGATCAAGAGAGGGAGGGAGGCAGAGGGTGGGCACATAAACACAAAAAAGTTATTTTATCTTAATAGCAAACTACCAACTGCATAGAAATCTAAAAACTGCGAAGCACACTCACACCGACGTGCAGCATTACTTCCTGAACTGCACACTAAGTGCTTGTCCCTTTCTGCTGTGGGAGGTCAGCCAGCATCTAGTCAAACCAGAATGGGTTTTGTAAATCTAAACTTACTTTTTTCTGTATTTGCCCTCAGTGTAGCACAATTTTGCAAGTATTTAAAGCTGACCTCAGTTTGGGAAATTTTCCAATCAATTGTTTAGACTTTAAAAAAAAATGTTGTAACCCATAAGATACTACTGACCAATATAGGAAAGCATCTGTTATAAAAAAAAAAAAATCCAAAAGCTACTACATACTTAATAGATAGTCAACCCTGTCCTCTTTATGGGCTCTCCAGTCTTGAAGATTAAATGTAATCAACTCAGTTATCTTTAACTAACTATACTCATACAAGGGTTCATGCTTTACCTTATCTATGACTTTTTTTTTACAAAGTAAATAGGATACTTTGCCTAAGAGTTCCAGAATTCAAAATAGATCTGGGGTGTTGGTGGTTAATAGATCCAGCACCACCACCCTTTTTTATACTTTAGCAGAGGGTTGAAGTTCAGCCAGAGTTCTTGGATAATAGGAGGTTTTAGAGGATATTTAGTGAGGTCCCTATTGGAACGTTATCTATATTGCAAACAATTGTACGTCATTTGGTAATCACGGCAAGTTTCAGCCTGGGAAAGGCCTTGTGATGATTAGCTGTATGTAAAGTGGAGAGTCACAATGTTGAGGGTGCCAGCATACTTCTAGCTCATCAAATCCCACATGTCAGTCAGGATGGGAGGCACACAGGCAAGGTAGGAGAAATGGAGAGGTGCTCTTAGCCGTCCATGGACACCAGGAAGATCTGAAGCCCTCTTCTTGGCTAGGACATAAGATGTGGGGGTGGGTGCCATGATCTCCAAGTTACCCCAAAGCTTTAACATGCAACACTCCCATGCTTTGTCATCTGTCACATGAAGGTGGATCCTGGCTGGACAAACTAGAATGGAGAGGAAGCGTTCCCAACAGGTCCACCTGCTGCTGTTGAAGACAGGGCTAGGTTTATCAGGCTCTCTGGATTGGGGAGAGCCACTAGCACCTTATTTTAGCTAGTAGAAACTAGGGTGGCAGCTTCCATGTTTTGCCAGTCACACTTTCAGAAAAAACCTTCCAGACTAAGTTCCACTTTTATTATTTTAATTTTTAAAACAAACCTGCTGAGAACTTCTTATTCAAGGCTTTCAAACATTTGAGGATACAAGCCACAGTAAAATAAGCAGACAGGAAATTGTTTGATACATCTCCACACCTAAATACACAATTTAAACAAAAATCTTACAAAATAACACATAGTTCTATGAAATGCACTGATTTTTTTAAATATAAATGGTGATTTTCCCAGTGACAAGAAAACAAAACAACTTCATTTGTAAAGAACTGCTGATTCTAACTTACGCGATGTTATAACACTCCAGATTACAGACTACGGTTTAACAAACAATGTTCACAACATTCTAACAGATTAGATACTTTTTTTTGTAGTGCTAGGGATCAAAACCAAGGTCTCATACTTTTTAGGCAAAATCTTCTATCCCTGAGCTATATTCGCAGACTACAATAGGTGTTTGTTCTTAATTTTATTTTTTCATCTCAAAGAGAATACAAACCCTCTAAGATCCAAAACACTGCATGACAAGTTACAATGTTATTACTGTTCTACAAAAAACTAGCCTGTACCATGTAGAGCAACTTTTGGGTGTCATCTGGGACCAGGAAAAATACCCCAGACTTACAGAATTAGAATGTTTTCTCTTGAATCTAAAAGTCATTTCTAGGAAACAACAAAAAGCAGGCGTCATTGTCATTTTGGTATCCCTCCAAGTTTTACTCAGTTATTGAACTTCACTATTGTTTTATAGTACTATCACATAAATCCGCAATTTTAAAAATGCTTAATTTCTATACATATTTATGAACTGAATTATATTGTCTTTTTTTCGTATTCTTCATAAATACATGTTTTAAAGGAAAAGCATTCACTGATTTTGAGGATGGTGTTGTTTTGTTCATTTTGTAATACTATTATATACATTCAGAAGTTTTAGAGTAACCTACAATATTTCCCACTATTTTCACATAGTTGTTAAGTCAGAGTAGAGAGAATTGTACTGATGGGTAATATGAGCTCAACATGCTTAAATTCCTTGCACAAAGTCAAAGTAAGAATAGAATCCAGGATATCAGACTTCTAATACAAATTTTTATATAAATAAGCTTATTTTATTTCAAGACATTTGATAATGAATTGAGTACCATGTACTCTGGAATTTGAGCTTTTTAATGTCCCAACAGAGAGACTGATTATTACATGATGCTAAGGAGAGAAAATCCACAATGTCACTCCAGAGACTATTTCAGAGATGTTGATCATATTTTTACAACTTTAACATACCTTTTGCCATCATTTATTAAGTTTTGTTTTACTTAGTTTAATAATAGAAAAGAGCTATTCAAAGAAATAGGTACTTTGAAACATGAATCTGCAAGGTTGCTACCAAATTTGTGGGAGCTTGCTCTTAAAATGTCACAGTACTAAATTTTCAGTCTCACATCACACCCTCCACAGCAGGCCTTGCAGAAACGGTCAGAATTCTTCAAAGTCCCATGAACAATGAGCAATCACTTTGCAAAATAGGAATCAATAAGTTACTCAGGGAGATCAATTTTCAGTGCATTAGTTTTTGTCACCAGATTCAGAGCATCAGTTATATCTCTAAAAACTTGTTCTGACACATAAAAGGGAACAAAACGACACTAGTACAAATACAATTCCTGATAATATTTCATACCAACAGAAGGTAAGCTAGGTGAAGCAGCACGGTGCATGGGTACAAAGACACACAGAATAGAAGCAGATGAGTAGGGCCATCTTTTTTCTCTAATCTCTTTGTTATCTTTTTTTCTATTTTTTAAAAACAGCTGGGGGAACTCCAGCCACAGAAAACTAATCCCATCCCCCAAACCCAGAGACCAAGTTCAGACAATCCCTTGCTTATTCCTCCGTTCTCTCTTCTTCTCTCTTCTCTAGTTTCCCAGGGCTTGCACGGTCATCCTTTGCCCTCCAACCTTGCTTCAGCTTTCTTCTCATTCATATTTCTTTAATCCAATAACCTTTCTAAATTTCCCCACCACAGGGTAAAACCACTTTACCAAGGGGAAAAATTTTGCATTCAAGCTTTCAATATATGCTCAGTTCTATTATTTATAATTTTAGATTTTCCCCCTATGGTTTAAGGTGCAAAATCAATAGTTAGCACAGTCGGACAGTTTCTAAGCTGTGCTTGATGCTATTGTTATTGCTAACTATACTATGTTAGCCAGAATGTCATATCTGTTGTAATCAATTGTTCTCCCTTCTGTAACAGTACTGGGAAATTCTGGGGTAAGAATCCCCCTGCAGTTCAACACTAAAGGACTGGGGCTAAGCCAAACAGAGTCCAACATCTCAACTTAATTAATTTGGAAAGTAAGATCTTGGGACGGACACAAACCAAGGATCTCCTGTACACAGAAGATGTTTCTAAAGAACAGAGTTTTCCTAAAGAGGACTTGACACTAGTGATACAATTTTTTAGATCATCCACAGACACACACTGCATGATCATCAGACACTCTACTTGGAAAAAGGATGGATTGAAAATACCTAAAGATATATAAAAAGTAGTGCTGAAGGAGCACACCCTGCCTCCAAAACCACAAATTACAAAAGTGGCAATTATCAGTTGGTGGCATTCATTGCCTACACTGCCTGTGTCCAGAATTTAAGTCCACAATTTAATAAAGTCAAACTCTTGTGGGAAAAAAATAGAAAAATTCTGGCACCACATTGAAAAAAAAAGCTTTGAAAAGAAAAATACACAAACTTCCCCATTGAAATATCCATCTATAAGAATGTAAATTGTCTCCTGAAAATGATGAATGATCAGGGCTTGCACTAAATATTAATAGGAACAAGATGGGAGGCCTATGATGAGCACAAAGATGAGTATGTGCTGGGAGCCTTTCCTGAAAGAGCAAAAATTCTTTGCTTTGAAATAGTTATGAAGTGTCTGTGAATTTTTACTTTAATGAAAGTCAGGTAGAAATGTAGTTTTGCTATGATTAATTTTACTATAAATCTTTGTGTCTCTAGCATAGAGACATAAATACATGGTAAGTCTGCTTTGGCAGGCTATGCCCAAAGTGAATACACAAATATTGAAAAGAAAGGTAATTGGAGAGAACATTGGAGAACATAAGAAAAAACAATATCCCAGTTCACTTCTGAATCTCATGTCATCAACTTTGGAGAATCAAATCCTGAAATACAATACTTTCAGAAGGGCTTTGTCTTAGTTACTTTTCCTTCGTGGCTAAGACAAAATACCCAACATGTAAAATTAAGAAAGGAAAGGTTTACTTAGCTCACAGCTGTGGAGTAGGTAATCAGCTGGCTTCAAGGCAGGGTGGCAGGGTGAGAGGCAACAGCTCAAGGTACCAGAAGACAGAAAATCCAACAAGAGCATCAAGAGAAGGAAAACAAGCCTCTTCTACTCCCTTAGATCACAAGCAGGCTACCTGCCCTGGCGTGAGTGTGGCACTCACACTGTCTAGATAGCTGTGTGTGAGTCATTCAAGTTTAAATACCTGGTTCAGGATAATATGCAGAAATAAATCTTCCATAGGGAGTAAAACCTAGGTATTGGGTGCATTTAGAATATATAATTCACACTTTTTTATTGTTGAAAGAAATTAATAAAATTCAATGACAAGACCTAGAAAAAGAGATTCACTTTCGATGGAGACCACTAGGAAGCAGCTTTGAATAGGATTTAAAATTAATTTAAACAAGAAAGAAGGGAAAAAGATATATTTATGTATCTATACCGGATAGCTTGGATAATCATACTGCTGATTTCTGCTGGTCTATTGAAAGGGGCAGTTAATGCTTACATTTTTTTCTTTTCTTTAATTTCATGTAACTTTTTTTTTTTACTATTTTTTATTCTCTTTAAAAACATTAAAAATTAAAAAAATTAGCCAATTGACTTTCTATGTTTACTTGTGAGTCTACCCAAGGCCTAGGTCTCGTGTCGGGAGATGGGCATTGGAGTCATATAATATATGAGCCTCTGTGTGTCACTCATCTGAACTGAGACCTGTAACTACAGGTAAAACCATGATTCCTCAAAGGACAAAAGAAGGCCACGGCAAAGGACACCTGGCTCCAACCTGGATTAACTAGATAAATACCGTAGATGCAGGCATCTCCTGGGTGGAGACCTTTCTAGAGGTAACAAAGCTCTCCTACATTAGCAGAGGGTCTTACTTGGAGAAGTCCTTGAGCTGACTTCTAAGGTCCTGAACTGTACTGATCACATCCCCACATTTCTTCATTATTCCTCTCCTTTGTTCAATAACTAAATTAATGCAGCATCCAGATAAGATCTTTGTCTTAGTTCCAGGGAATCTGAATTCTCTTAGAAGACTTTGAGGTTCCCAGAGCCTTAAAATTGTACTGCTTGACTCACTCATTTAAACCTTCACTGTACACTTTAAAATTTGTTTGGGAGATTGTGGGCCCAA
>NW_004524598.1:14115868-14160908 GCF_000260255.1 Octodon degus | reverse complement strand
GGGGCTGGCTGGCATGTGGTGCTGGGGGATTGAACCGTGGTTCCTGTGCTTTGCTAAGCTTGTTCTAAGTAGGTGCTTTAGACCACTGAGCCATCTCACCAGCCCCTGCATTGCACTTTAGATTAAAACTCCAACTGTATCAGTAGCATAAGAGTTATTAAAATCCACTCCCTTTTTATTTAATCCCCAGTCTTCTCCCTAATTATGGGACAACTAATGTTGTCATTTCAAAGACTATAGATTAATTTTGCCTGTTCTAGAATTTCCAGCAACTAGAAGCACACACTATCTTTTGTTTGGGTCCAACTTCTTTCACTTTAAATAATCTATTTGTTTATGTTGTTGCCTATCTCAGAAGTCCGTACTTTTCTATTGCTGAATAGTATTTCATTGCACACTGGACATGTGTATCCCCTGCCCACTTTTGTTTTTGTTTATTTTTATCTTTTTGTGGCTGGCTCAGCCCACCCTGGGGGCAGGGCCGGCACAGCATGTGGTGCTGGGGATTGATGCTGTTCCCGCGATTGCCTAAGCTTGTATAAGTTTGCCTAGGCAGGCACTTTACACCACTGCGCTATCTCGCCTGCCCCCTGCCCACTTTTGCCCAAATTTTATAGTACTATTCTCTCAGTACTTACTAAATGTATCACACAATTATGTTTGATTGCCTTCTCGAGTAAATTTCTTCTGAACCTTTAAGATCTGCCTTGCTGTTTCCACTATATAGAACACTCTTTTCTCATTCTTTATTTTCTAGTTTCTTCTTTTCATTTTAAGTTTCAGATTTTTAAAATGCCAACTCCCCAGAGGCTTTCTCTAACTAGGATACATAAAGCACCTCTGCACAATGTTTTTCTGTCTCTCCTTGCTTTCTGTTACAATTTGATCAGAGTTTGCAGTGGTTTCATTTTCCTGTTTATTTTTATTTATTTATTTATTTTTTGCATGTGTCTTTCCTTTTAGAATATTAAAATCTCTCTAGAGGCAGATTCAATGTCTATCCTGTTTCCAGTTTTATCACCTACATCTAGCGGAGTGTCTGACATATATAGAAGGTATTCAATAAATTTTGGATGATTAAATTAACTTAAGTATATAGCTATTTTAATTGAATTCAGTACTAAGATAACTTTGGGGAAAACATATTGCATTATGCAATATCTAGCTGGGCAGGTAGTGTAATAAAGAGGTTCACATAACAGTCAGTATACATGATATAAACTCGCTTTTGTGAAAGGTCAATATGATTCATTTATGTATTATATATAATAAGAATATTTTGGGTGGCATAATTTTTATCTTCTCTTTTGATATTTCCAAAAAGCTATACAATGAATATAAATTTCATAATTGAAGCTAATAAATTATATTTAATAAATTGCCCACATCTGTAGTTGGAAACCATGTCTGTGTCTACTTTTGTTTGAATTGTACTAGGTAGGTCTATTTTTAGTCTGAATTAAGAGGTGTTCATTATGGAAGTTAGAAAGGGGTATATATAGTAAGAAGTAAGAAGTCAGGATGAGGCTCCAGCTAATATCTTTTCTTTTATATACCAAAAACAGTGACCACACTTTTTGTATAACAGACTGCATAGTAATATTTTAGGCTTTGTGGGGCATTTGGTGACTGTTGCTACTTCTCAATCCTGCCTTAGTGTGAAAGTTACCAGAGACAAACATGTAACAATAGGTAAAACTGTGTTTCAATAAAATTTCACCTACAAAAACAGGTGGAAAGATGAATTTGGCCCCAAGGGCTTCTTCCTGCTAGTGCTCTACTGACTAGTGTAACTTCTAAAACTTTTTTTGCTTGCCTTTCCTGTCTAATGGAGTCAGATCATCTGGGTGCAATTTCTGGATTCCCTATTTCCAGGCAGTGTGAGTTGCTGAGCACATTACTTAACCTTTGCAAATTTTAGTTCGAGGTCTTTTCTTACATCATAGAAGTATGTGGATGAGTAGATAAAATAGTCTACATAAGGCATCCAATTCATTTCTTGGCACAGTAAGGTTTATGCTGGTTATTCCATTTGTCCCAGATCCATTTTTTGCACTGCTTTGCCCTGAGCTCTGGAAATTGTTCCATATAAATGACATCAGTTGGCTTCTTTGTTAGGGTGGCCTCCACTTGACTCCACCTCAGAGGAAGCACTGGCCAGAGATTGTAGGAGAGAGCCAGAATTATGTCTCCTCCTCTGCTCTTTTATTTCAGTACTGCTTTTTCTATATAGGTGGTATGTCCCCAACTACTGCTCTCCACAGGTACACCTGTGCCTGTGGCTCTTATTATCTCTCAGTATGTTACAGTAAAGATATTATCCATCCTTCAGCTTTCAGGCTTCACATATTTGCTGTCTGTGAAATTACTCCAGCCTTTGCTGACCCCTAATCCTGCCTACCTCTTTTTAAATTTTTTTAATCTTTATTTTTCCCATAATTTTATTGATAAACAAATAGCAATGAGACAGTTTCAAACCAAATTGGTAGGACAGTTTCAATAATTAACACATTGCATACATTCTTCCTAGTGGTTAATTGCTGTACAAGATGTGGACCTGATATCCTATTTACAAACACCATTAGAACAAATCCCTCTATTCATTAAGAGAATGTAACTATATATCTATCCTAACCATTTTGAATACACAGATACAAAATGGACATTCATCTGTATCCCCTTTTTTGTTTAATTCCGTTATTTGAATATTATAGGTGTGTAAACTCAGCAAAATATTCTAAAAGAGTCCAGTAGTCCATGATAATATTGGTTCTTCCACTTCACTGGAAAGATATTCCATGCTCCTGGATAGCAAGAACCAACATTATGAAGATGGCCATACTCCCAAAATTGCTGTACAGATTTAATGCAATCCCTATCAAACTATCATCAACATACCTCACAGAGCTATAGAAATCATTTGTAAAATTTTTTTGGAACCAGAAAAGACCTAAAATAGCAAAGGCAATCCTGGGCAATAAAGACAAAGCAGGAGGCATTATAATTCCTGACTTGAAATTATACTACAAGGCTACTGTGATAAAATCAGCATGGTACTGGCAACAAAATAGACCTGAGGATCAATGGAATCGATTAGAAGACACTGAAGCCCCTATGAACACACTCAGCCACCTTATCTTTGACAAAGGGGCGAAACATACTCACTGGAAGAAAGATAGCCTCTAACAAATGGTGCTTGAATAAACTGGCTCTCTACATGCTGAACACTAAAACTTGACCCAGGTCTATGACCATGCACTAAGCTAAAGTCAAAATGGATTAAAGATCTAAACATTAAAACAGAGATACTAAATCTCCTGGAAGAGAAAGTAGGAGGAACTCTTGAAGACATACGGGTAGGCAAAGAGTTCATGGACAGAAATCAAATCGCACGGGCAACACTGCCTACCTCTTGATAAAAATCATCATCATCATCATCATCATTGGATTGTCCTCATTTGAATGTTATAGTGAATTCTGTTCTCAGTGGAGACCCTGACTATGACACTGCTCTTTCATGTGAAGTATGATGACAATACTGGTAGTAGCTGTCATTTTTATAGTGATCAACTACTTCAAAATACTTTTCCAGATCTCTGAATTTCTAATTCATAGTATCCTATCCATTGCTTTGCTTCTATATCTTTCTGAGATAATTTTGGTTCATAAATATTGTAAAGCTTGGTACTTGCTTATGGGGGCTAAGAAAATCTTGAGGAATCAAACAACTTATTTTCTTGCATCAAAGTATGAAACATGTTTGAAAATACAATAATCTATACTACTGTGCCTTCTATTACATTCATCTAGGGAGTATTATAATGACATAAATCCTAAGACAAATATTCCAACAGTGAGACAACTACTCAGCATAGTAGGTGACGTAGCTATTCTTCTAACACTCTTCTTGCAAGTAGTGTTCAGAAATAGTGTGTATGTAGCAAATATAGGAAAGAACTATATTTCAGCATTTCTCAAGCTGAATGTCCTTGACAGGGAGTTTGAGGAGATAGTCATGGGCATGACAACCTTTCTATGGATTGGCCTTTGGGATAGAAGCTTTGAGCTAGGGTCACCCAATTATGCCATCCTTGCTATTTTCCTGAAGCTAAAGCAGATTAACTATAATCTGGTTACTACTAATATTTGACTTTCCTTAATGAGACCCAAATTTTGTGAATTGTGTGTATTAGCATTTTCTTATTTTCATCTTTCAAAATGAGACCATATTGGTCAGCATTTCCACTGCTGGGACAAACACGTTTGACACAGAAGATTTCATGGAGGACATGGTTTATTTGGCTCATGATTTCAGAGGTTACAGCCCTGCCAAGACAGAACGTCTCAGCAGCAGAGTGGAGCAAGGCTTCTCATGGCATGGCAGCCAAGACACAGAACACAGAAGAGTGCCGAGGTTAAAACAGCCCCAGATATTGTCACCAAAACCGCGAAGCACAAAGCAACCTTCAGAAGCACACTTTATTAATCTTCTCAGGTGTCTTTCACTCCAACGAAGCTGAAAATCAAGATTAACTGTCAAGAGTAACTTTCGGCAATCTCTACTTAATCACAAAGTATGATGAATCTGCATTTAGCTTCCACTTTGAATAGCACTGCTGGACTGTTTGATGCATCTGCAATCTAGCCAGTGGGTATCCAGAAAATCACTGTATTTTTTTCATTTATGGAATGAAAATTTAATTCATCACTTTTAACACACACATACACACATATACACACAAAGTCTAAATATTGTATTTAATTTTGCAGCTATGTTTTCCAGGAAAAATTGTTCATTACTCTAAGATAATTCATGCATTTATCCTAGTAAAATAACCTTTCTAAGTCAAGCGTGTTAGTGTATGCCTGTAATCTCACATATTTCAGAGATTGAGGCTAGAAGATTGCAAATTTAAGGCCAGCCTGTGCAATTTAAAAATCTTTGTCTCAAAAATTAAAAGGGCTGAGGATGTAGGTCAGCTGTAGGCAGCCCCTGGGTTCAATCCCTAGTACAATAACAACAATAATAATAATAACAACAATAATGTATCTTTTCTAGAATTATAGCAACAAAGATGATAATGATTTAAGGAGTGACATAGGGCCCTACATTATGACAGGTGTTTTATCTATATTTTAAAAAACTTTTTTATTCTCTAAAGAGAATAAAACAACAGAAAAAAAAGAATTAGAAATAGTATACAATTTCACCAAACAAAGTAACAAGAATTTGACAATGGTTACTGTATTGTATAATGTTGTCTCCAAGCAATTTATCAGCAATTCTTACAGAGCTTAGAGGGTGAGCACAGCTATGGCCTTTATTGTAAGGAGATAAAAACTTACGCACCCAGTGGGTATAAATGTCTTCCACAAGGTCTCAAAACTACTACAGGTTGAAATACAGATATATAGTTTTACTTGAAAAAAAATATTTTTCTCTGATAGTAGTTTGCAGTTGCTTTGTGGTAATGCTCCTAATTTGGAAATTTTACTCTCTGGAAATCTCAGACTCTGAAAACCAAGACTCTCTTCTTCATTCACTTTTTTTGCTAATGGTCACAGTAGATAGATGGAAGGAGATCAAGTTCCCAGGTGTAGGAAGGTTGGCCCAGACCTCTGCATTTCCTGTGGGGTCAGCCCCATGAGGCACTGGAAGTACAGGTGAGAGTGATATGACCACAGTCGGGTCCAGAGTTATCGAGTGTAGGAACAAGAGTGTCACAGAGATTTTGTGGTTGGATATTATCACGTTGGTGGTGTTGCTACTCCCATCACAAAAGTACTACTCTTACCATGAGAAAGCTCCCGCCCCCCCCCCCCCCCCCCAGGCATTGCATGCTGAGAAATAGCCACAATCCAGGAATCTATTTCCAAGAAACCACACCCACTGAACAGCTTCACCCCAGCTGGTCTGCTCATTGTTTGTGTCACCTCATAAGGTCCTCACAGAGACCCCTTCTCTCTCTCTGCTGGTAGCAGAGCAGCACAGCTCTGGGAAACTGGGTCTCAGGCTGCCACATTCCTCCCTCCTATGCAAGCAGTGGAGGTGTCTTAGGAGTGAAAGCGTGACTACAAAAGGTTAAACTTGCTGATAAATCTGTGTGTGCTCCAGATAGACAGAAAGATGGATAGATACATAGATAGATGATAGCTTTTCCAAAAGAATAGCTGGAACAAATGCATACACCAGGAAAACAAAAGCTTGTATAAGTATTTTTTTTTAATGTCTCACATTAGTTGAAACAAATTGGATAATTTACTTTATTTTTTTCATAATTTTATTGATAAACAGATAGCAATGAGACAGTTTCAAATCAAATCGGTAGTACAGTTTCAATAACTAACACACTGCATATATTCTTCTTAGTGGTTAATTGCTGTACAAGATGCGGACTTGAGATCCTATTTACAAACACCATTAGAACAAATCATTCTATTCATTAAGAGAATGTAACTATATATCTATCCTAACCACTTTGAATACACGATACAAAATGGACATTCATCTGTATACCCCTTTTTTTCTAAGTTCTGTTATTTGAATATTATAGGTGTGTAAACTCAGCAAAATATTCTAAAAGAGTCCAGTAGCCCATAATAGCATTGGGTCTTCTGTTTAACTGGCAATGTCAGAAATTGTTGACCTGAGTCCCCCACAGCTCAGCATAGCAGCATGGCTTTGCTTCCTATATTTCGTCTTCATACTTTTCTACTGGATGGTTAAGACCAAGGTAAAGCAGGACCTGTGCAACAAGAGTTGTAGCTTTTGGGTCTGAGAAGGTCAGTGAAATTTATTGTATAAGTATTTTAACACTAGATTTATCATGAGATTGACACAAGTTGCTTTTGACCCCTGCCTTTGGTGCTCAAAGTGGTGGCCATTAGTTGCCAGACATTTATTAGTATCACAGCGTGCAGAAGTGTTGATACATTTTATGGCTGAGGAGCTGTAACTTTATCAAGGTAAGAGATCAAGAAAAGCTGGGATTTAAACAAGGCTGGTTTTTCTCACTCTGAGGTTTATTCTCTTTTAAGCGCTCTCTCTCTCTCTCTCTCTCTCTCTCTCTCTCTCTCTCTCTCTCAAGCAATTATTATCTAAACAAACTATTGTTACTCCACAGCCACTGAGTGGTTGCCGCTTTCCTGAGCCCATGTCCTTCTCAGAACCCAAAGTGTCCTGCTACTCTGAAGCCCAACAGGTATCGATAGATTCCAGACCCAAGGCAGAAGGGATTTTCTCGTCCACCTCTTAGCACCAGGGTGATAAGCAAGTGCTAGCAAAATGTACTCTTAAAATTGATTAAAGCAAGAAGCTTTCTTCTTTTGTAATAATAGACAAAATTATATGGAAAAACACTAGTTCGAGACTGCTTTTGCCACATGAAAAGCAGCTTTGTTTTGTGCCTAACTTTCTTCCAGTCTTTATTACTCAGTGATTGTCATGGCACCAGAGATCAGAGGAAAGCAGAGGAAAACTAGGATATGCAGAAGAGTGCCTCTCCGTTCACACTGGTTTCCTCCTAAGCACAAACTTCTTCCCTGAAATAATTCATACCTTTGTTCTTGGAACACATACTCTAGATACTAGCTTTGAGAATTGGTGTTGTTTGTAACACACTCAAGTAGAAGTTTTACTGTAGGGTTGAAGACATAGCCGAAAGACAGATTGTGAATGCTATTTTGAAACTGATTTCAACAAATATTTACTGAGCTTATACTGTCTAGGTGTTAGAGGTAAAGCACTGAGTAAAGTAAACAAAAGCTTTTATGCTCACAGTATTTACATCCTATTATGGGAAAATAAGCAGGAGAGAAATAAAAGGTAAGGGCTGGGGAGATGGTTTAGTGGAATAAGCGCTTCCCTGGCAACCACAGGGGCCTGAGTTCAATCCCCGGTTCTGAAAAAAGAAAGAAAGAAAGAAGGAAGAAAGAAAGAAAGAAGAAAGAAAGAAAGAAAGAAAGAAAGAAAGAAAGAAAGAAAGAAAGAAAGAAGAAAGAAAGAAAGAGAGAAAGAAAGAAAGAAAAGAAAATGTACACTATGTTAGCTATGGTAACTACTACTATGAGGAAAAGAAAACCAGGAAAAGATAGTAAGGCATAATAGGATGGGAGGGACATTGGAATTTCGAGATAGAGTTGACCAGGGAAAGTACACTGAGTGACATGTGAGCATTTTAAGAATAGATATTGTTGAGAATAGAGAGTAATACAGTATATTAATTTTCTATGCTATAGAACCAATTACCACAAAATTAGCAGCCAAAAATAATGCAATCATTATGTGAAGATGCCTGTACATCAGGAACTCATGCCTCCTTAACTGAGTCCTCTGCAAGCTGTGATCCTGACCTCATCCAGGGACATCTGACTGGGAAGGGTCAACTATCAAATTCCCTCTGTAGACACAGTTTATATTGTTTCAACTGTAGGATCCATGGTAAGTGTCTTCCAGAAAACCAGCAATATGATGGAAGAGATATACAGACAGACAGACAGACAGACAGACAGACAGACACAGACAGACAGAGATTTACAGATGGAGATAGAGAGAGAGAGAGAGAGAGAGAGACAGACAGACAGACACACAGACAGACAGACAGACAGACAGACAGACAGACATAGAGGGATAGATATCAGGGAGGCAAAAGAGAGAGAAAGATACTTGGTAACCCCATCTCCTTTATATAACATCATTATGGGAGGGACATCCCATCACCTTTTCCACAAGACATTAATTAGAAATGAGCCAAGCTCTACCTATGTCCAAAGTAAGATTTCATAGAGGAGTAAATACCTGGAGATGAGCAATTGTGGAAGTTGTTTTAAAGTCTAATGACCACAACCACAATTAAGAAAAATAATGCAAATAGGAGGTACTAGGCAAGAAATAAAAGAATTAGACTGAAATAATAAAACAGAATGCTTTATGAACTCTTTACTCTCTTGGTGTCGGTGTCAATGCTTCTTTGTACTAGACATCACCAATAAGGACAAGATAAGCCAGAGAATTTTATATCTCTGGGCATCTTTTGGCATCATTTCGGGTCTGTCTTCATTGTTTCTTCACCATAACACCCCTAAAACTCTGGCCTGAGAGCTCATATCCATCAATACTCCTCAGTCCATCTTCTCTGAGGCAGAACGTCCCTACCCCAAACCCCCTCCAAGGCCAAGACACCTCAAAGTGGCAATGTAGGGCCCAGGTTGGGTATTCCCAGGAAGCAGAGGCCCTAAGTACTCTGGTTGTCTCTTTGGCTGAGTCATTGATCTTGATCTCCCATGCTTAGGGCTCCCTCGCCCTGGAAAGATGTCCTTGAGGCTGGATGACTGGTCAGAGTCATGGTTGCAGTACTTCCCTAAAATTGGCATCTTCCTTACACTGTCCTGGTGAATTCTTCTTCTGGTAACTTGTTCTATGTTCTAGGCCTTCCCAAGACCAAAGCCATAGTTCTACTATGTTTATGACTTGAGTCACCATTGGTGATTCCTTCCTGGACCACAAACTCTATTTTACCCTACTTAGCCTTATGTTTTTCCTTCTGCCTTTTGGCCAGCTCCTCAAGGTAGCTCAGGAATCTCCCCCACAAAAACTTTTACATTAAAAGTAAAACTGTTTCACTGTTGATAAACAATAATACATCACCCAGCCAAGGTTTCTTAGTGTTCAGGGCCGAAACTCAGGATTTGATACAATAGGTTGACAGTGTTGATGAATGAAAAGGAGTTTGTTCTCATTTTCTCTTGTTGGTCTGAATCCACATTTGGCACCCATCTCACTATTCTTCATTTACTCAGGAGGTTCACCCTAAATTTAGGTGTGTAAATTTGACCTGTTCATTGGTACTGCACTAGAGCTTGGAGTCCCATATGGTTGTCAAAGGGGAGAAGTACCCCGAATATATCTGTTCCTGACTGAACCCAGGCTAGACTTTTTGTGAAGACATGTAATTTTACCTTTTTCTTCCTGTGGCCCCTTGCCTTTCCACATAAAATGAGTACTGATTTTAGTGTCTATGGAATTTTGTGGCTTTCTTTCAGTGTTCTCCTGTCAAGGAATACCAAACACAGGACTATATTCATTTTACAGAAAAGTCAGCAAGTTTGCCTTCAAGCCTGTCAGAGTGGTTTGCCCTCTCTCCTCTTCTGTCTGTCTTCTCAAATTCTTTACACCTTTAAAATTTCTTGGATATGCTTTATTCCCTTGTCTGCAGACCTAATTGCCTCATGCCCACACAATCAGCCTCAAATCACAGCATAGAGACTGGTCTATGTCATAAAAGCCTCCCACAGCCTGCAGTTCCTTAACTTCTGTCATCAAGAAAATCTCTCTGACTCCACCCTTTTATTACCCCCAGTCCTCAGCCTGTTATTCCCAAATCACCAATTGAATGATTATTTAATATTTCCCATAAACACACTAGACTCAATAGGATACTCCATGCCAAAACCACCACAAGGTCTTTGTCCCAAGGACCTCACATTCTGATGTCACCCTGGTTGTTATCAACACATTACAGCCATAACTTCATGCTGGCTCCATGGAAAAGCACAGCCACAGAGAGCAGCATTGTTTCCAGATTTTTTTAGAAGGGACCATATCAGCTATTTAGTTCATGTGAGTCAAAATTCAGGCACTGCCTAGAATAGCCTGCACTAAGCAGACCTGCCCTTCACCTCCCAGGTGTTGAAGCTTTCCTTTCCATCATGGAGAGACCCTGGGTCCTGTGAGTCATCATTCTCCAGGTTATCATAGCTTAGATATGGTTTTGATAAAAGACAGTGTAAGCTATTGTAGCTCATTCCCTTAACCCTTGACTTGGTGTCTATTGCCCCAGTTTTCTAGTTCTTGCAATAAAGATTTTTCAGCTAAGCACACGGAAGCCCTGTTGGCTGCATAATGAACCATCAGATAGTTGTGGGTAGCACAAAGAACACTTAGTAATTGATTCTTCATGCAGTAGGGAGGAAAGGGTATGAGAAAGGATATGGCAAATCAACCCAATCTTTGAATCACAGCTTACTATGGGTATGATTCCTGTTCTCTAAGTCTCCGTTTCCAAGTCTGTAAATAATAATAAACCACATAAGGCTCTTGGTAGAAAGATATATACAGACACACCTTACACAATGCCAGGCATCTAATCAGTCACCCCTTTTGCAGTAGGCGTTAGTGAGTCTACAGTCAGCTCCCGTCAGCTAGGCTGCTCCTGGGAGCATTTCACAGATACAAGCTACCAATGTGATGGCCTTGCTGGCCTTTCCCAGGAGGGACACAAATTCAGAATTTGTCCTGCTGTCTTATTTTACCAATCTTGAGGACTATCCCCCAAAAGCGAGAACAAAAACAGTACGCTTCAGTTTTAGGCATGCTTATGAAATATGGAAACAGTCAGGAAACAGAAGATTCTTAGATCTACTGTAAGCTAATAGAGGCACCATAAAGATTTAGAAAAATAAAATAAAATACACTAGCTCTACATATATATATATATGTTTAAGGAAACGCAATTCATAATATCTCAATCTTGGAACTGGCCTATATCCCCATCAGTAGATAAATGGTTAAAGAAACTGTGGTATTTAGACACAATGAAATACCACTTTGCCATACAGAAGGATGAACTTGAGTGATTTGTACAAAAATAGATACTTTCTAAGAGCATAATGTTAAGTGAAATAAACCAGACACACAAGCTTAAATATCATATGCTTTCTCCTATGTGAAAAAGCCAAAATATAAATAAAGACTAAACAAAAGATAACAGGAAATAGGGAAATAGTCCTTTTGCAAAAGACCAGGAGACCAAGAGATGGGGTGGGGGGGAAGGTGAGGGAGAAACAAAATGAATTAGGATGGGTTTTGTACTTGTGCTAATGAAAGCAATACTATGTACATATGAAAGGCTTTGTGCCATTAAAAGGGATGTTTAATTGATTATTGTGATGATCAATGCCACCTATATCGTGTTGCAATCAAGGTGGACCCAGTGGATGAACAAGAGTGGTATGTTACCATGAAATGCCAAGAGTAGTTTTCTTTCCTGTGACAATCCTCCAAAATCTAGTGCTAGCCAGGTTTCCGGATGTTACAGGGTGGGAGATCTGAGAATGGAGGGAAAATAAAATCAATGAAGTAAAGGACCATGCTAGAAACCTCAAAAGTCTCAGCTTGTAAAGGAACTCCTCCCCTTGGTCCTTAAAATATGAAACTCTTTGTGTCAGAAAGCTCTTCGTTATATATAATCTCACATTTTTTTCCATCTTGAATCTCATTTTTACGGTGCACGTTAATAATCATTTTCCCTTAAGGTAGTAGTCAGTATAAATAAAATCAACTAGGTTCCCAGCTCTCTGGAATGAGGAGAAAGTACTGAAGAGAAAACCAAGTTTAAGTGAAATTGGGAACATATTTTCATGAATGGTGAATGTTTTCAAATATTTTTGCTAGTGCCCTCAACTATAGATTTAGATTGAAAAACTTACCTTAAGACATAGCTGAGTATTTGACAACTTCATTTGCTCGCCACAAGACATCGGCTTCAAAGACTCTTTATTAGGTGACACCTCCACAAAATGCATTGAATCAATGTGATCTTTTATGTATCTCATATCAGTAACAAAACAAGAATGCTTAACTAGAAACATGCAATTGTTCTCATGTTTAGCTTCTAATATAAACGAAATATGGAGTAACCATGTACTAATAGGGTGGAAATGAGGTTCATAAAGCCTTGAGCTATTCTTTAACTTTGGGTGGTATCATAAATCATAAGTGAAAAGAAAACATTTGTAGTCAACATTTAGGCTTTGTGTTTCTTGATGGCCTTATGGATAGGCTAATCTATCTATGGATAATTTGATAAGTGATACTACCTCATTGGCACTTTCAGAAGAAAACAACTGTTCATTTCTTTCAGAAAGCACCACATAGATATATGCTAAGGCATTTTATTATATCAAGCAGAAGTCAGAAACCTCTTGCCAAAGCCATCTGTTAAAATTTTACACCTATTTAATGCATTAAAAATGTGTATCATGAACTTTCACTTATTTGGATGTTAGTTCATCCAACTTGTGTTGTATGGGGACAGAAAGTCAAAAATACCTTTGCCTGTCAAGTCCCTCCTTGATCCTGTGCCTCCCTTCTCTTCTAGCATGGTTTTAAAGAGTCTAGCCTTCCACTAGGAAGACAGTATACAATGTGTTAATTATTGAAACTGTCCTACCAACTTGATTTGAAACTGTCTCATTGCTATTTGTTTCTCAATAAAATTATGGAAAAAAAAAGAGTCTAGCCCTACAGGTCTGCAGAAGTAAAATTAAATTCAAACTAATTCATACAAACTTGCAGCTGTGTGGATCTTCAAAGTTTGAAAAATATTTTGGCATAATCTTATTTGAGTTTCTCAATTATTCTGTAGGGTTAACACAATGAGCAATATTCCCATTTTTCAGTTAAGGAAATTGAAGATGAAAGAAGTTTCCATGATCCCCTTCAGATTATCTAGCTAGGAGCTAGCAGAGTCAGGCCTTGAGCCCAACTCACCTGGCTCAATTCAGTAAGATCTTTTCTAGACTGCCCCGGTCATGGATGTCAGGTTGAACTCTAAAATGACCTCTGATTACCTTCACTTGTGTACATACTCTCCTATGGATTGTCTAAGGTGCTTTTTTTTTCTTTTAAAAAGTTTACGAATCTCCAGTCAAAACCAACAAGGTATGTCAGGTACACCTCTCCAGAAGTGTGATTGCTACATTCCCAAGCAGACCACAGGATGCACACCACCTGGAATGTCCTCAGAAGGCTCTGTCATAGAAAGATAACAGAGTAAAGTCCCTGTCTTTACCATGGTGCTTTTGAATATGTTGAAATACAACACCTATGACTATGTTACTTTATATGACTTAAAAGGATTTTGCAGCAGCTGAGCTGAAGATGAGGTGATTAACTAGTGAGCCTGATATAATCAAATGAAATTTTTAAAAATCAGAGATAGAAATTAGAAATCAGAGATAGAAGAATTTAGTGGGGTTAATGATACAAGAAGGCCTTGATGTGAGACAGATTGTCCCCTGCTTGCTTCAAAGGGAGAGATCTCTTCATAGCCAGAAATAGGGACAGCCTGTAAGATCTGATAGCAAACTACCCCATGTCTGTTCCCAGGACTCTGCTGAATGCTTTTCTGAGTAAGGAAAGACGGAGCCATTTCCCCTATCTTCATGGATTAGAAGTGGGCAATGTGATAAGAAGTGGGGTAAGATTAAGCAGATAAAGAAAAAAGTAGTTCACAGAGTTCTCTGAGCAACAATTACTGAGTGACTACTGAGAGATTCTTCCAGGTTCCCAGCCATCAATGAGGACAGATACCTTGTACAGGATACATGGAAATGACATATTCAAATTTAGCCCTTAGTGTACCAAAAGACTAAAATGAACAAATCAATTTATTACAAATATTTTAAAGTGCACCTGTTCTCTAGGTTTGCTGGAGCACATTATTCTAATTTGGAAGAAGGTATTTGAGTCAGTAAGCCAACTATTATGCAAATTTCTGTTTTATTTCTGCAAAAGTTCCCCATCACCACCACCAAAAAAGGGCATATATGGTAGTTAAGTTAAAGAAACAGTTATATATATCAGAAGATCATCTCAGGCCGGGGAGATAACTCAGTGGACTAAGTGCTTGCCTGGCAAGCATAAGGACCTGGATTCAATGAATGATACCAAATGCTGTGCTGGCCCTGGAACCCCAGGTGCACTGTGCCAACCTCTGAACCCGGGCATGGTGGTACACGCCTCCCACTCCTGTGGAGGCTGAGACAGGAGGATCACTAGGAGTCTGAACTGCATAGCAAGACCCTCTATCAAATAAATAAAGAAGTAAAACATTTTTTAAAAAGGTCATCTCCAACAAAAGTAATAAAAATCTACTTTGCAACTTTCCTCATAATTCGTCAATTACCATTTTTGCAGCAACGTTAGATATCTTCTTTTCAGACAGTCATTACAGTTTAGGAGTTTAAGTGAGCCAGTTTAAATAGGAGTTCCTTTAACTATGTGTAATAAATGTACTTTGACAGTAAACTGGGGAAAGGTGAGAAATTCAATATAACTGTTAATAATGGGAGTTAAAACTGAACATCTATTGAAAACAGTATCTCAGGGAAACTACATAATGTTTAAGCTTGAAATTTCTATGGTTATTCTGCCATCACCATTTCTCCATTAATTGAGTGATAAAATGAAGTTCCATTTGTTTTCTAATGATATTTTTCTCAAGTCGGCCTTGTTAGAGGATTTGTTTGGAAACTTCAAATTATAGAAATCAAAACCAAAAGTGACATTTTAAAGTTTATTTTTTAATTACTTAAAAGAGAAAGATAATTTTTAAACTGTGATTTAATTTTTCTTTTTTACTTTGAAAACCAAAATTTTACATTCTAATTTAATTCTAAAGAGACTCAAAGTTTAATTTTGCAATATCTTTCTTCCTCTTCTGTATCTCTCTTCTCTTTTCTTCCCCTTCTTCTCTTTCACATTATAAATTCAATATCTTGACTGGAATGTATGACTTCCATGCTGTAATCAGTGATTAACGAATTAACTATAGATTTTAAATTAGGAAGCCCCACTATACACACACAGATTTAATTGTAGTGAACAACTGGGCTTAGAAATGACCTTCCCGACACTTACCAGTGTCATAGCCTGGGTTAGGAAGAGGTTTGCCTTGGGGAATGGGGGAATGTACACTTCATAAGACAAATACTGGAGCCATGTGTTGTTTTCTACACAGCCCTGCTTCCATAGTCAAGGTTCTTCATTAGCCTGTGAACTTCAAACAGATGAATTTTCCTTCAATGAGCAAATAATTTTCTCTTCAGAAAAATACGTACAACTAATTTTAATGTGCCATGAAACAGGAGTGCCAATGATAGCATAAAGGGGTTTGTTTTTAAATGCAAGGCTTTTCTTTTCCTCCACAAAAGAAACATACATTTACTTATTTCTTTACTTAAAGACATGCCCGCCCACAAACATCTGAGAAACATCTGTAGACGCAATGCCAAAATGCATAGTCGAATTTTGACTCACACCTCACCACCCACCGAGACCCCTGTCAGCTCACAATAAACACCTTTCTAGCATCTGCCCCAGAGAAAGAAACGTCACATTATCCGAAGGTCAGAGCAAACAGATGTCACTTATTGCAGACCCTAATCATATCCATATCCAACCTTAGGAGGCCTGCGGTGAAAGCTCACTTCAGGGGTAGTGCTTCTTCCCACTGGAGATGCTTGTTCCTGTGCCTTCCCTCCCTCCAAAGCTTGAGCAAGGAAGGTCCTTGGAGGGGCTGTCTCTGGAGGCTGGCTCAAGGCTGCTGACAGAGCTCTTGATTGAGTGCTGGGGTCAGGGAGGCAGCCAGGAATGCTTCATAGCTGGCCCACATCTGAGCAGCCTCCCAATGCTTCTCATTCCAAAAGACTTATAAGAATCTCCCAAAAGTCAGGGTGTCTATCAAACCCCCTGGATGTGTATGGAAGGCTCAAGACCTTTCTTCTCTGTCTTTGTTACTCTTTGAACAGACAGATCTGTTTTTCCTTCTGTAGCCTTCATCATGTTCAATAGAATCATTTTACATCTCTGTCTTGAAGGAGAAAGTTTGAGTTCTGGAAGAAAAGAAAGAAGGGAGGGGTAGGGGGAGGAGGCATAGAGGGGGACACCGAGGGAGGAAGGGAGAGAAGGAGGGAAGGAAGAATAAAAGAGAAGATATAGGATTTTTTGCCTACTTGTGAAAAGCTGGTATGCCTTCAGCTCTTCTGTATGGGAGATTCTGGTCAGAGATCAAAAGAACAGAATGCTGATAGAAATCCTACTTGTAAATACCAGGATGGAGATGTTTCTTCTGGGAAGACGGACTGCATTGATTGTTGGACTGCAGATGATCTGTGCTATGGCTTGGAAGAAAGTTTGTCTGCATTTCGTTTGTGTCCAGAGACTTTGCCTGAGACTGAGATTAAGTGCAGTGGTCTACTTAATCTTGCAAAAGAAATCTCAAGGCAGGCAAATGTGGAGACAATGGTGTGGCTATCACTGGGGGCTTTTAATCAGATATATGTTGACAGTCAAGAGCAAAGAACGCAGCAAGACGATTCAAAGTTTTGTGAGTTTGGCCTAAAAGGGAGCACCAGGAAGGCTATGGACTGCAAAGATATAGCTGAGATCTCCCTTGCCCAGGAGGAACAGGAAAGTAGAAAAGATATCCTGAGGACATCACAGAAGGTAGCAGGTTCTCACACTTTGCAGCCTCAGAATCACAAGGATGAGGGACTTTGCTTTGAGGAGGAACCTGCAGACCTCCACGTTCCAGAATGGAGGCAGTGGCCATACCATATTGCAGGATGGCACTGGCACAGAGAATTTGTTCCTTTGAATCAGGGTCAGAGTGCTCAGCAATCCATGTACTTGACTGCTATAGCCAAGACAGAGGAAATCCTGGTTACTGCTCCAGCTGGTAGCAGCCTTTGGCATCATCCACATGGCAATGGTTTTAGGCACATTCAGAGTGCAGGAGTTCTGAGGTTAAGAAGGCTTCCACCTAGATTTCAGAAGGCCTTGGAGGCCAGGCGGTGTGCCACTGAGAGGGCAGGGTGTAAATCTGTGAGTGACAAGCTTATTTAATGGAAACCTCAGAGGTTTGAAAAAGCCAGGAATATGGATTGTCTAAGGAAAGCTGTCAAAAGGGAGAAAAGCTTGGCTAAGAGAGAAACCATGGGAGCTACCAGAAGTGCCGTAAGGGTGGAGCCATGTAAAGCTTTTGGAGCTCACAACTCATTACAGGTTGCTTTGGATGTTCCACAAGAACTAAAGTACCTAACGTTTGCCCTTCTGGATTTTGGACTTGCTTTGGTCCCAAGGGTTTGTGTCTTCCTGTGTATACCTTTCAGAATGGAAATGTTTATCTTGTGCCTTTGGATGTTGGAAGTGTTTATCTTTTCATTTGTACAGGACTCATAGATAAGACTTTGCCTTAGATCTTGGGACTTGGACTTTTCAGCAATGTTGAAACTGTTAGCACTTTGGCAACTCTTGCAGATAGACTAAGTGCCTTTTGCATAAAGGGGTGTGCATGAGTCTTTGGGGAGATTCCAGTGGGGGGAGTAGAATGCTACAGTTCTCAAGTAATATAATGCTGATAGACTTAATAGTGATTCTTAAGGATTTCTAAAGCTGTATTATTCCTAATGATAGTTAAACCTGTGTTACAATGTTGAAGTTGTGAAATGTTTATGAGCATGTCTTTGTATCTGGAGACTGGTTTAAAGAAGTATGTCTAGTTGCCAGGTTGACAAAGGGTAGATTTTAATGGCTGACACATTGTGTGTCAACTTGGCTGCATCTACTCTGTGGTTCCAAGTCCTGGGGAGTGGGGGCCCCACCCCATGGGATGAAGAGGGCCCTGACTTAGGGCATGGAGAGGCCCACCTTAGGGCATGGAGGGCCCACCCTAGAATGACTGAGCACTTAAAGGGTATATAAAGGGGTTAGAAAGACTTCTACACCCCATTTCCTTGGAGGAACTTGATTGACACAGCTGTGCCACTTTGGTAGCACTTGGATCTTGTATCTTGGATCTTCACAGCAGCCTCCACCATTTCCTTGGAGGAGTTCCAATCATCAGTTAGTATGGAAGGAAGAGAGAGAGAGGTTTGATAGTGGCTGCAGCTGCTGCTCCTCCTCTGCTTGTCATTGTTTTCTGCCACCATGAATTGCTGCTGTCTTCCTTGGAGCCAGCTGAGTAGAGGACAGAAACCTCAACTATGTGTGAGCTAAAGAAACCTTTTCTTTCTTAATTTTGAGTGTCAGGTTTTTTGTCTTACCAATGAGTCCACATCCTTTCTGAAAACTATTTGAGTGCTTGACAAGGTGGCACATGCCTATAATCTCAGAACCAGGGAGGCTGAAGCATCATCATCATCCCTGGGATTTTAAGGCCATCCTGGGATATGAAATGAGTTCAAGGCCATCTTGAGCTGCACGGCAAGACCTTCTTTCTTTTTTTTTTTTTTGTGGAACTGGGGATTGAACTCAGACCTTTGCGCTTGCCAGGGAAGTGCTTATTCCACTGAGCCATCTCCCTGGCCCCCCTTCTTTCAAAATGAAGTAAAATAAAATAATTTGAGCTTTTCCAGAATTTCCTTCTCATTTCCATTGATTTTTCTAGATCTTTTCAATCTGAAAAAAGTTTTATAATTTATAGATAACATATATGTTATAAAATGCTAGTGGCTAATAGTAAATCACTCCTTCTAACATGTAATGGTTCAAATATAATGGAAGTTTATTTCCTACATAAGTTCAAGAGCACACGTGTCTGATTGGCAGATGCCTGTTTTTAAGTGGTGAGATGGTATTTGGTTTCCTTCCTTCTTGTTCCTCTGTCATACTATCCATATTCAAGGTGTACACTCATAATTTACTGTGAGTCAGTGGAAGAACAAACAGTATTCAGAAAGATTCTGCATGGAGGACATTATAGACTTATCTTGATAATAGTAAATATTACACCTGATTACACTGCAATACATAGAACTCGGTCATATAAAGCATGTCTAAAGAGGCTAGGAAATCAAGTCCAATTTTGATTCTATGAAAAAGAGGCAATTTTTTTAATGATTCTTTAATGAGGGCTCAAAATCAGACAAACTTAAGTTCAAATTCTAACTCTGTAATAAATTCATGTATATTCTTCACATATCTTAAAAGATGGACAAAGCACCTGCTTATCCTTAAAGTAGACATATGAATGGCCAAGAGGTACATGAAAAAGTGTGCAATCAAAGCCACAGTGAGCTATAACCATGTACCTATTAGAAAGACTATTTTCAAAAAGATGAAAGTTAGGAAGATTTAGGGAGGCTGTAGAATACAGGAAGTCTTGTATACTATTGGTGTGAATATAAATTAGGATAGCTAATTTATAAATTAGCTATCTATATTCCTAATTTATAAATTAGTATAGCTAATTATAGCAAAACTGAGGCTCCTCAAAAAGTAGAAATAGACCTTCTGTGTCATCTAGCACTCCCTGTTCTGGTTATGTATCTATGGGAAATGAATTTGGGATGTTGAAGAGGCATCAGTAGTCCATGTTTACTGCAAGACTATTAACAATAGGCAGCATACAGAATAAAGCTTAGTATCCATCAGCAGATAAATGTATTTTAAAAGTGTGATTTGTATATATGTCTATCTACAATGAAGTACTATTTATCTTTTAAAAAGTAAGGGAGTGCAATAAGTTTCAACAACATGGTTGAGTTGGAGGATATTGTGCTACAGGGAGTAAGTCAAGAATAAAAAGACGAGCACTGTATGATGTCACTTAGATGTAGAACCTGAAAAGTTGGGCTTACAGAAGCATAGAGGGGCCGAGGAGATGGCTCAGTAGAATAAGCACTTCCCTGGCAAGCGCAAGGGCCTGAGTTCAATCCCCGGTTCTGCCCCCGCACTCCCCCTGCCAAAAAAAAAAAATCCAACTTTGGGGCCAGGGAGAAGCGTAGAGTAGCATTCTGGTTACCAGAGACCAGCAAGTAGCAGAGAATGTTGGGGAGATGCTGGTCAAAGCCTACAAAATTTTAGTAACATGAAAGAAATATTTAAGGTATACAATGCACAGCAAATGGATGCCAATAGTTAATAAAAATGTGGACTTTAAAAATGTTAACAGTGTGGATTTTATTTATTTTTTTAATTAATTATCTATTTGATGCTGGGTCTCACTACACAGTTCAGATTCAAAGTGATCCTTCTGTCTCAGCCTCCCCAGAGCTAGGATTACAGGCATGTGCCACCATTCCCAGTTTCTGGGCCAGCACAGTGCAGCTGGGTTCTGGGGTCAGTGCGGCATGGAGTACTGGGCATTGAACCTGGGTCCTTACACTTGCCAGGCAGGTGCTTAGAACACTGAGCTATCTCCCCAGCCTGAGAGTGTGGATTTTAAATGTTCGCTCCATAAAAAAGACTATGTGAGGTTATGGCTATGTTAATCAGCTTGATATAATCATTTTATAATGTATATACATATCAAAACTTCATTATACACTATATAATATATAAATATATTGTAATTGATATATATTACAAAGAATATATGACTAAAATGTATTAATTAATGTTATATATGCTTTTAATTGTAAACTATACCTCAATAAAGCTAGAGGGGAATGAAAAAGCAGTATCATAAATTGACAATGCAGGGGTTGGGGAGATAGCTCAGTAGAATAAGTGCTTGCCTGGCAAGTGTGAGGGCCAGAGTTCAATCCCCAGTTCTGCAAAAAAAAAAAAGAAAGAAAAGTTTCCCAATAAATTGAGAAGGCATCTCTTAATGCATCTGCATACTGAGCCCTAACAAACTTTTACATAGCACAGGGAAAAGCTGACTTCTTTTTCTATTTCACAATATTTCATTGGATGAACTGATAGAATTTGGAGGAAATAAATAATAATCTTATATAATTTATTTGTCCTTTGGCCCATTAGTGTGCTTTTTGATCTGCAATATGGCAACTAACTTTATAAAATCTTATAAATAAGTGAAATTGGTACTTCAAATATAAAAGGGAGATGGTGTGGGATGAGATGTATCATGTATAGGTACCAATTTCCTACACTCAATGTAATTATCATGTACTATAAATGTGTACTCTAAACATGCAATAAAAGTAAAAAGAAATTTTAAAAAACTTTCAAGGTGCCTAATTTAATTCAACTATAATGACAGTTTTCAAATTTTGTAAACACAATAATGAGCTAAACTTGAAATTCCCTTCAAAAGCTCAAAGCTTGCCAGTCTTAAGGGTAAGTCTTCATAGACAGTCTAGGTTCAGACAGGCATTTTTGCCATTTGAAAATCGAAAGTCACTCTATCAACAAAATCTTAGCACAAATGAAAAGATCACGATTATTTTTGATAGACTGTGGAAATCATATACTACATTCACCTCTTTTTTGTTTCCTTGGATATTTTGATTCATTTTATGTCTCTAACTTTTATTTATTGAATGTTTTTGTACCAGCAACAGTGGAAGTGTGCCAGAGCTGAACTCAGCCGCTTCCTTGAGAATGTTGTGTCCAGTTGCTAATTTCACTACCGGAACCATGTTCCCTTGCGTGCTGGCCTATTTCCACGCATGCCTCCACTGGAATAAAGGGTCTGACAGTTCTGTGGATAATGGTAAACATATGCAGCCAAAGCTGCTCAATTGTTTTAGAGCCAGAAAACATTAGTAGGTATTTCAGTTGCTGGCAACAGAAAAATATCACTGCAAGGAAACTGATCAAGTATTAGAACCCAGAGAATACTGCAAATGGATGATTTTAATGCACGGTGAGATTCTTCCTTCTTTTTTTCAATCATTGCCTAATTATAAATGAAAGCCAGACTATTATTACAACTCCAGCCTTTAAAGCTACAAGGGGAAAAAGCTGGGTTGAAGAGGAAAGAACATTTCAACTTGTTTATTTTGGATAATATCCCCATTTCAAGTTAAGCCTTTTGATTCCTTAAGTGTACAAGAGAACTTTGACTTCCCTGAGTACACAAGGGAAAAATTACACATTGTGATGTCATTGCCTCGCAGATTTCTCGTGTGACCAAGTTCATTAGTCTTGCTGTCAATGTCAAGAGACATAGAAGAAAATACTTTAAAGAGAATGCTACCTTTGTGTAAAAATAAGTACTATTCATCCCTACATGCATTTCTTTAGCATTGTTTCCTAAATTCCAGTGAAATTTTAGAGAGCTATCTTAAAATGCTGAATGGTATGCTAAGCGCTTTTTAAGGAGAGTTCAAATTAGAATTAAAACAAGAAATTACAAGTGATACAGAATTTCACTTAACAAAGTAACATGAATTTCACAGTATTTGTTATACGATGTAGTGTTGTCTTCCAATCAGTTATGGTATGTCACCAGTTTAATAGAAATATTAATATTCAATGACAAGGTAAGAAATTCTATGATTACTATCTTTGTTGCATTATAATTTTGATGTATATAATTATTTTATGATTATAGGAAATCTTTTTATCCAATACTGAGTGAATACAAGGGGTCTTGTTTATGCTGACAAATTGATACAGAGGTCCCTTGCTTCCTGTCTATTTCTTCTGGCCAATCCAGTTTAGCAGCTGACTTCTCATTTACCTGGAAAACCATCTCACATCCCTTGCCTTTTGCTTTGTTTTCCTGCTCTCTGGATGCCTAGAATTTCCTTTTAATGTAATAGGGAACCTGCCTAGTTCAGTATTTCCAAGTTGGAATCAAGCGATTCAGCTGCTAAGCAGAGATTTTCTTCCCAGACTCAGAAAAAAGGCTGAGAAACAAATTATACATACTCAAAGTAGAGAAAATTGGACATATATTTAGATTCAGGAGATTTCTACTTGAGTACAGGTGAATGTAGAATGAAAATTCTAGGAGGGCTTAGACTTCTGAAAGGTCAGCTGGAAATAAATAATTATAAAGTGTTTGGTAGCATCCCTGGCCTAGCCACTGAATAACTGTTATGCCATCATCAAAGATGTCACAACAATAAATATATCAAGATGTTGTCATATGTCTTGGGAAGGTGGGTAGCAAAATCAGCGCTGGTTGAGACTGCCTTAATAGACAAGTGCCCAGAATCCTTGAGATGTGAGTGACTACGTGCTGGTCTTCTACTTTAACAACAGTGATCTAAACTGTGGGAGTGAATGGAGCACCAGGATGCTTGATGTGAGGAAGGGAAGGACTGAGAGTGATGTAGGATGGGACCACACACAAGAAATCAAGCAAACAATGCATAAACTGCCTCACTTCCTTTCTGGACCCCATTGAAAACACTGTCTGTGATTTGCCTAGAATAAAGCACTCTGGTGATAACATGAGCCCGTCAATCTAACTGTCACACTCTACATTTGCATCCTCTAGGGTTGTCAGCAGATAGGTGCAGATCTGCGCAGACAAATGGAAACAGTCCCAAAGCCCTGTCTCAGACACAGCATAAAGCAATTCCTCAATCACTGTGGAAGGAAAGATGGTCAGGTGTTCCATTTACTCTTATTTCATGGGTGAGAAAACCAAGATTCCAAAAGTTGAGGTGATTTCTTCTGGATTACATGAGAACAACTTGGATCAATTCCACAGCCATACTCCATATACCTGAGCACAGGAAATTGAACCCAGGCCTTCACAATGAACTACACCCCAGGGTTATTTTTTTTTAAACTCTAAGTTTTCCAGTTTCCCAGCCTGGGTTGAAACCTCTCATCCTTCTGCATCAGAGTGCTGGGTTTACAGGAGTATGTCACCACTACTTTCATCATGGCCCTTCCTGATTCCTCTAAAAATGAAAGATAAATAGTGACAGCTAGTACATGCTTAGGCCATCAGTACATCTAGCAATCCATCCCCTGGGCAGAGAAGGTTAAGTATGTCCTCTGACCAAGGGGGAGATTACAGAACATGTCAGCTGAGATGATCAGTTAGCATGGCTCCGTGGAACTCGTGTTGAATATTAGGCTATGGCTGCATGTTCTCCCCAAGAAGAAATAAACAGTTACTTCTCCCCTCTTTAACATCCAGAATCTGATCTAGTTTGTAGGAAAACAAACACTGATTTGACTGTTACTTTAACAATGCTTTAAACAACTTCTTGAACTCGTTTAGCTGCTGCTGCCCTGGGTTCTATTGTTTTGTTTTTGACATCATCAGATTTTGATCAAAGAGTTCACAAAAATTAGAAATACAAGGAGCGGATCATATTGTGCATCAGCTGCCAGCAGAGAACAGATGAGACAATGCCAGGGTTTATCACAGGCTGGGAACCAATCAACCAACAGTTGCAAACACTGCACAACTTTGAATGATTTGAAATCTGTTTATAGTGCTCATTATGACAATTAAGCTGAATGATATTACATTAATAAACATTCTCTGAGAAATGGGATGATCTAGAGAACAGTACATATGACAGATCAAATAATGTTTCTTAAAACAAATACATAATAAATAGAAACAACAAAATGAGGAATAAACCTTTCAAGAGTTCTAGAACTATTACAGTGGAATCATATTCTCTCATAACCTAGTAGCACCATGTGATCTCGTTTGTAGAGGTTTTAAAATATAATGGTTTAAAAAGACTAATGTTCTTTTAAAAAGCTGCACAGAAAACAAACTAGAAACCATCAGTAATCTTCACTTCTAAGCAATTATATACTGGTTTGGGGATATTTTAATTTAACATGATTTTGATATATTTATTACATATATTTTATCTTAAAATGATAAATATCTGATAAACATAAAAACACATAAGCCATGAAGTGCATTAATAAAAAGATACCCATGAACCTAGAAGTCACACCAGGATATGGAGAATTAGAATAACTCAGACTGTTTTTTATATTATTTCCCTCTCATCTGCCTGATTTTTCCCCTAGTCCTAACCCAAGGGAAAAAAACCTCTATCCAAGGAAGTTCTCATTTGGGGGTGAGTCAACTCCTGTAGAACATTTTGCAATGCATGGGCATGTATTTGGTAGTCAGGGGGAAGAGGGGATGTGGATAGCACCTCGGGATACCGATGAGTATCTAGTACCCAGGATAGTCACACCAAGGAAGTAACTATTCCAACATATCAAGAGTTACAAGGTTGGAAAACCCTGTTCTATTTTCAGTGTTAGATATATCACGACTGTGCCAAAATGTTAGCTTTGTCACACATACGATCTCCTAAAAATCCTGTTGTTCTGTGTCACTGCTTTTAGAATCTTGCAAGAACATTCAGCAGACAGTGATTTATTTTTTCCTCAATAGTTCATTTCTACTGTTCATTCATGATTTTGCCAATTTGTTTGCACGAACATACTTTCTGTCTCTGTAAATAGGTCAACTTTGCTTATTATTCTATTATCACTGTTTTGTTTACTCTTTTACTAATTTGAACAATGCTTTTAAGAACATTTTTATGCAAATCTACCAGAACCCTGAAAAAAACACCCTGTGCAGTGCACATCAAGATGCAAAAGTACTAACTTGTAGGGAATGTGACCCTAAAGGTTCAAAACACAATACAGCTTACAATGTGACTGTTGAAATGTACATGTTGACAATCAAGGTATCAGCCCTGCCTTTACCTGCATTTTCTCCTGCATTAATTATTTGCTAATGGTCTACCACCTAGCAGGCATTAAATGGCTAATCAATGTAGCCTTAGTAGCATTCCCTGAATTACTAGCAACTTTTTACATCTTTTTATATGTTTATTCATCATTCACGCTTCTTCTTCCCTGAGGATCTTACTTTGCTCTAAAGTTTGTCAGTGTTCTCAATATTAGTTGTTGGATGAAAAGTCTTTCCTGTTGGCTTATGACATTTCTTTTATTGTATAATGTGTTCTCCTATATACTAGAGTCTGTTTCAAAGTTATCCATTTTGTTTCATTGACCTGTCAATTCTTTGCCAATATCATGTGGTTTTGATCACCAGAGCTCTATATTACATTTTACTGGTAGTGTGAGGCTCACTTCAATATTCCCATTGTTCAAGATTTTATAAGCCATTCTCATCTTTATTTTTATTACCTTGCTCAATCTTAGAATATTTCCTGTTAAAACAAAAAAGGTTTAAATTTTGATTGACAAAAAAGTAATTGATTTTTTATAGTTTGTCTTCTTGTTAAGAAATAGAATATGGCTTTCTCTTCTTTGAAATTACTTTCATGGCTTATCTAATAAAACTCATAGTTTTGTATATTTGCCAAATTATTTCAGACTTTACTGTTGTAAATGAGATTTTCTAAGTGATTTTTGACTGCACCAAAAAAAGTGACTTTGGCTTTTCATCTTGTGCTCCACCGTGACTTGTCTTCCCTAAGAATTTTAGTTGTGTTTCTTCAGTTCTAGACTAAAATGGCGGCACATGTGCATAACTTCTTCTTCTCAGTAGCCACTCCTTTCATTGCCCAGGGTCGTCTTACTTACTGCCTTAGTCAGAACCTCAAAACCAATAATAAAAATGATTCTTCTTCATGAGTTTCTTAGGCACACTACCCAGGCTGTAACACATGACATTGGCTGTGGATTTAATGCAGATAATTTTCTAATCATGTTGCTTTTTCCAGACCATTTCTACTTTTCTAATCAGGCATAGATGCAGAACATTATTAAGCCATGAACATTTTTAAGGCATAGATGCAGAACATTATTTTCCACATAAGTGACATTGGTAAATCTTAAAGAACTAAGTGTTTCAGCAAATCAATGTCAAGTAAGACAGAATAGCTAATACCATGTGACAAAAGCAGGTATTTTTAGTTTCAGCCCATTGAAAGTTACTTGGATTGCTGGGGAAACTCCACACAGGACCTGTGTGTTCTGCTTTTCTTGCTTAGCTGTTAACATGTGCTTGTGACTTTCCAGTATTGACCTTGGCTAGTAAGCACTCATGTCTTTCCTCTCCCAGTGCTACCTCTTAATTTCACAACAGCATTGCTGTCTTCCAGGACTAATCCTGCATAGCCATGGTTTCAGAAATCTGCAGCCAGAAATAACATGATGCAACAGTTCAAAACGCTCAAAGACAGATTAATGGCAAAGATTTCACATTTAGTTCTCCATCATCATTGGAATCCAAAGTGCTCAATATATCTAGCTCAGGTAATCCACTGTTCACTTCTATTTATTTAGTTATTTAGTCAAACAAAAAGTTACAATATGTAGTCAGGTTTTTCATCCTACTCTGTAGTACAGACCTTTATACTATCATTTAAACTCTTCACTTCTTAGTCAAGGTTTAATTCATGCAACAATTTCTTATATTTATCCTAAGCTGAATTACAGGGGGAGGGTGCTCCTGTTATGTTAAATACCTTAGTAAGTTACAGTACCTGCCGTAGTAACTTCTTTTCTTTTGGTTATTTTAAAATAAAACATAATTTTCTTTGCAGCATTTGTTCTACAAAATTCAGTCTAATTCTGCAAGTCTTGTGGGTTCCTCTGAGCAAGTAACATTTTCCAAGCTTTTAGAAATTTACCATACAGGTAAGATCATAATTTTATCCAAATTTCTTTCAGTTTTGGATACACAGCTATTTTCTGTTCATTAATTTCAAATTTCCAACAGCCTCACTTCCAACAGCTTCACCTTCCACCTCCTCTCTCAAAACAAATAGTACCATCCTTCCTCTTTCTTTTTCTCTTTTTCTTCTTCCCTGTTGCCCTTCCCCTCTTCCTCCTTCCCTTCTCCTTCTCCCTTCCTCCCTCTTCTCCTCTCTGCTCCTCCTTCTTTCCCTCCCCTCCCTGCTTCTTCCTCCCCCTAATCCCCTTACTCTCCTCTTGTCCCTCCCCTTCTCCTTCCCCTTCTCTTCCTTTCCCTCCTCCTCCCTGCCTCTCTCCCTTCTGCTCCTCCTCCTCCTCCCCACTTTCTCTTTCTCCCCCTTCCTCCTCCCTCTCCTTCTCCTCCTTCCCCTCCTCCCTGTTCTATCTCTTCTCTCTCTCTCTCTCTCTCTCTCTCTCTCTATATATATATATATATATATATATATATATATATATATAGTAACTAAGTATTTCAAAGCCTTGCTGTCCCATTCTGACCCCAAGCCAGTTTAGACAGCAGTTAAAGGTATTTCAAATGAGTAATGCTTGGAATGAGACCACCAATTTTGAATCCTGGCTCCCTTGCTTGCAGTGTTGCTTAATCACCCTGTGCCTCACTTTTTGTAAAATATAAGAAGGCATTGATTTTTTTAAGTGTTTCTAATAAAAGCTTCTCTTCAAGTAATTGTTTGAGAGTAAAGTTGAATTATGTGAAGCGTTCAGAACGTTGGTTAATAAATACTGTTTTTATTTATAGAATCATTTGTTATTTAAACAAATTTCCTTTGAAGGAAAGAAAGGCAATGTTAACATCATCCTTCATGTGTCTTTCAGGTAAGTGCATAAGACCAGAAAATTATCAAATGCATGTCCTAACCACGCCCAAAAATGAAATGTTCACAGAAAAATCTTTTGAGATCAGAACACAGAGTGGTGTACATAAGGCCTATGCCCAGGAAAACCAGAAGCAAATAGAAAAAGAAATGTAATTTCAAACTTCAGTTTCAAAGAGAATATTTCCCAGTGCTTTATTTTGATGAAGCTCTAAACCTGAAAGTCAAACAACACAGTCATATTCTTAACTTTTGGGGCAAATATCTGTCACCTATTAATGATTCTTATGAGCTATGTGGATGCAAAGTAAGCTAAGGATGACATTAAGTTATAACACCTACGTATAACAGAATTCAAAGTAAAATGCCCTGCCCACATGTCTGATGCTAGCCCATCCTGGGCTGGGGCAGGGAGCCTTGAGTCCTCTTTTTTGCTCTTTTATCCCTACACATAGAAATTTTATCCTCACAGGTGTAAACCAGCTGCTTCACTTCTGCCTTACATTGCAGTCCAGCCTGTAAGAATCCTAGAGGGAGTGTCAGTGCCAGGAGAATCAAGCTCTCCCAAATATACTGACAGACTCTACTCATGTTTCTTCGTGTAGGTCAGAGCTGTACAACATGAGCACATCAACTATGAAGGCATCTGAGACTGTATTTAGCCAGGCACATGGCCACTCAGAGCAAAATAGTGCTTGTGCTTGTGAGAAGGGAGGAGAGAATGAGTGCTGGAGCGTGCCCTGGGTGCACTGCTGCACACCCCTACCTCGTGTCAAGCTAGCAAGATGCCTTACGTCTTGGGGTTACAGAGGAGAAAGCTGAGGCTCAGAAGGTCATGCAAATATATGACCATACACACAGTACTAGAATTTAGGTCTGACTGGTGTTAAAAGTTGGTGACCATGGCGGCTATCGCTCAGGCCGCTGCAACTGTAGTTTAAGGATGGCAGCGCCTGCTGTAGAACCTGCAACAAGCCAGTGGTTTTCCCAGACTTTCTCAGATAGTCTGATCAACAAGGACCCCCAGGCGGCATTAGAGGCACTGACTAAGACTTTGGAACAGAAACCAGATAATGCAAAGTATTATTATCAAAGCGCTTACTGTCACATTCTCCTTGGGAATTACTGTGATGGTGTTGCTGATGCAAAAACTTCCCTAAAACTCAATCCAAGTAATACCACTACTATGCTGAGAAAAGGGATATGGGAATACCATGAAAAAACTCTGCTACTGCTCTAGGAACTTTTACAGCAGGATAAAAATTAGATAGAGCAGAGGCTAATTTTATTGTCTGGATTAAAAGATGACAAGAGGCACAGAATGGATCAGAGTCTGAGGTGAGGACTCCGTCAAAAAATAAGTATGACTGGTACCAAACAGAAGCTCAAGTCATTGTAATGCTAATGATTAAGAATGTTCAGAAAAATGATGTAAATGTGGACTTTTCAGAAAAAGTTGCCTGCTTTGGTGAAAATTCCTTCTGGAGAGGATTGCTATATGAAGCTGAGACTGCTTCATCCTGTAATAACAGAACATAGCGCATTTACAGTATTTTCTACAAAGACTGAAATTTAAATGAAAAAGACATTGGCTGTAAGATGGGAAAAGCTAGAGGGGCAAAGAAATGTGCCTATATCCACACAGTTTCTAGCAGATGTAAAGAACCTATATCCATCTTCATCTCATTATACAGGAAACTGGGATAAACTGGTTGGTGAGATCAAAGAAGAAGAAAAGAATGAGAAGTTGGAGGGAGAAGCAGCTTTAAACAAGCTATTTTAGCACATCTATTCAGATGGCTCTGATGAAGTCAAACGTGCCATAAACAAATCATTTATGGAAACTGGTGGTACAGTTTTGAGTACCAAATGGTCTGGTGTAGGCAAAAGGAAAGTTGAAATCAACCCTCCTGATGATATGGAACGGAAAAAAAAAACTAAATAAATTAATTTGCTGTCATTGTAGAAAGAAAGAAAGAAAAAGAAAGAAAGAAAGAAAGAAAGAAAGAAAGAAAGAAAGAAGAAAAAAAGAAAGTGGGAAGCCATACCAGCAACCAGGACTAAGCTGCACCTGGCTTTGCTCAGATGTATTTTAAAGGTCAATGGTCTATGTAGCCAACTAGGCTCCTGCCCACCTTAGCAGGACAGCGTAGCACCTGGCAGTAGGGACATGGTATGGAGCACTGTTGTCACACTTTTGTTTTTCAGTTGGCATGAGAATTTGCCCTTGCAAGAGAATTGCATGAACAAATGTGATAGTTTTTCATAAATTGTGTAAAAATTAACACATTTTGAAAATTAACCCCACACAATTAAGAGTTAGGGTATTTGCATGATTATAACTGCAGCTGGTCACAGACCTGCTTTATCTATCTCACTTCAGCAATGTTTGGTCATGAACAAAAAGAACTGATGATCATAAAACGTTGTAAGGTGACTTTCTTGGGATATCTGGTGATTATCATTTTAATAAGCGCCAACCTGGTATTTTCTACTGCATTTTTGTACAGATTATAGGGTACTTTATACATTCTATCTTTTCCTTTAAAAAGTCAAAACTCAAAATATATTTTTCAGAAGCACCCAGGAAGTAATTCAGCTCTCTAATAAATAGGTTCTGTTTCAGTGAAGATTTGTAAGACACAGTCATTTCTCCCATTTTATCTATGTGACTTGGACGTGACTTTTTAGACACATTTTACAAAAAATAAAAAGCAAAAATGTGAACATAGTTGCAACAAGTCTACAGATAAATTGTGCAGAGCTGCTAAGGTTTCCTTGGACAATCGGGACTGGGCTCCACGGTTAGGACACAGCTCCTAGAGTGCAGTCAACAGAAGCCAAATGTGATTGAAACATAGGCAAGGTACCATCCATTCCGGGTCCCCCTGTTTTTTTTGTTTATGTCCTTTCAAGCATAGTTTATAAGACTACTTTGGCTTCAGTGAAATGGCTTCCTACTCCACACGCTTTAAGTGCTGCTGTAGTGTTTTCTGCAAATTCATTATTTCAAAGGAAGTGGCAGAGGCAGCACCGACCTGATGAAGCTCGCGGCACATCGCAGTACTTGGCGAGCTGTTTTCAGGACACGTAAATGAGGGAAGCGTGCTGTGCCACAACTCATGCAACCATGTGCGCTCTCCCTCCTCTCGGGTACATCCCCACAGCCTGTGTTCAGCTCACTTGCATGGTGAGCGACGTCACCACCATGCTACGAAACATAACTACTTTTATTTTTTTTATTTTTTTTATTTTTTTTTATTTTTTTTGGTGCCAATTTAAATATTTATTGAAGACATTGCATTTTCACTTATAGTACAGTGCTTAAAGTGCAATGCTATGTTTCCCTGTGTACATGTTCCATTATTCAAGTATTGAGAATGCCCAGTACTTTACTATAGCAGCTCAACTTTAACTGCTACAGAATTTGCTACAAATTTAGGTCCTTCAATTTTATTGGTTGTGGAAGAATGCTATATTTTTATTTAAAGTTGGCTTAATCCATAACTACTTTTAGTAAAACTAAAAATTAGTTTTTCTTGAGAACATGGCATGCCTATAATTTTATCTTCATTACCTTTACTTTTCTCCATGAACCTGAGCAGGGTAGCTAATGATAATGTTAATGATCCTTATCTTTTTATCAAGCACTGCACTAAACATTTGATGTACTTAATCATAATACATTCTCACAATAAATCCAGGAGGTAGATGTTATTACCTAATTTATACTTACGCTGAAACTGAAGTTCAGAGAGGTTAAATAATTTTCATGTGGTCAGAGCTTGTGGGTGAGTACAGTCCAGGATGCAAGTCCAAAACTAGTGGCTTTTAAAGGCCTCAGAATGTTGCTGATAGCCCATGAATGAGTAGAGTTGAGTAGAACAGGTGAGTAGAGTATGCACCAGAGTTCCAAGACAGACCTTAAAAAACTTCTTCTTCTTCTTCTTCTTCTTCTTCTTCTTCTTCTTCTTCTTCTTCTTCTTCTTCTTCTTCTTCTTCTTCTTCTTCTTCTTCTTTCTTCTTCTTCTTCGTATTTATATATTTAGTACAGGGTCTATAGAGTCTCAGTACATAGATTGGACTCATAGTGATTCTCCTGTTTTCAGGAGAATTCTCCCAAACACTGGGATTATTGGCACTCACCATGCCAATCGCAACTGCTGTCTCAGCACACCCCGGGGGTAGGGCCAGCACAGCATGAAGGGGATTGAACCCCACTGGCTGTGCTCTACCTAAATAGGTGCTTTAGTTCACTGAGCTCTCTGGCTGGCCTTAAACTTCTTAAAAGTTCTGAGTCTGTTGTTCAACTTGTGTCCTTCAGGGAGCCTAATCCTGTACCTATGATCAATTAATCTTGGGAATTCAGCAAAGAAAAAAATCACAGGGTTTATACCTAAGCACACTGTCTTTGAATCTTGTCCCCCTCACTTTGCAGCTTTGTGCAAGTCATCACCAAGATTTTCATCATGAAGGGCTGAGAGGAGAAAGCATGGAGGCAGGGAGCTCAGGAGTGTGCCTCAGGGTGCCCAGCAAGCACAGAGGGGGAACTGATGACAAGCACAGTGGGAAGTCACCCCCAAGAATCTACCAAGCTACCCCTTGGCACCAGCCTGGCTGTGGGTATTGGTGTGCACTGCGTCTTCCTGAGCCCCAGTCTGTCACTTGCAGATGCTGAGTAACACTTCCTTCATGGCTCATTATTTTCAGGGTTCACCTTACAGGGCTCCATTTCATGGCCTGACGCACTGACTCAGCCAGCCCAGAGTAATGTCTGATAATCTGCACTTCCATTCAGCTCTGAGATAATACTGAGGCTCTTGTCTCAGGAACCACATTTGGTGAATCACTGAGGTAGATACAAAAGAAAGAAAGAAAGTACAGGACCAAGAATCATGGATATTTTTGTTACTCGGACATCCTCAAAGTATGTGTGGAAAAGTTTGAAGAAAGAAAAGCCCAAAGTCCCAAGGCAAGCTGTTAGGAAGAGTCATGTGAAAGAGGCCCAAAGACAAGGTGATAAGCTGCTTAGCCTGCGTTCTGAAGCCTGACACTAGATTGCTTCCCAGATGTCCCATTTCTAAAATGGAGATGAAAATATGGCCTTAGATGAGGTGGAATTTTCAGGTAAGTAAATATAATGGACACACACACAAATGCTCTTGTATGCTTTTAAACTTACTTCTGAAATGAAGGTTGTCCCCATAAAAGCCAGTGCTGCTGACTCTTTTGAATATGAGTAACACCCTGCGAGCTCCATCTAAAGTCAGTGCCATCTTCTCCAACAATGCTTCTACTGTTTCCTTTGGAAGTAAATCCAACCGGTTGGCCACCAGATTTTAGGTTGTGCCTGGATCTGTGTGAAAGATTTTGCACATTAAAAGCAAAACTGGCAAACCTAGGTTTTTTGACAGCTTTGTGAAGTGTGAAAAAAAATCATATTTTTCTGGCACAGTTTTATGAGTTTTTGTCTTCAGCAAGAGGGAAGCTTTGCCTGTAAAAATGGAAAAAGGGTCAGGCAAGTGACCTCAGCCCTGGCAACCAAATTTAAGAGCCAGTGAATTCTGAAACTGAATCATTTCACTCAAATTCTTAGATTTTCAGTGCAATTTCAAAGGAAAATTCTATGTACCAGGAATAGCAACCTATCTGGTTTGCTCTATTCCCTGCAGCTAACAGGACCAAGAAAGGCCAGTTACAGGGAGCTATGTGAAATGCTGCTGACAGGAACAAGTGATCATGACTAATTACTGCAGAAGGGAGGACATTCGCAAGGAAACTTCCAGAAGGCATGATGTTTGGGAAAAGAGATTATTTGGCTGGACTAGAAATACAAATTAAGGGCCTAATGGAGGCTCACTGGAAAAAAAAAAAATGCCTGCAGATCAGCTCTGATGGAGTTAACAAAGGAAGGGGAAGACAGAAAACTCAAATAGAGAGACCTGCTCTCTCTGTTATTTCAACAGGCACTTTACCATAAAGCTAACTGGGCATGAACTTCAGAGGCCTGCCCTGCACAGCTTTGTGGAAAGGCCCGAGCAACTGTTTATACAGCCATGTGTTTCTGCATTTGTCACCTCTTTACAATTTTAAAATTTATTTTGATTTATTTTATTGTTCTGCAAACTTCACTTTCTTAGCTAATATTTTTTCCTTAATGATGATTTTTTTTTTAAATGTATCTAGTGCAGAGTCTACAGGATCTCACTACACAGACTGGACTCACAATGATTCTCCTGTTTTTAGCCTCCCAAGTACTGGGATTACAGTCATGCGCCACCACGCCCAGTCTAATGAGGATTTTCTAAAACTGTATAAATTCTAGCCTTCTCAGATTCTGAATCTTTACCTTCTCTATATACTCTCCAATTCTCATAGAGTTCACTGAGGTAACAAGTAAATCAGACAAAAATTAGCTTCAAATATAATAGTTTTCTAAGGGCCAGCCAGATAGCTCAGTGGACTCAATCTCCTGCGGGGCAGAACACAGCTACTGGGGAGTGATCCCGCAGATGCCATGCCGGCCCTTCCCCGAGGGTCCACTGAGATGGCCATTGAGACTGGGTGTGGTGGCACATGCCTGTAAAGAACAGCCTCTCGCAGGTCTAGAGGCTGGAAGTGTAGGAACAGGGGTCCACAGGCCGGGTTTCTTCCAAAGCTTCTCTCTCTGGCTTGCACATAGCTGTTCCTGCACCCACATCACCAGCCCTGTGCTTGTACAGCACCAATGCATGGATTCCTTTCTTATAGAGATGCAAATGATATTGAATTGGGCCTGAAGGGCTTCAGTTTACCTTAGTGTTCTTTCTAAAGGCCACATCACCAAAAACTGTCACATTCTAAGATATGGAGATTAGTCTTCAACATATGAACCTTGAAAGGACACAATTTGTCCTGTTAACACTCCACCCTTGCCTTACCAAAAACCATGTAGTTCACATTTGAAAAATAAATTTGACTATCTCACAAGTGCAAAAATTATAACCCACTCCAGTGTCAAATCTAAATCCAAAATATCATTTTTATAAGCACTTAGCATGCTAGTCTTGCCCATGAAGACATTAAAATTTCAGGAATAAGACTGTTTCTCCTGGTATCCAAATTCCTGAGTTTGGAGTTGCCATTTGTTACTGGCATAACAAGAAGAAGCAGTGGGCTCACATTCTGTTAGCAGTCAAAAGCACAACTTACTATTGAGATTTCACTCAATATTTGACGTTTATACAATTATATTTTCCTCTAGGAATTTAATTGGCCTGGTTTATGACCCCATGCCAGCCCCCAAAAGGCTATTCCACAGGCTGCACCATTACTCAGTCCCTACTCCCTCCCCATAAGCAGGTATCTTAGATGTGCCAGCTCGTTTCCCATTAGAGGGTCTCCACATGCCCAAGAACCCTGAGGGTTCATCATGTTTATCCAGCTTAGGCAACAACTCCAACATTGTTGCTTTTAAAGTCCAGTACTCAAAACCCACAAAACTACCCCAAAAGATCAGGGAAACCAAAAGGGACTTACGAGTGAGGCAATTAAAATCACAAATCTCACTTTGAATTGGCTTAATGAGTCACTATAGTGAAGAGAGACCCACATCTTTCACTTTTCTGTATTTTTTTCTTCCATTCTTCCATTTAACCTACCTTTGAAATAGGATGTGTGTATTGACATGGGGGCAGCCAGTAGACTATAATCAAAGAAAAGAATATGCGTGTGGGTAAAACAGAGGTAGAAAAATAAGATTATACTTAATCCAGACGACAGTAAAGTTTTCTTGCCATATAAACCTATTAAACATATACACCATATGTACATGTTTATACACACATGTTCTAGAAGATAAAACAAAACAAGCAACACCAATCTAAACTTCACTTACATGTCATGGGTGTATTAAGATTCTTTAACTCTAGAGAATATGTCTGTATAAAAATAAGAACTATGGTTATTAGATTATTTTTCTACTTCATTTATGTAGTAGGTACCAAGACATTCTTAGTTTGTTCAGTCATTTAACAAATTCATACTGCAACACTTACATGTCAAAAATTCTGATAAATTCTAGGGATTAAGAAGCAAATAAAGCACAGCTCATAATAATATAATGCAGGGCTGGGGAAATGGCACAGTGGAATAAGCGCTTCCCTGGCAAGCGCAAGGGTCTGAGTTTAATCCTCGGTTCTGTAAAAAAAAAAAAAAGTAACGCAACAAAATTTTCATAGTTCATTTTGGTATTCTCAGCTCAGTGTGTACAGGAGACTATCTGGCATGGGGCAATCAGGAAATTAAGGTGGCATTACAGCTGGGTTCCAGAGGGTGAGTGTTCAGGGAGGGTAGGCAAATGTCCCAAATGTAGAGAGGTCATATACAAAGATGCCACATCATGAAAATGCAGAAGGTACAGGAAATCTGTTCATTTTATGGTGGTTAAGAGGCAGAGAATGGAGACTCTAAGGAGGAAAAGACCTTACTAAGCCAGGCCCTGGAGGACTTGCCACATGCCATCAGACCCTACCTCCCGATAGCAGGCCAGTCGTGACCCTCCATGGTCCAGTCACCTTATAGGGGCCCCACCTGTAAGGGCATAAAGTTTCGGGGGGATACCTAGTTACAAACTGCAACCAAGTGTGGTCAGAATGCAGTACATGTAAGTATCAAAACCCCTAGCTTAATGTAATCACTGTGTATCATAAATATATACTAACAAAAAATTTTAAATTACCTAAGATATTATAGATCATTATATAACTGATATCTGAAAGACTTCAAAGACCTGGACCATATGATTTATGCAAACTCCTTATATGCCCATCTTATGAGTTATGCAAAAAATCTGTTTTGTTCATGCTTAATCTATAAAAACAAACTAGAAGAAAACTTATGATGAATTCTGTCTCAATCTGACAATGAACAATTGAAAAAGAAATGACTAAATAGAAGTTCCATTTATTTTATTAAATGATGTATGTCCAAAAATATTAATTTTGGGGGTTGGTGAGATGGCTCAGTGATCTAAAGCACCTACTTAGAACAAGCTTAGCAAAGCACAGGGACCTCGGTTCAATCCCCCAGCACCACATGCCAGCCAGCCCCGCCCCCTGGTGGGCTGAGTTGGCCACACACACACACACACACACACACACACAAATAAATAAATAAATAAATAAAATTTTTAAATATTAATTTTTTATCTTATTACTTATAAAATTTAGTATATATTAATTTTACTTTTGATAAGTTGCTCTCTATAATAACACAGAATAAATGTATTATATTTAATACACATTAATATTTAGAGCCTTCTGACATAAGACATAAAATACTTAAATTTAAATTCATATATGCATTTTTATTGCAGAGATGTGTAAATTCACTGTAAAAGAGTAAATCTTAAAACTATATTATGCTATGATGGGATTTTTATGGGTAAAATAGAATGGAAATATAAAGGTTCACATGGAAAAGTATCAATGTAATATTTCCACTTGGTGTAATTTTAACAGATTTTTGAAGCATAATTTATGTATTATACAATTCACCCATTATCACTGTAGTGTTTACATTTGAATATTTTGATTAAATTTATACAGTTGCACAACAATTCTCCTACCCTGCTGCAGACCATTCACCATATTAGAAATACTTAAGACTCTACTTATAATTTTTTGGCGCTTATCATTTATTTTTACGATGCAAAAAAAGAGATTAAATTTGTTCATCTTAAACACAAATGATAAGCACCAAAAAACTATGATATTTAGATTTCATGGAATACATTTTTAAAAGTGAAGATCTTGATTTTATGAAGTTTCATAAAATATGTCCTATGAATCTATGTAAAACTCTAATAAAATTTGAGACATCATTCTAAAAATAAAGAAGGAGAATTCATAGTTAATAAAAATTAAGGGTAATTCAGGAAAAAAGTCTACTCTGTAATGTTTTATTTTTATTGTATTTTATAAATTATGAACAAATTCTGTACTTGTTTGGTTGATTGAAGTCATTGTTGTACATCTGAATTTGATTAAAATCACAGGGCTCAAAACTCATTTTTCTTCCAAAAATATACAACACCTTAGTCTATATAACAGGGAGGAAGAGCAATAAAATATTTCTTTTGAATGACATAGGGTAAGTTTTCCAAGTCAGAATACTGTGTCATTAAATTCTGGATTCACAACTATGGTCATGTTTATGAGCGAGATGATTTAGGTCTCCTGGGACTATCTTAGTCTTAGATTGAAAATTGAGTTGTCTTTTTTTTTTTTTTGCTCTTTCATTTTCCTTAGATAAAAAACGCTTAGATTTTATTGTTACCAGACACACAAGATATACCTACTCCTTCTTCTTTTTTATAGGAGATTAAATCTCACCTTTAAATCAAATTCCATATGAATTATACATGCATGTTCATATGAATAAATAGGCAGGCAGACAGATTTTTAAACGGTCATTTTGGATTTCATCTTTACCTATATACATTTTTAAGGACATAAAAGATATCAATATATTTTTTAAGTCAAGAATAAGATTTATTTTTACTGCATAAAAATAAAAGGTATTTGTTTTTTATTTCTCATGGATTTGACCTACTCTGTATTTTTTTTAAAAAAAGAAATCCTTCAACTATTAAAGAGATTAAAGCATAAGGGTCTACGTCAGCATGATAAAGGTTTCTAAGCATGATTAAGGTTCCAATCTCATGACATGTGGGATAACCTGTGTAATTATATTCACTTTAGTGCTACAGAAAAGTCCAAGTGACTGTAATATATGCTAACTTAATCTTAGCCACAGAAAATGTGTTTCTAATTTTCAAATTCGGCAATTTTTCAATAAAAGTTGTTGCACTTCGTCTGATCTATTCTCAAAATACGGAAGTGCTTGAAGCCCGACCACCTGCAATAACAGATTACTGCTTTCTAAAATATTACCATACACCTACAATGCGGAGGCACAAGGCTTTGCTAAAAAAGATCTTTGTTGTTTTTTCTAAAAGAAAGAAGTGATCCCAAAGCAAAGCTGGTTTTCAGCAGCCTCTCTGCTCCCAAATGTGACTGGCATCAAAGTCTAATGAAAACCTATTTGCGGACACTGGCTCCCATCCAAGGTACACCACTGGCATATTCTAGACCCCTTGGGACATGACTCATATAAAAAACACAAGGCTGTCATCAGACGGCTGGTGGCTCAAATAAATCAAATTTACTTTGAAAACTGAGGCATACCAAAATTTTATTAGGTGAAACTTTGGCATTTCTTATAGCCAACTTGCACATATATATTTTTATTACTTACAGCAGTTAAAAGGTATGCTACCAATCATATGCAAAACAAGGAAAGATTGCAAAGTACATTTTTTACTGGGTGGTAGGAGGAACTACCTCTTTTTTTTTTTTTTTTTTTTTTTTAAAGGAACTCCAAATCATTCGTTAGTAATAGGAGGTACCGAAGAAGGCTGCACAGTGTCGGCGCAATGCTCAAGCTCTGGGTACCAATCTGCACTGCATCCTCCCTTTAGCAGATTCAGTACTCATCTGAAAGAACACCTTTTCCCCTAAGGTGATTTCTTGCTCTCTAAAACTATCAACTGTACCACACTTCACGGGATGATGACAGACAGTATTCATAATCTGCATTTATGAGAAGCAGACACGAACGTACTCAAGTTCTTGATGACTTAAAAAGGATTAAACTTTAAGCTTCAAAGGTCTACTACTGCTTATGCATTAACTTGTAGGTTATGTCAGCTTCAGATCCTAGCATGGGAACATTTAGTCTTCAGTGAACTGTTAGAAAACTCCTCATGTTTAAGTCTAATACACATTCACATTTAAAATAGTTATTTGGTCATCAAGTGCAAATGAGAAAAGAGGCCTTTATCCAATGAATATACTGTGGAATTAATATGAATTTTAATTCGCCTATGATTTTCTGTCAAGAGGTATGAAATATGTAATAAATGGATATGAAAATATACTTATGTATGTGGTATCATGTGATAGTGCAATATATGCATATATTATATAATTATTATTCACCTTAAAAATCACATCAATCTCATTATAAAAGCAGTCACAAAAAAACCAGTCACACTAATTTTCCTAAAGTGGTAGCTTTGGGAGCTTCATACAGTGAAGTATATATTATTATTATTATTTTTTTTTTTTGGCGGAACCGGGGATTGAACTCAGGCCCTTGTGCTTGCCAGGGAAGCACTTATTCCACTGAGCCATCTCCCTGGCCCTAAGTATATACTATTATATGTGCACTCAAATACATATAGACATACACAAATTTTGTGATAGATTAAATCGATTTTAACAGGCAAGCTTGGACCAGGATCTCTTAAAAAAAATTTACACTTACACAAAATGTGAATTTCTAAAATGCGATCTTGCATAAAATTCATCAAGATTATTGTTCTAAAATTATAAAATCTTCCTAGATCATTATAGCCTCCTGCCACCTATAATTATAAATCTTGCCACATGTAATTATAAATAAATTCAAAGAACATATACACTCTGTTAAAATGATATGTAACATGTATTTTTAACAGATCTTCTAGAATTATTTTTAGATCTACCCTCACATAGCTTCCTTGATTATTTTAGTATCGCTCTATAAAAGAGTAATAGCCCTTTTCCCAGGAAGATCATGGGCAAACGGGGACTGGCAGCCCAGACCAAATGGCCTTCTAAGTCCTGTACTGTGTTTTTGCTGATGAAGCATAAGTTAGGCTGATGCAAAGGGTCAAATCAACTATTTTGGTTGGATTTACTTATCACTTGAGAAAATCACTCACTTTGAGTACACGTTTGCTAATAATTTGTCAGACCAGAAATCACTCCATCTGAAATGGGTCAGTGATTTTCACACATTGAGGTAGCCTCAATAAAGTCTGTGAGAAAGGAAAGCCAGACTGCTCTGGCCATAGAACACAATGGAAGAAACACATCTGCAATCAATGAGCACGGAATTGTGTGGGGCTTATTACCTGCTGTGCGTGGCGCTAGAACTGTGAAGAATAGAGAAGAACTGTATAAAAATACTTCCTGTCTTCAATTGGCAACAATCTAATTGAGAGTACACGAGTGAATAAAGAAATTTATCCTAAGGAGCAAAACAAGATAGTAATCTCATCTGTGCCCCAAAGTGTAGCAACACACAGGTTGTCTGGTCACTGACTACACGTGGAGTTTGGAGGGGCAGGACTGTGACGGGGAGGTGGCAGGAGTGGCCGGGATCCGTGATGCAGAACTGGTGTCCTTTGTGTCTATTCATGTCTATTGCTGTTTCCCCCTCACCTGAGCTGTCCTTTTACTTTAAATAGATTGCTAATTTAACACCATAATTTATTTTTGTAAAAATCTCACCACTAATGAAATCAGAGAGAGAGAAAGTGTGAAGCTGGAAGATTTGTCCCTTCTTTGACAAAGGGCTAGCATCACACAAGTAATTATCAAACAATTTCAGACAAACATAGACATAGAAACATTAACAACCTCCTACAGCACAAAAAAAGATCACAACTAAGCAAACAAGAAATGAGATATAAGTGCACTGATCATTTAACCTTAAAGAACAAAATTTTTACTAACTGATGCAAGAACGAGGAGTTGAAAACCATAGCACCTGCGGTGGAAAACAGCTGGGAGAAACAGAAATATTTGTTCATATACAATGGAAGATAAATGATCCAATAGTTTTGGAAGGTACTTCCGCAATGTGTGCTGAAAGCCTTACCACATGTAATGATCTTACATGACAAATTTTGATCCAGTAATGCCATTGCTAGGGCATTTTCTTAACGAAATAATTACAAATACCAAGAGATTGTTTAAACATTTTTTAAAACTCTGGAAGCAGCATGAAAGTCATTTAATAACAGGATTGATCGCAATAAGGATTAAAAAATTATTCAAAGAGAAGCAAGAACTAGGATGAGAGAAGAGAAAAATGACAGACAAAAGGAAGGCAAAGAGAAATATATGTACACACGTAGGATGGCGTGAATAACTGTACTGCTGATCTGCTGGTCTATTGAAAGGCACAGTTAATGCTTAATATTTTTTCTCCTTTTAAATTTTTTGACCAATTTCATGTGCTTACATCAGGTATCTGTTCAACTGATTTGAAGACAAGAATGTACAATACAATAACAATTGTTGAATTCCTATCATTTGGTTTAGTGAAATTCTGTATTGTTTCTATTTTTTTACCATTTTTTATTCTCTTTAAAAATAAGATAAAATTAAAATTAACATTTAGTAAGAGAAATATGCCTTACATACTTATATGCAGAGTAAGGTACAAAACACTGTATGAAGTTCACTTCCAACTTTAAACACAGTATCAGAAAAAAATAACTGGGAAGGGACATGTTAACATGTAATCTGTGTAGTAGTAATTATTTGGGTGGTAGAAATACAGGTTACTTTTTCTTTATTTCAGTCTAGTTTCCAATTTATCAAGATATATCATTTTTGTTATTTAGAAAAGTTTAGTTTTAAAATAATGTTGCAAAGAATATCTGGAGGCTAATGGTATTTGTACTTATTTAAGATACTTTTGGCAGGCTGAACACTAATGCTTGCTATGTTTTGCTGTCCAGAGGACACTTTAGACTAAGGTTTATTTATGACAGAATCATTTTCTCTGCAGCTTCAGCAGCAGCGAATATTTAACTTCACTGGGTAATAATGATTTGCTGCTTAAGTCATCTTTTGGGTTTCCTTGAAATGCTATATTTGTACTTGTCTTATCAAAGTGAAGCAATTTAGTTTACTAAATTACTACTAACTGATATAAAGTAAGACATCTGAAAATACATGATTGTATGATGTTATGAGTCCTACTTGGTAATTACAAGAGAAGTTTTCCTCAAATGTTTTTGGAATGGCAGAAATCAGGTAAGAAAAGAAGTATGCTTAGGGTTCTTCCTGTAGGATTTATCGCATAAGAATGTCATAGATAACACAACAGACTAAACTTTAACCAAGCTGTGCTTCATGGCTTTAATCTCAACTCTAGACTATTAACTAACAAGAGATAGAGTGATTTTATTTTTATTTTTTTAAATTTTATTTGTGTGTGTGTGTGTGTGTGTGTGTGTGTGGCACCAGCTCAGCCCACTAGGGGGCGGGCTGGCTGGCATGTGGTGCTGGGGGATTGAACCGAGGTCCCTGTGCTTTGCTAAGCTTGTTCTAAGTAGGTGCTTTAGACCACTGAGCCACCTCACCAGCCCAAGAGATAGAGTGATTTTGATCAAAGCAATAAATACCAAAAGCTTTCTGTTATTATTTTCATAGCACTTGGTATAATTTTCTAACAAACTGCCAGATTTTACCTAATATATTTGTCTTTGACTAGTGAAAGTAAGATGAATTTAGGGAACACAGAAACATCTTGAAGAACTGAGCTAAATCAGTATAAATGTTAAATAAGGAGAAGAACCTACAGGTTATTAATTTAAAAAGGGTCAGTTGTGGCATGTATTTTTGCCTGCAAGGCTCCTGATTTTAACATGACACAGGACATGAATACGATTAACTTGTTGAAATTATTTCTTTTAGAAAAATGCAAGTTCTCCTTTATACTTACTCCAGGAATGGAAATATTCTTTCAGACTGTTTGCTGAGGCACACTGTCTTTAGATCCAGTCAAGTCTTTGAGCCAACTCCTTCATCCACCAGTCACCAGTAGAGCTTTCCTGAGACATGAAAAATGATATTATTTTTTTTCTGTATAAGATCTTGGGAAAGGCAGAAGTTTCTTTCAGGTTAAATTTGTAAGTCAGAGGGATATTTCTTCCCTGAATAAGATGATTTTTAGTTCTCATGTACCTTTTAAAAGCAACATGGAGAGTCTTCTGAGCTTTTTGGTAAGGAAATGATGAAGTAGTGTGCACTTACTTAATTTTAATTTTTCTTTTTTTATTTTATTTTATTTTTTTTCAAAGTTTTATTGACAAACAGATAGCAATGAGACAGTTTCAAATCATATCGGAAGGACAGTTTCAACAAATAATACACTGCATATATTCTTCTTAGTG
>NW_004524598.1:14091132-14115558 GCF_000260255.1 Octodon degus | reverse complement strand
AAGAGTTGTAGCTTTTTGGTCTGAGAAGGTCAGTGAAATGCCCTCAGGATTTATCCTGAGATCCTGTACCTCAGATTGTAGAACCTTCATCAGTGCAGTGTGCACTTACTTAAACAAGGAAACAGATCCCAGCAGGATCCGAGGCACAGTGCCCTGCTGAGGCATGCTCCTTCGTGAGTTAGGATCTACAGCAACTGATGCCAAGCCCGGATCACCCAGACTTTGTCATCATTTCGAGCCCTCTACCACCTGGCCAAGGAAGCAAAATTCTTCCTGGTGACAATTTGGGATAAATTACCTTGGTAGTCAGACTTGAAAACCAGACATTATAAGAGTTTTGGTCTGCCACCTAACTTGCTTGTAAACTTGTACAAAAACTCCACTTAGCTGCTTTTTCAGGTAGCTCTCCAAAATTATCTTTGCCCCTCCTTTCTTGGCTGCTTCTCCCTCACTGAGTGTTTAAGAGGCACCAACTATAGAGAACTGCTCGCACTGCTGACATTTTATTAGTTTTGTAAAATCCCGTGTGGCATACTCATGCTCCTAAACATTACAAATAAAATGCAAATGTCACTAACACAACAAAATGAAATGACAGTGGTAGAAAATTCAGCATAGCAGACATTGTATTAGGACCAGGATGCCTACATTCTTGTATCTTTTTCAGTCACACTTCATCCTTAATCAGTGAATAAAATTGCATTGTACTTCTGTTTCCTTGCAAGAAATAACGGTGTTCCTTCCAACTTTAGTGACTTAGGCTTTGAAATCCATTCTCCGTCTTTAAAAAATCATTTCTCCTTCCTTTCTTCAGTAGTACAAAGCTCTTGGCCAGTGAAATCAAATGATTTCAACCTGATTTGCAAGAAAAGTTTCCATCAGATTTGCTTCTTTAAAGACTCTTTTAGACAGTTTGTATCATTTTCCCTGAGGCCTGCACAGGAAAGGTAAGCAATTTCTCTGCAGTGTGTGCTTACTTTGTTATTATCTTACCTTTCCTCCAAGAATTGACATATTGTAGAACAAAGCATTAAACAGTAAACTCATTTATAGATTTTCTAACAAAATAAAATGGAAAATGAAATTATAAATACTGTAATCTCTATAAAGCAAAGTAAAATTTCTCTATCTCCTTGACTTTATTTTTCTATTTAAAAAAATACAAAGTAGTAAAACAAACAAACAAACAAACAAAATTTCACTAAACAAAGTACCAGGAATTCAACAATGGTTTCTATATTGCATAATGTTATCTTCCAATTAGTTGTTTAGGTCACCAGATATAAATGTACAAAACTGGTTAAAATGTAACAAAACAACAACAAAGTTATAGGAAGTTAAAAAGAAAAAAAAACATAAAAAGGAAAAAAACTTTAAGTTTAAGTTAACCTTAAGCAACTTATCAGATAAGGTTAGGGGCCGGGGAGATGGCTCAGTAGAATAAGTGCTTCCCTGGCAAGTGCAAGGGCCTGAGTTCAATCCCTGGTCCCGCAAACAACAACAACAAAAACAATTTAGTGAGACTGTCTTAAAGATATAAAAAGGGCTGGGAGGGAGGAACAGATACGGTTGTACAAGTCACATAGGCTATTTGAAACCACTGATTTCATGCATATGCAAAATTGGTAATAATTACCATGAGAAAACAGTTACTTCATAGAGACAGTTGAGCATTTTGATGGGCTTCAAATGTGCCTGTACCGATTGATAATTCCATAAGTGTTTTTCTATATGTGATGCTTAGCCATAAAGGTTGGCTTTCATGCACACTCTGGTCATTTGAATTGTGTAGCAGAGAAACAATTGCCATGAATTAAATTCACACCTGCATTCTGGTAACAGACACAATACAGGAAAGAAGTGACATGGCAGAGTGTCTAAGTGCATGGTCCTGAGTTTGATTCTAGGAACAACAACAACAAAAAAAATAGTGTCTGCCTTGGGAAAGCAAAGTTTTTTTGTTTTTTTGTTTTTAAATAAAGGTGGAAATAAACAAAAGAAACCAAAGAAGTTATAGCACAAGGCGGAATTTAATAAATTATAGACTATGATGTTCTTGTAATCAAGAAATATGATGCCTAGGCGGCTGATCAGGGAAGACTTCCCGGAAGGGCTGTCAGAAATGTATGGAGGGCCCATGCCTGTGGCCTTGCTGCAGGACAGGCACTGAGGGTTCCTCAGGGTGGTAAGTGATAACGTGCTGGAGACACTGATGCGGGAACTGGCTCAGGCTCTTCTGATGTGACTACCCCTACTTAGAAGCTGCCTCTCGTATCACTTGCCATTAGTTTTATCCTTCAGTTATGACTTCTGTTAAACACTAGCAGCCTTACCTATGCAGGGAGCCGAAGCAAATGAACAGGGCTACAGTGGAAAGGAAAGCTGGACCCGCACTGCGAAGGCTTGGGATGCTTCGCTGTGTGGTGCTGACTTTACAAACAGGAAGAAGTCACTGAACTTTCTGGGCAGAGCTGCTGCCTGATCAGCTTTACCGCCAAACTGGTAGCCGTGTGTATAATGTCGTGGTCCTCACAGAGTTCTTTGGGCTCAAAAGTCATGCAGGGGCCTTTGAAGATTGCATGGGGCCAGAGTGGTACAAGGAAGCGAGGAGGAAGAATGGTTAAACTAGACAAGGGGAAAAAATCAGTGCTCAATTATATAAGAAGTAATTCTTAACTACTTAATACCACAATGGCTCTTAAAAGGATTTTGGCAATTTTGTACCTACAAAAAAATAGAATTCACAAAATTCTTTATATTTCGGGAAAAGCTAATGAAGGAAGAAATAAAAATGATTTTGCTAACTTGCCTCTTCTTGCTTCTTTTTGTGGCTTGCGATTTCCTGTCAGACATGGAAGATGTGCAGAGCTACATCTTCAGTTCTTTTTATTTTTTATTTTGAAACAAGATCTCACTAAGTCACTAAGTCGCCGAGGATGAGCTGTAATTTGCATTTCTCCTGCCTCAGCCTCCCACATAGTTTGGACTATAAGTATATGCCACTGTGCTCAAATATTGATTTTTAAAATGGATTTTGCAGTGAATTTTTCATCACTTGGAGAATTACAAAATAAGTTTATCTTTTTAAAAATAAAATTATTATTAAGTCATTTTAACAAAACAATTTTTGAGGAGGTGCTAAAATGTACAACTTCAGGAAATCAAATTTCTTGTTTTTAAATTTTATTTTATTGAGAAACAAATATCAATGAGAAAGTTTCAAAAACTGATTAATAGGACAGTTTCAATAATTAATCCATTGTACATTGTTATCTTCTTAGCGGTTATCCTTAGTACAAGATGCAGCTAGCATATTCTGTCCAAATACTATTAGTGCAAATTTTTCTTCTCATTGAATTAAGTGAAAGTAGCTGTATATCTATCCTAACTATTCTGCGTATACAGATACTAAATGGTCCTTCCTTTGTATCCCCTTTTTTTATTTAGTCCTGTCAGAAATGGATATTCCATTGGAATGTAAATACTATAGGTGCCTCAATTCAGCAAAACAATCCAACACAGTCCAGCAGTCCACAACAGTAGTGGGTTATCCACAGAAGTTGTTGACTTGAGTCTTTTACAGCTCAGCATATTAATATGGCTTTACTTTATTTTTTTTTGGCTTTATATACCTCATTTTTATAGTTTTCTGCTGGATGGTTAAGACCAAGGTAAAGCAAGACCTGTATAACAAGAAATGTAACTCTTGTATATGATAAGATCAGTCAAGTACCCTCAGGATTTAAAATGCTTTCACTTTATGTATTTATTTTACTGGGGATTGAACTCAGACCCTTGCACTTGCCCGTCAAGGAAATCAAATTTCACAAATATTTGTCATTTATTATAGAGCAACCATTATTTATAACATTTAGCATCTACTCATTGAATTAAATGGAAATTAATATTTCAGAACATGAAAATCTCCTTAATTTTCATAGGACTTTAAAAATCTTTAAAAATGTATTCATGCTAAAAATACATTTGAAAAACTAAAAGGTAGAGGCTTAAGAAAATTCTATATCTACATAAGTTTATGTTTTACAACTATTTTTGAAATGCACAGCTAATCCATTGATAACATTTGTCTAGTGACATACAGATAAAACGTACATAAAAAGCTATGAATTAAAAAAGCTCTGATGGCTTTGTAATACTAATAGTAATAACATTTATTGGAACTCTAAAGGGAAATTCTTGGGACAACTCTATTTCTTCTGCAGAGAAGGCTCAAACTAAGGGTTTAAATAACCATCTGAAATAAACAATCTGCTGCTGTTGCAGGAGTGATTGACCCCAGAATCCCTTGTAAAAATTCTGAGATTTGCAATGTATGTTTTATTTACAGAGATGTTCTCATATATGTCTTTACATCTGAATTATGCATATAATAGTATGAAGATGATAATATAATAAAATCTTATCGGCAGCATTTCCATCTATTTTCAGATTGCTGCAAAATACGATCAAAATACTCTATTGTCTGCTATTTTACATTACATTGCACTGGCTGTCCACAGGAAGTTTTGATTACTTCATAAACTGAAAGAAAAATTGAAAAATTTGGATGACTTTTCACTTTGCAAAGTTGTAGAAGTATAGTTTTTGGCTTTGAAAATGGTTTCAATCAAAATTTGCAAAGATGGGGGCTGGGGAGATAGCTCAGTGGAATAAGTGCTTCCCTGGCAAGCGCAAGGGCCTAAGTTCGATTCCCTGCTTCCCCCCCCAAAAAAAAAAATTTGCAAAGATTTTGCAATGTATATTGTTATGTTAACTATATTAATACAGTATTTTACTTTTTTGTATTTAGGACAGGGTATGCAGGGTGTGCAGGGTCTCACTGTGTAGATAGGACTTGTAGTGATCCTCCTGTTTACAGCCTCCCAAGTGCTGGGGTTACAGGATGTGCCACCATGTTCAGTCTCAATTGTATGGGGCTGGCACGGCAGGCCTGGGGATCGAACTCCAGGCCCCTGCATCTGCCTAAGCAGGTGCTTTAATCCGCTGAGCTATTTGGCTGGCACTAATATTTTACTTTTTGATAGAACAAAAATTTTCAAGTTTAGAAAATAAATTGAAATCATTTACCAGACACTTTTCGTTAAGACCATAATTTGGATCTTTATAAAAAATTTGTAAGCTCAAGTAACATCTGTGTATTATTAAGGAACATATACTACTTTGAAATACTTGATTTTTTAAAATGTATAAACTAGATGTGAAATTTCTTTTTATAACAAAATGAAGGATCACATTTACCAGTGAATCAAAAGGATACTTCATGTTTACTTTGCAATGTTCAAATGATTTAAGCTCAACTGATATGAAGGAGCCTATAAAACAGAGTAAAAAGTGATAATAAATTTTCACTACTTGCTACCTCCTATTCACATGAGCATAGATTTTTTTTTACAGATGATTTCTACAAAGAATGTAATAAGATCATCATTAAAAACATACCCCGGACTAAAGCACTTGCTTAGGCAGAGCACAGCAGCCAGGGTTCGATTCCCAGCATGCCGTGCCGGCCCCGCCCCCAGGGTGCGCTGAGAGGGCGATTGAGACTGGGCGTTGTGGCGCGTGCCTGTAATCCCAGCATTTAGGAGGCTGAAAACAGGAGAATCACTACCAGTCCAATCTACGTATGTAGTGAGACCCTGTAGACTCTGTATCCCCTGTACTAAATGCAAAAACAACAACAACAAACCCTGAAGGGCTGGGGAGATAGCTAGGTGGTCTAAGGGCCTGCCTCACTGGCAAGCCCAAGGTTCGATCCTCGTGCTGCATGCTGTGCCGGCCCTGGAACCCCAGATGCACCATACCAGCCCTGAAACTGGGCGTGATGGTACATGACTATAATTCCAGAGCTGGAGAGGCTGAGACAAGACGATCACTATGAGTCTGAACTGCATAGCGAGACCCTGTGCTGAATAAATAAATAAAGATTTGAAAAAAAAAAAACTCTGAACAAACATTCTTGATTAGGATATGTGTATAGCTAATCAAATCATAATATTATATAATGAAATATACTGAAGTAAGCTTTTTATTTAAAAATTTGGAAAAGTTTTACTTAAAAATTGCATATAAATTCACTGCGTGATACCAATATTTGTGTCTTGCTTCTCTTAACCTATTCATATAATGTAATTTACATATATGTAAATATTAATTATATTTATATCCATAAAATTTTTTAGACCAAGCTCCATAAAAGAGCTTCCAAAATCCTCTCCCTTCTTCCCTGGTGTGCTATTCAAATGCAACTATTTAATAAGTAACTCAATATGAATAATTTTGGGAAGCACTGATTAGGAAATTAGAATTAACAAACTGTTAGGTAAAGTACAGTAAAACAAATGAGAAATAATCTCAGGGTAACCTAAAAGTTAAAAATATTACAAGGGAGAAAAATCTGTTGTCCATAGTTAAACTTGCTCCTTAATTTATGAGATTTAAACAGGATATGACAGGAAGCATGTTGGCTCCTTGGGTTTTGGGTTAGAAAGCTATTCCCAAAGGTAAACATTCTAATGGAGCTGATCCTTATCAGCGTTCCCTAAGAGAGCTCCCAGTGTGTGCTGGTGGAAAAGTATATTGAATATTTAACCTGGTTTCTCGTGAAGGCCATATTGTAGATTATATTTGTAGTCTGTGATTGAATCGTATACAACTTGAGAGAGTTTGGTGTTCAGTCTTCTGGGGGCTAACTAACCGGGAACAGGAAGGGAAGAAGCATATATGTACTCTTAAAATAACATACATCAATAAATCAATGCTCATATTAAATTTCTCAAGTGTGTGGTGATGCGTATCAGAATTTCTGTTAACTGTAGAAGCACTAAGAATCTTTTAAAATATGCTATTTTAAAATCCCATAGAGGAACAGGTCTCAGATTTTAAATGTCCATTCCTGTAAGTCCAATTTCTTAGGACTTTTTAATCTCATCTATATTTGAAGATTTTCTGAGTTCTATATCATACACATCAAAATACTTCATATTCTTGCATAGTTTTGAGAGTCTAGAGAAAAATAAAACACTTTCTTTTTTATATAAAGATAATATAAAAACAGAAAGTTTTAAGATTCTTGAAGGTAATGTATCAAGAAATCTGTAAGCCTACAACTGAATGTGGTTCCCAGTTCAAGCTTTCTAAAGCTACTGGAAAAACCAGAGACAAGAGGACTATCTATATGCCTACAAAGGAAAGGAAAACCCTGTGCTGGATTGTGAATAGTAACCTCAGTTATGGAGGGCCTGAGAATAAGTTATAAAAGGCATTGTAAGGCATTTTGTGAAATATTATTGCCGTTCAGATGTTAAATGATGACAACAGAAGATCTTCAGGGACTGGTAAAAGGCGAACATGGCTGGAAGAGGAAATATAAGAAAAAAGTGAAGAAAACAGAGCAGATATAAAGTCCTCTTAAATTTAAGAGAGAAATAAAATGGTAAGTGATAAAAGGAAAACATTTCGTGTCCAATTCCATTAGAATAAACGGCTAATTTTTAATTTCAAGACACTTTAATAACCCAAGGAGTCAAAGTTAATTCCTGAAATGTTTACAGAAACATACTTTGCATATATAAGCAAATATTAAAAAGTGTAAATTAATTGATTATGCTGTTTTACCAGCTTTGTAGTATAATTAGATTTTCTTTTTTGAGGAACATAAAGAAATAGGGGTCATCCTTTCTGCCTCATACTAACAAACAACTACAGCAAAACAGCGCATATAAACAACAGAAAGGTAAACTATTCAGAGATCTTCATTAATCACTCATCAGGTCAAGGTCTTTGGGAAAGTGCTTTGATAATCAAAGTTTGTTTTCTAAGAACCAACCCTTTACAGGTTAATAATGATGATGATGATGACGAATACCTAACAAAGCATATTTCATTCTTCTAACTTTTCTTTGAGATCCAAAGTAATTTAATCTGTAAATTACCTGCAAAACCAATATCATGGGAAATGCTGGTACATTTAATCAAAATGAAGAATAAGGAAAGGATCCTTATGTAAATTAGATACAGGTTTTGCCAATTCTGCAGAATAGATTCCTTGCTGCCCTACGTGGAGCTTGTATGTTCTTAATTATTGCTGTGCAGCCCCTTCGCAAGAGAAAGAGGAATGAAATATGACTGATACTAAGTGTTTTCTGACTTAGTAATAAGTGATCATTTTAGAAGATTAAAATAAAAAGATTAGTGTCAAATATTTTGACCACGTCTGTCACTATTTTACAGTGCCCCCCCCCATGAAATAAGACTTATGACCCATCGCTAAAGGAGACCGTCCCTGGAGTGTTACATACAGCTCGTTCAGTGCTCATGCTGTGTATTAATTTTCCTATGTATCTCTCTTTTGCTTCTTCTTCAGGGTATGGATCTATCTTGTTTAAACTTTTTCATAGCTGCATTAAAAGATACTGGTGGGGAGAAAAAGCAACAAGAAATAGGAAGGAGAATGAAAGTAACAGAACAGAATAAAAGAAAAAGGGACAAGGGAATTCTAGGGATTTTTCCCCCTATTTTTTCTTCTGCCCCTGAAGAAAACATCTGCCTCAGTGTTTCATGCTGAAAAAGACTTGTTAATGCAATCCAAAATTAAAGGGAGTAGGGAGGGAAAGAATACATGACTCATGAAAATTGAAAAACAAAGTTAACAAATAAAACTGTTTTTTTAAAGAGTATATTATATAAATTCTATTGCTAGAGAAAGAAAAACACATGTATACATTTGGGCAGAAATCACAATGAAGAAAGTTCAAATTTTTGTACTGTCTGAAAAGACAACAATCTAAAGCTATGAACTTAGGAGGCTTGGCAGGGAGACACATACAAACTAGGGAACAATCATAAGATATCTCAGCAATTTCATCCAATGGAGAAAATTTGTTTGACTGTCTTAAGGTAATCTGACCCAATGTTCTTCGGTTTATTAGCACAAAACAATGTGAAATTATAAATGAAGTCTACTTCGGTATTCACAAATTCTTTCTGGTCTTAGGACCCCTCATGTCCAAAGTGATCTCTGATGCCTTGTCCCTTGGAAGATTGGAAGTGGCTCTAGAAGCTTCCAATCCATTCTCTGCCTTCTGACAAGGATCTATCTAAGTTGCTCCAGGCAGGTGTGGCTGTAGGTCTTTCTCTGGAGCAAAGGACATAACTTCCGCTGGAAGTTGCTTTAACATTTAAAAGCCAAATCCCTTTTAATTTGGGTGGCTATTTTTCATGAAAGAAAAATTTCCACCCAATTTATCTAAAAAGAAAAATAAATTCATGTGATGAATCACTGCTGAGCAGAGCATAGATTCCTGAGTTAGGGAGAATTAGTGATGAGCAGAAAGGGACTAGATAGACTGCAGAGCCCAAGGAGGACCCGTGCGTCAGAGGAGGCTTCGGGCTGCCTATTGCCTAGGTAGGAGAGACAGTTGCTACTAAACTTTTGCTCACAATATGCCAATGCACCCCTTGGATCCCAGTTATCAAGCATGGGTGGCATTATCTAAAGACAGACAAATTAAAGGGAAACAAACACAGGGGAAAATGTATATCCTAAACAACAGAGCACCTTTGTTCAATCAAAACAAAAATGTAAAAGCCACTTACTCTTCTCTCAGACCACAACTCGAGAAAGCAAGCCTATTAAAAAAACAAAACAAACAAACAAACAAAAAAACCTCTCCAAAAAAGAAGCTGCCCTACCACTCCTAGCAATCTTCTTTAAAACTGCAGTTTATCCATTATATCCAAATTCATTTCCTCTGGTACTACTCAAGTTCACTCACTGTTTTCTTTTTCTTTTATCTTTTCTTTACTTCTGTCTTCTTTTCTTCTTTCAGTACTGATGATCAAATCCTGGGGTGCTTGGCCACTAAACTACATCCTTGGCTTTTATATTTTTTATTTAGAGACAGGCTCTCTCAGTAAATTGCCCAGGTGGGACTCAGGCTTGTGTTCCTGCCCCAGTCTGTCTAATTGCTGGGATTACAAGCATCTGCTGTCATGCTTGATGCAGACAGAATCACAGTGTTTGATGGCAGCGTGTTTTACCCAAAAGCACCAAATCCGACATTGCCTAAAAACTACCGTCTCAGTGCAAGTTCTACAGAAGTTGCAAAATTTCATGGAGCTGATGGTCTCTACTAGACAGGAGTTCCTTTTCCTCCACAGCTATTTACTGAGCTCTGCAGCTCTGTTCCAGCACAGTACTCACTGGGTTCAGGAGATGCTTACACACACACCCCAATGTGTTCTGATCCCAACAGGTACCGTCCTTGAAGCACAGGGACCCGGAGTCACTCCTGCCCTAGAGGAGTTCTAAATGCAACTGTAGGTGTCGGTCTGTGGCAGCTTTCAGGTAAGGAGAGTGGAAACTGAAACCAAACAGGCAGAAAAGCCTCTAGTTGAAAGAAAATGTGAGAGTTGTTTTGAAAATATACTTAACTTTGAGTGTTTTTCGTTTTTCAAATTAACATGAGACTGGTGTAAAATGTACTTAGGAGAGGGACAACAGTCCATTCACTTTTCATTTATTAACCAAGAAGTTTAGGATCCAGCCTTGTCATCAAGGAATCTACATTCTTGTCGGGGAGGCTGCGGTTAAGCTTGGGATATAATGACGGATGCATCGAACAGAGACATATTGGAGTTAAACAAGTGTTAATGCAATTAATTCTATTGTGTGTGATCCAGGATTTCACATTCAGAAAAATTTCTTTCAACATTTTCTCTTAAATTAAAGTATATACCTAGGCATAATCTTGAGATGCTAAATTCTTCTCACTTCCATCACATTTGATCATATTGGATACTAACCAACATAAAGTGCTCACTGGTGTTACAGAACTTCTGTATGGATAACTGCTGATATTTCTTGAGCATGTAACACATGCCCAGCTCTGTGCTGAAAAGTATGCAATTAACTGTAATCTTATGCCATACATACTGGGGTAATTCCTACTTTGTAGAAGAAAGGTTTAGCCTCCTGCCACCCATAAAATATGTGGTGACTCGGGGAATGCAATCTATCTCCACAAACTGATCCCCACACCCCTCTCATGTGGCCACAGCACTGTCTTGTCCATCTTTTGGTTACTTGTTTGAAACAGTTTCTAAGGAATGAAGGAGATTGGTGCAAAGTCAGTGGTTTCATATCTGACCTTTTCAATTCAAACGTTGAAATGCCACATAATGATTAGATGCTTGGAATACAAGAAAAACAAAAGCAAGTTACTGTGTTTGTGGGCTTTAAAGCCTGCGGGGCTCTCACAACTGAATGGCAACATCAAAGAATACAAAAACTGTGCGACTGGAAGGGTTGCAGGGGTGAAGCATGTGATTTCAAAGCAACAGAGTCTAAATGGGTACCTAAGAAACAATGCATCCTTTCCTCCAACAAGCAGACAAACCAAGTCTTGCAAGAATGTAGACACTTGAGGACTGGGGAGATAGCTCAGTGACATAAGTACCTGCCAGGCAAGTACAAGGTCTCAAGTTCAATCCCCAGTACTGAAAAAATATATAAATAAATAAATAAACAAAAAATGTAGACGCTCCTGGAAAATTAAACCACCCAACACTCTGTGAACTTTTAGCCATTCTGGGGTTAAAACACAGCCCCTCCAGAATGTTTCAGATGTATTATACCTAAGCCAGTTTGGTGAACCAGGAAGAGAGGCAGCATCTGCATTCAGTCAACTTCGCTGGCATTTACGGAAAGTAGGAAAATATTAGGAAAACCTCCTATCAATGAGGAACAATCATATTTTGCATAATAAAGGCTCATTAAAAGCTTTGGGGGATGGAGTGGGAGAAGCCAGTTGAAGATTAAAGCCAAATCCAAAGATATTTGAGTTGCAGCAGCCAATTAAGAGGGTCTTTGGAATTATAAGAAAAGTAGTGCAGGTAAGCTCATGGAAACAAAATGAAAACAAAACTGTCCTTTATGTCATCTAATTTTAAAGTTTCTATTATTTATTATCACTTAGAGCTGTATAACAAGGGAAAGGCAAAGGGGAAACTGCAGATCATTAGTATGTCATGATGAGTTTCAAGGAGAGCCCCTAATGAAAAGCAGGAACTTTTGAAAATTAAAAGAAAACCTAAATCATATTTTTATTTGAAATCTATAATAACAGTCCAATCCTTTTGAAGTTCTCCAAGATACAATGCATGATTACTTTGGCTGTTGAGTTATGATTTAAATTTCTGCCATATTTAAGAGGCAGAAAGTCACCTTGCGTGGAAAAAAAATAATTGTACAAAACTGAAGATCGAAAGCACAAAATAGTAAACATTAAAATTTATTATACATGCATTGCTTTATAAAAATTAATATGTACATAATATCATATACTAAGCCTGGATAAAAAACATGGACATAGAAGACAACAAATGTTGGCAGAGCTATCCCTTGTGGTGTGGCTAAAGATAGGTTTTTCTTTATATGTCTTTTGATTTTTTTTTAAAGATTTCTGTAATGAGCTGGCACTTTTATAATTAGAAAAAAATCATGTTATTTTGAAATACACTTACATGTATGTTTTAAAAGATGTAGATTATGTGATGCTAAATGGAACACTTATTAGAAACCCCAATTAATATCTGTGTGTAGTCAGAGTCTACGAAGAACAAATCAAACCATATAAAATTAATAGCTCCTTTTTGGTTTGAACTGTAAAATTCAGCAGATGTTGCACCGGAGTTTTAGCAAAGGACATGATAGAGTCTCCTGAGATTTTACTGACAAGATGAATTTAAGTCCGTTTGGATCAGAGAAATTACACTCGGTTGAAAAATAAGGCTGGAAGTCTGTAAACACAAGGAAACAATGACCTGATCAAAGAAAGATGCTAAAGAGATAGGCGTGGCATCAGTCAGCAACAAGCTTTTGGGAACAATGCTATAGTCGAGATCGCATATGGGCTCCTTACAGCAACACAAATGTACTAGTGGAAAATTAAAAATCGGAATATGGAGGACACACTGATTATCAAGGACCTACTTTATGTGAAGAATTTGCTAGACTTTCATGGATTATTCTTTTTTGCTATATGCACAACTTTAGTAGATCAGAATTATTTCTGAGGAAATATGGTAACAAATTGTGAGGAAATTAAGGATAACAAAAGACATTAAACATAAGAAACAGAAAACAATGACATATATTGATTTATTTGTTTTGATAAATATGATGTGGAAAAATAAGGTCTATCAATAGTTCGTATCTGGTAAGTGGAAAGAAGTCCATAGAAATCACTGTCCTATATGTTAACAGAAATGTACTATAATAAAGTGAAGGGAAAAATTTCCAGATCTTTTTAGCGTAGTTTCCACATATTACATTTATTGAGAAGGACATGAGGACAGTCAGTCAGCTCCTCTCCCTACAAGCATGGTGATACTATTTCTAAAACACTGTATCTTATCTGAGATTTCTTCTAAGAAAGGGCAAGGTCCATAAAACCCTGAAGAAGAGTGTGTGGAGAGCATGCAACATGGTGACTGAGATGAGCCAAGATCCACATGAGCAGCATAAGCGCGTGGGGCAAAGGTTGCGGCCTAATCTGAACAGGAAAAGTAGGATAAATAGGGTAAATGTAAGGAAAGGGAAAAAGTCAAATATCAAAAAGTGTTCCAATAGTGGAAACTATGAAAACCAGAAGATTTGTTCCCAAAGGACATTTATGATTTGGGAAGATTTAATACTTGACTGAGTAAACATGAAAGAATAACTAATGGGGAACAGTTCTGAATTTTACGCTTCTATAGATTTCATTTGTAAGCAAACTGGTGAGCCATGAGGCCTGCTTCATTTATCAGCCTCGGGGAATAAACCACACCACCCCGGGTAATGTGGGCCTTGTAAGAGGCACAGGTTTTACTTTAATTTTAGCCTAGAAAATGCAAAATAATTTAAATTACATTTTTTGGATCCTTAGCTTCTTAAACATTTCAATATAGAAAGATGAGACAAAATAGTGAAACTGTGTAGGGAAAGCACCTAGAAACAGGGTGAATGGAAGCAGAGCTCCCAGTGGGAAGGCCCCACTACCCTGGCAGATCATTTGTCCTTCAAGTCCTTTATACACATATGTAAATAAAAGTGCAGAAAGAAATGATATTTAAATTTTGTGCTTTGTAGAATTGCTCTCATTTAGAATACCTGTCATAGTATTGCATTCAAATGCAATAGTAACATTTGTCTCTGCATGAAGTCATTTTCATCTAATAAGCCTTAGGCTGAGGCTCTGTGCAGGGTGACATGCACTCAGGGCAGTGCAAAGGCAGTGGTGTATGGTGTTGCACACTGGTCTGGAATCTGAGCCTCGACCAGACAATTTAGCCACAGTGACACCCTGCTCAAGGCAAAACAAAAGAAAGTTTTAAAAGGTCTGGGAATGTAGCTTAGTATGAAAGCCATTGGTTCAATCTACAGTACAAAATAATAAAATAAAATAGAAGTCACATGTTTGGTAACATTTCTCTTTAATACACACTTCTTTAGAATTTTGTATTATAAAATTGTTTTCAAATTCATAGGCAGCTGTCTAAAATTGAATATCCTATACGTCAGATCATCAACAAGATCAAAAGATGGGCCTGTGTGTCCACTTGGGTAATGGTCATGCCAGTGATAATAGCTAGTGGGCTGTTGCTGTGTACAGAGTCTTGTGCTGAAAACTTTCCATGCCTCTGTCATCCACTCTTCACAATAAACAATAATTTTATGATAAAAATATCGTGCTTGCCTCCATTGTAAAGATAAAAACTTTGAGGTTCTGAAACACTGAATGACCCACATGGCCTTTACCAAGTCATCTAATCAGACTGCAAGTCCATGTTCTTAATCACTAAGCAAACTTACCCTGCAAACAAATATGCATCGCGGGCTCAAGCTACAATATTTGAGTTCTATGTATTTCCAATAATTTGCTATTTAACACAATTCACAATTAATATTACTGTACCTGTGTCTTCCAACACATGGATACAGTAAGTGTTTTTCAAGATAGCTAATGAGATGTTGAGTCAGTGGATAAGGGGGATTTTATCGCTAGAAAGTAATATTAATGACAGCTAGAATTAATTTTTCATACTTAAACATAAGCATATTTTCTAAGGGCTTTATTGAAGCATAACTGATATGTACTAAGCTATATAATAAGTTTTATCAGATTATATACCTGTAAAGCTATCCCCACTGTCAAAATAATGACCCCAACCAACAGTCCTAGAAACGTCCCCTTACCAGGTTGAATCAGTACTGCAGTAGGATCTTGTCTTCCTACTTACCTGCCCTTCTACTTACAAACACTGGTTGGATTTCTTTCCCTATAGTTTACATTTTCTAGAATTTTAAGTTAATGAAATCACATTGTATATACCTTTTTCTGATGTAGCTTCTTTGACAGCATAATTATTTTGAAATTCATCTATATTTTTGTACTTCTTTATAATTAATTTTTTAACGTTATTTAGTACAGGGTCTATAGGGCCTCATTACATAATAGGACTCATAGTAACCCTCCTGTTTTTAGCCTCCCCAGTGCTGGGATTACAGACATGAACCACCACACCCAGTGTCAATTGCCATCTCGGTGCACCTTGGACGCAGGACTACCACAGCAAGCCAGGAATCAAACCTGGTCTGCCTAAGTAGGCACTTTAATCTGCTGAGCTGTCTGGCCAGCCCTTACAGTTAACATTTTATTTAATTACTATTTAATTACTATATAGATCTCTGACAGTAAGAATTTATTTGACTCAGTCACCTGTTGATGGACTTTAGGGTTGCGGCAGAAAGTTTGGGACATTACAAATAAGTCCGCTATCACTATGTGTACACCATTTAGTGGGGGAGAATATTTGGCTTTGTTTCTTGTGGGTAAATACCTAAAGCAGAATGGCTGCCTCCTATCACAGCTATATCTTTCACATTTTAGAAAATTTAAACTACTTTTCAAGTGGTTGTGCCATCTTATATTCTCAACAGAAATAAATGATTTCCAGTTAGTTTTTATCCTAACTTTTTAACCTAACTAGTTTTTATCTGTACTTGCTAGAGTCTGTTTTCTGTAATTTAGCAATTTTCATGGTTATGCAGGGGTATTTCATTGTGATTTCAATTCACATTTTTCTAGTGAAAAAGATATAAAGTAATTTTTTTTCATGTTCTTTATCATCAGTGAAGATTTAGTGAAGAAAAAACTTTTTTAGCTTTTACTCTAATTTTATTATTGAATTTTGAGAACGAATATATTCTAGATCCAAATACTTTTTCAGATATGTGATTTGAAAGTATTATTTTGAAAGAAATATTTTCTTCCAATTCATGTTTTTTTTTTCATTCTCTTAAAATCTCTTGGAAGAATTTTGGTAATTTTGATAATTGAAATCAAATTCATCGTTTTTGTGTTACATAGATTGTGGCTTTAGTGTTGATTCTTAGAATTATTGCCTATGCCTAGCTCCCAAAAATTTTCTCCTAAGTTTTCTCTAGAAGTTTCATGGATATTACATTTAGACTGAGAGATTTTTATAGATGATGTGAGTATAATTGGAAATTTATTTTTTAACATACAAGTTTCTGTAGTTAAGATCTGGTCATGGACTGAAACCTCCCAAACTTCAAGCCAAAATTAAGTTTTTTTCTGTGTAAGCTGATTTGCCTCAGGTATTTGTTATAGTAGTGAAAAGCTGATTAACACAGGATCATCCATTTGGTTGACCAACATTTGTTGAAAAAATTTTATTCACTCTGCTAATTTTTCAATTTTTCATTTTTCATCTATTTCACTCCATTGGTGTGTTTATTTTTACACCAACTATTTTCATAGTTGTCTTAACTATTCTACATCTTTTACATTTTCTATTAATTTTAGGATAAGTTTGTCAATTTAAAAATAAGTGGTGGACTTTTACTGGAATTGTATTGCACATAGAGATCCACTTGCCACGTGTTAATATCTCAATAATATGGAGTCTCTAACTTATGACTGAAGTATAAATCTGCTTTTATATAAATATTTAAGAAATGTCTTGTAGTTTAGTGTGTAAGTCCTAGACATTTTTGGTAAATCTATCTCTAAATAGTAAATATCTTTGATGCAATTGTAAATAGTATCATTTAAATTATTTCCAGTTCCACATTTTCTTCTGCATGCAATTCAAAGTTGTATATTGATTTCATATCCTATAACCTAGCTAAACTCACTAGTTTAGTAGATGTTTTTATAGATATTACCAGATTTTCTGCAGAGGTAACTGTATAATCTACAAATGAAGACAGCTTTGCTACTGTCTTTCCAGTTGGGATCCCTCTTATGTCTTTTTCTTGGCTTATGATGTAGACTAGAATGTTTCATACAAATAAACTGAAGAGGACATTTCTTATTCTTTGAGGAGAAGACATTCAGAGGCATCACATGGTAGGCTTTCCTATGTGTCCTTTATCCACTTGAGAACACTAGCCTACAACTCCGCATTGATGAGCGCTTCATTTGCAAACATTGCTGAATGTTAGACTTTGTCTAATGTTCTGTGTACTGAAACAATCATATGGTTTTTCTCTTTCAGTTTGTAAACATTATGGGTTACATTGATTGATTTTGAATGTTAAAGTTACTTTGCATTCCTAGAATAAACCACACTTGGTCTGAAAGTGCAATCATCCTCTTGGAACCAAAGGGGATCAACTTTAGAACCCACCAGAGACACCCAAAGCTTCAGATTCTCAAATTCCTTATATAAAACGGCATGGTACTTGTACATGACCAATCCACATCCCCCATATACTTTAGATAATCTCTGGATTACTTATAATTCTCCTGTGCATTGTAAGTGCTTCAAAAATAGTCTTATACTGTGTTGTTTAGGAAATAATGACAAGGAAAAAGTAGGTACAGACTGAATACAGATTCAATGTTTTCCAAAATATTTCGATCCCTGGTGGGTTAAGTACATGAAGGCGAACTCATGGATAGAGAAGATCGATTATATACTATGTAAAATATATTGTAGGGCCTGATGTACCGAGTTTAAGAACATTTTGTATTTATGTTCATAAGGAATATTTGTAGTTTTCTATCTTTGTGAAGGTTTTTTGTAAGATAATTTTGATTTTGTAGAATAAATTGGCCTCAAATTTTATGAAATAATTTGTATAGAATCATTATTACTTCTTTATTAAATGTTTGGCAGAATTTAGTAATAAAATAATCTAAATGTGCAGCTTTCTTTGTAAAATTTTTAAACTAGAGTCACTTTTTGTAATACATACAGAAGTAGTCATGATATGCACTTTTTCCCTGTGAACTTTTTGTAGCTTTTGTTTTTCAAGCAATTTCTCATATCATACAAGTTGTGAAATATATTGGTACAGGGCTATTTCTAGTATGGTATTATAATCTTTGCACTTACTGGACCATCTACTTTAGTGATAATTATCCCTATCTCAGATGGATCATTTGTGCCTGTTAGGTCACATTTTTCCTGATAGGTCTGCCTAGAGGTTTATTAACCATGTCAATATTACTAAAGGGCCAACTTGTGATGACTTTATCTAGGCTCTTTTCTATTTCATTGACTTATAGTCTATCCTTTATTTCTTCTGTTTACTTTGAGTTTAATTTTTTTCTTGTGTTTTCTAGATTTTTTGGAATGGAAATTGTGCTCATACTTTTGGTATATTTCTTGTTATCTAGTATAATCATTATTATACTTCTCTCATGCCCCCAAAATTTTATTTGGACACCAGACACGGAATTTTATCTTCTGGGATGCTTTGTATTCTTTAATTCTTACAGATATTCTTCAGCATTTTTCTGGGAGGTAAGTAAATAAGTTGGAAGTATTTTGATTCTCTCAGATTTTGCTTTTAGGATTTTTTTTATTTGGTGCTAAGGCAACATTTATCCTGGAGTGAATTACTCTGCACCATTGAGGAAAGGATTTCTTGAGTATTATACTCAATACACTATAAGTTGTGAGGTTTTGATTTTGTGTGAAAGAAAAGATAAGGGTCCTGGTTGAGCTCCAGACACTGCTCCTTCTGTTCCATTAGGGTGGTTCTTTCCCTTGTTTGGAGTAGATTCCTCTCATGCAAATTCAGGTTAGAACTCTGCTGATTATGCTAGGGCTACTGATCAACAATGTTTGAGATTCACTCTGAAATACTGTGCCCTGTGACCTGTCGTCCCTCAATCGCTCCAAATTCTCAGTTCTGTTTTCTCAATTCAAGATACCTGCTGGGCTCTGCTCATGTTCTCTTTGCCTTAATTACAGCCTGGAGATTCTCACACAGGTAAGCAAGGGCAAGCACAGGGTTTACCTACTCTGCTTTCTGCTTAAATATTTACCTTCTTAATCATTTATTTTCCTTGTCTGAAGTCCAGCATCTTGAAAACTATTGTCTAATATAGTTGTTTGGGTTTTTTCATTGTTTCTAAAGAATATTCAGCTCTGTCTCCTGATACTCTAAATCAACCATAAAAGAAAGATATAAATATAATTTTAAAAGTGACAAAAACGAACTTGAAAATAGTATATACTGACATCGAACAATCATTGGTTTATGTGCATTTGTCACCTGTGACTTGGGGACTGGACTATACATTCCTCATTATTGAAACAAGTGTGGCCCTTTGAAATCCATCCATGAATTCCACAAAAGATGAAGAAATACCAGGACTGACAAGAGACCGTGGAGTTTTCTAATCAGAAGGCATTGGTAGTATTTGCCCAAAAGTTTCAATGAAGCAGTGGTGGGTTTCATCTCAGTTGCAAGTTGATGAGTAAATGGGTTGTATGAGTGTACATTTATTGAGTCTATAATATTCTTTGAAAAAAGAGAAAAACAAAACCAAGAGAATAAATTCATTGTTAGAAAAGCTGCAGGTAGGCAATAGCATCATGTGGAAACTGGAGAGATGTAGCGGAAATAAGGGAGTGAGAAAACCAGAGGAAAAGTTTTGATTAAAGTTAAATATGATAAACTTAAGATTTCAAATTGGTGAGATATTCATAGTAAGGTACAAGAAAGCATCTTGCAACTGTACTGTTGAAATAGAATGGGAGAGGGTCATGAACTTTGAACCTAAGTTATTCTTTGGATGAGATAAAGCCAGAGTCCTTTCTATAACAGGAAAATTGGGGACAAGGAGAGCAGAAGAATGCTAGCGAGGAGTTGGAGTAGCTCTTACAGACATAGGTGATACCAATGGTGAACAGGAAATTGGAAGACAGACCAGGTGCCCATGGCCCTAATCTGACAAAAGCTGGGAAGGGAATAGGCAAAGATCTGGAAGTCTTGGATGAGGGCATAGTACCTATCTCAGCGGAAACAAGGGGACAGACTTTCAAGATAAAAACCATAACAAAACAGGTCCCAAGGTCTGCTGGAAGACTTGGCTGTCATGTATATGTGTAGTTCTGAGCTACTGAGTAGCAAGAAAAGGAATGGAAGAAGAATGCAGAGAGGCAGAGAAGTAGATTTTATAAGGTTTTGTACAATATGGTAAGGAATTTAGTCTTCCTTTTTAAATAATAAGGGACTGCTATGGTTTCCATATGTATTCAAAAAGTTCATATGTTTGAAATTTAATTCCCTAATTCATATGTTAATCACATTTGGAGATTGGGCCTTTCCGATTAGATGAGGTCATGAGAGAAAGGTTTCCATAATAGCATTCATTAATCTGTCCATCAGAGCAGGAGGAGGAGCAAGTCAAGGTGGCACGCTTACTCTGTCTTGCCGTGATTCAGCAAGAAGGCCCTTCCCAATGCTGAGCAGATGATGGGCCATGCTCTTGGCCTTCCACTCTCCAGAACCACGAGCCACATAATCTTCCATTTGGTATTATTTTGCAGTTGCAGGTTTTTCCTTATTGTCTCACGTATTTTTTTGTTATAGCAACAACAACAAAAACAAGTTAAGATAGATACCATCATACAGTCAAAGAAGAAAGGTGGAATGTCCAGATCTGAGTCTTAGAAAGCTCTTCGAGGAGTTTGTTCAGAATATATTATGAGAAATCAAGTGATCCAGACCAGTTTAGGAACCAACTGTGTTAAACTAAGTGAAAATTTAGAAGAAACCTGAGATGGTAGTTCTAAACTAGAGGCAATAGGCTTGATAGACAAGTATAATTGGTTTAGTTATATGGACCTGGCTCTCACACTGTTGAGTACCAAATTAAAGTCTAGAAGGGCTCTCAAAAATAAAAATAAAAAAGTATATAGAACAAGCAAAGAAAGTAAGAATAGGAAAAGGAAGAGGAAGAGAAAAATCATGTTCTTAAGAATCATGTGCTATAATTATCTTGATTTGATGCATTGTCTATAATATTATCCTTAAAAATCTTTGTCTTTAGGGTATTTTCTTAAATCTATTTAAAATAAATATTTAGAGGATCATTGGCAAACACATTTCAATTGGTAATTTATCACTACCATTATGTTGCTTGCATTGCTGTTCTTTACTATAAGGTTAGTTAAATGAAAATATAACCATAAACAATAAACAAGCCAGAATAAAAGATAGATAGAGATAACTTTCAAAGAGTTTACCTTACCGGAGGAAATGCAGAGAGCAGAGTGTCCATTGGTACCATCAATAATCCCAACTCCTTCCCTCTTGGAAAAAAAAAGCAGAGCATACCCTACTAATTATAGGAACCACTAAGCACAACACAGCAGTGGCACAAATCATTCTTGAAGGCAATAGCGTAGTCTTAAAGGCATTTTCTATAACTTTGTAAAATAAGGAAAAATCCAGAAAATGTAAATTGATGAACTTTTATATAGTCTTTCTATCAAACACAGAAATCTATCCTTGAAGAAATATGATTATGATTGGCAAATAACTCACAGGAGGAAGGCAATTTGAAACAGAGTCCTTCTAAGACTGCAGATGTTCCGACTCAGGAATGAAACTAAAACTTAAGCAAAATATTTGTTGGAGGAAATTCCCTTACTCTAACCCTTCACACGCGCTGAAACTGTGAAGGATCATTTCTCATCACAGAGAAACTTCAATAATATTTCTAAATCCTTTAGAAAGTATGAAATAGTGGTACTTAGGATACCTTGAGACATTATGGTTTCCCTGTACAGCGTTCCCACTAAGGGTAGCGGAGAGGGTAGAGTTAGCATCATCCAGAAGTCTCGCAAGCTTCTCTATCACTTAGGTGAACAGGCCCTTCAAGATGATTTTCAGCTCTAAAAGACATATTTTCCTAAACTTTTCCATTTCTCAGTATTGTGATCCACCACACCCCTCAAATAGTTTTAAAAGTGAAAAAAAAAACTCACCAACTACATCATGGAGGAACCTAACAGGTGTTGCCTGGTGAGAGAAGCCAGACATAAGCAATGTATATTGTATAATTCCACTAACATGAAGTTCAAAAACAGGCAAAACTAATCGCTGAAGAAAATAATCAGAAACTGGTTGTACCAGGTGAAGCAAAATTTGGGTGAAAGGAAGTCACAGGGAAATTTTATGGGATGATAAAAATGTTTTAGGTCCTGGTGCGGGTTACACAAGTAAGCACAATTAATTTGTTGTGTTCACATAAAAGATATGTATTTTATTATACATAAATTATGACTTGCTTAAAAACTATGTCCACAAAAAGTATTCAGTTTTACAAAAGCTACAATATTTTATTTTATGCTGGTATACAACATGCCTTAGATTTAAGCAGGTAATGCTTTTCTTTTTTCTTCTCTCTTCTTTTCTTTTGTGCAGGGCCCCACTATGCAACTTGAACTCATAGTGATTCTCCTATCTGCAGCCCCTGAACAGGTAGTGCTTTTGAAGGAATATTATATAAATGTCTATTTTCTAAAATTGTAAGACATCATATGCTGAAGTTATTGTTTCCTTGCCTGAAGTCATATCCAGGTTTTAGTAACAAGCAGAATGCCATGTAAATGTTTATTATTCACTGACTTATTATAAATACAAAATACATGCAGTCTTTAGATCAGCTTATTTACTCAAGAAATATGCTTATGCCCCGAGAACTACTTTATCTGTTTATTTTGAAGCCATCTCCCTTGTAAATTTGCAAATGCTGAGTATGCCCTTGAAATACAGATCCATGCCTATATGCCCAGCATTGTCCTAAAGAACTTCCTTGTCATAGGCATTTTTGTAGGAAACAAAAAGGGAGAGAACATTCTGGAGAACTAATCAATGAGAAACAGGCACTGGAGTAATGGGACAGAGATTTTTTGAGGTAATTATTAATTTAGAATTTATTCCATCCAAAATCAAAAAGTTACAGAATATTCCTGCTGTAACTGTTTACACTAAACATCATTTTATAGATCACTGAGGAGAGACCAGCAGAGAACCCTGACATTGCCTGCTCTTCTTTTCCCTATTGTCTGCAGTCCATGTTAGGTACTGGGCCTCAAAATAAAAATGAAAAACTCCTCTAGTGATTCAAAATCCTGCATTGTGGTAGCAGAGAAAACCCTGAAGATGAAGCTGCTGCAGCTGAAAGACTTTTATAAGATCAGACAGTGCTGCTACCAGACAGGCTACATGATGGACCAGAGTGGGAAATAGAGGTAGATAACACACATATGAGATCTAAAGGTGGACTAGTTGAAGAATGCAAAAATACAGGTGAGAGCAGGCAAGTATGATAGTCTGCTTCTTTTTATTCTTCCCATTTTAAATCACATTTGTGATACATAGTAAACATGCCCATTGTGGATACTGGTATATGTACATATCACATTTTGCTTTCCCTTCTCCTCCCCTTCCACTCATCGCTCCTGTACCTAAAGCGCCTTCCAGTAATTTGCTTCTAATGAAAATCATCATCCTCTTCCTAGATTTTGATGAAAGAATTGGTCATTGACCCCAGGCTCAAAGCCTTCTGTCCATGTAAAGACTATCTGTTTACTACACATAAAGTGTTCCTTCGCACGAATTTCATTATCCTTGCAGAAATGGTTCCTTACACATGTGTGTCTGGTTTATTTCACTTATGAGTATATGTTCAAGTGGCATCCACTTCAATATAAAGGCTTAGAGTTTATCATTCTTAATAGCTGAATAATACTCCATTGTGTAAAAATATCACATCATTTTCAACCAGTCCTCAGGTGACGGGCATCTTGGTTGCTTCCAAGACTTGGCTAACACAAATTGTGCTGCTATAAACATAGGCACACATATATCCCTATGATACGATGTTTTCAGATCCTCTGAGAAAATTCACAGTAGAAGAATAGCTGGTTGAAAAGGGATTTCCAGTCTAACTTTTCTAAGGAGTCTCCATACTGATTTCCATAACGGTTGCACCAGTCTACATTCCCATCAGCAGTGGAGAAGGGTTCCTTTTTCCCCACAGCCTCTCCAGCATTTCTTGTTGGGTGATTTTTTTTAAAATTAATTTT
>NW_004524598.1:14080844-14091032 GCF_000260255.1 Octodon degus | reverse complement strand
CACATGGAGAGAAAACACTCTCTCAGGCTTTCACAGAGAGCACATTGGCCAAGCAATGGCCGTGACTCATCCACATGGCTGACACTGAGAAACATTCTACAATCTGAGGTACAGGATCTCAGGATAAATCCTGAGGGGATTTCACTGACCTTATCAGACCCACAAGCTACAACTCTTCTTGCATAGGTCCTGCTTTACCTTGGTCTTAACCATCTAGTAGAAAAGTATGAAGACGAAATATAGGAATTAAAGTCATGCTGCTATGTTGAGCTATGGGGGACTCAGGTCAACAATTTCCAACATTGCCAGTTAAACAGAAGACCCAATGCTATTATGGGCTACTGGACTCTTTTAGAATATTTTGCTGAGTACACATACCTATAATATTCAAATAATGGTACTTAACAAAAAAGGGGGATACAGATGAATGTCCATTTTGTATCTTTGTATTCAAAGTGGTTAGTATACATATATAGTTACATTCTCTTAATGAATAGAATGATTTGTTCTAATGGTGTTTGTAAATAGGATGTCGAGTCCGCATCTTGTACAGCAATTAACTACTAAGAAGAATGTATGCAGTGTGTTAATTATTGAAACTGTCCTAGCGATTTGATTTGAAACTGTCTCATTGCTATTTGTTTGTCAATAAAATTATGAAAAAAAGGAAAGAAAAAACATTCTCTCAGGCTTTCACAGAGAGCACATTGGTCAAGCAATGGCCGTGACTCATCCATATGGCTGACACTTACAAATGTTCTACAATCTGAGGTACAAGATCTCAGGATAAATCCTGAGGAGGTTTTACTGACCTTATCAGACCCAAAAGCTACAATTCTTGTTACATAAGTCCTGCTTTACCTTAGTCTTAACTATCCAGCAGAAAAGTATAAAAACAAAATAGAAGAAGTAAAGCCATGATGTTATGTTGAGCTGTAGGGGACTCAGGTCAATAATTTCTGGCATTGCCAGTCAAGTGGAAGACCCAATGCTATTATGGGCTACTGGACTCTTTTAGAATATTTTGCTGAGTACACATACCTATAATATTCAAATAATGGTACTTAACAAAAAAGGGGGATACAGATGAATGTCCATTTTGTATCTTTGTATTCAAAGTGGTTAGTATAGATATATAGTTACATTCTCTTAATGAATAGAGTAATTTGTTCTAATGGTGTTTGTAAATAGGATATCAGGTCTGCATCTTGTACAGCAATTAACCACTAGGAAGAATGTATGCAATGTGTTAATTATTGAAACTGTCTCATTGCTATTTTTTATCAATAAAATAATGGGGGAAAAAAAAGAAATGGTTTCCTTATCCTTTTAAAGTGCCTTGAACCCATGTACTTACTATATTTCCTGTCAGGATGAGTACCTACTTTGATAGGAATTTGAATTTACTATTTTGGAGCCCCAGATAAGCAACACTTCAAAGAAAATACATATGGGACCAGGCTCCATTACTAGTAATATGTTTGTGCAATATATTCTTGGTTGTGTGAGAGTAGGTATGAGAATCCTGAAGAGTCAGTTAAATATTTCCACCAGCAAGCATATGGTCATTTTTATAATCTTACCCTGTTTCTTGGCTAAAAGAAACACAGTTCAAAATACTTGATGGTGAAAATGATGATTTTCTTTACTGCTTAACACCTAATGCTATTTGCTAAAATATGCATCTGTAAATGACTATATTAGCCACTAAGTAGATGTAAAACCATGTACACTGCTGCCTGTCTTTCCAAATAAAGGTTGCATTGAGTTGACTCAGGATAAGCAGTGTAAACAGGATTGCATATAAAACATGAGACAATATACAGAGGACAAAGTGTGTATGAAGGTTAACTGATTAATAAAACATGGCTGGCCTTGATTTAGTTTATAAGAAACTTAAGACATTTATCAACATCTGTCTGAACCCAGTTCCAGTCTCTTGGACTCTGTTGTGGATAGCTGATTAATAAAAGATGATGCCTTAGAAAGGAAGCTTAGATCTTTGTAAGCAGTGACAAAGGACAAGGCAGGGCTGAATCTACATATGAAAGGAAATTGTGAAAGTAAACTAGTTTACCACACTGTATGCCTGGCTGCCACTTCCCTATAACATTTCATCCTCCCCATTTTGGCTCAAGTCTGTAAAAATAAGGAAGAATTTTAAAAATTAAGTGTGGAATTAATTTACAAGACAGATTGTAGAGGTTTTGGTGTGTGTATGTGTTTTTTTTTTTTTTTAGACTCTGAAATATAATCTGGTTCCCTTGTGGCTTCCCCCTCTAAGTGTTCCTAACTTTGCAGCTCTCTCTGTTTGTTTTTCATTTGTATCCTTGATCTTTTAGTCTTTCCTTTCCTCTTTGCTGAAAGAAAGCACAATTACTGGACAAGTGCCTCCTTTGCCAACTGATACACTCTTGCCCAATAAGCATTGCCCTTGCAGAAAATCAGCGTCCTGTGCTCCCTCTTTCCCTGGGTTCTTCCTTTAACCCCATCATCCTAACACATTAAATCCTGTGTAGTCTCATTGGGTCTTTCTTCATTCATTATCCATGACCAAGGACTTGGAGGTAAAGCTAAGCAGCAAGCACAGGAAAAGCTGGTAAAAACCCTCTCTGTCAAAATATCCCATTTTCTCATTGATGTCCAAGAAAAATCACTGTGCAACAAACCAGAGAAAGAGGTCTAAAATTTCAGGATGCAGTTCTATGGGTTGAAAAGAAATTCAAAATCATCATATTTTCATGGTGCCTATGAAAATGAATGCCTTCCTAAACACTAATGTAGGAAAAGCACACATTAAAGGAATGTGGTTGACATGCTGAACTAATAATGAACCCAGGAAAGTTTGAACTTGTTTCAGGTTGTCAGAGCACCAGTTCCTTTTCTACAACTCAGTTGCATGGTTATGTTCAGATCCTAGACTGAACATTGAACAAAAGAGTCCAAACACACAATCTAAGGAGAAAAATGGGTGTCAGAGAAAATGGTCTTCTAAAGTTTTGAGATGCTCAGGCCTTACCTTGGCTACCCACATCCATTTCACTGGACGGCCAACAGTTCCAACTGTTCTTTGTACTCAGTATCACTACTTTGATCAAATTCATGGAGCATCAGTGAAAACAGAAAAAGGCAGGAAGAAAATGAAGAACAATATTCTGGTCTACTGCTAGAAATGAAGACCTGAGATTACTGTGGTATTGTGCTTTTGCTCCAGACCCTCCTCCTAAACCAAACACTACAGAAACAAGTAGAAAGAGACAAAAATCTCACCAGGGCAATTCCAGCAATCATTGTGCCAAAAAAACTTAGAAATTCATCTGTGGAGTATCACACAGCTCCAGGGCAAGAAGAGAGCAGAAAATCTGGCTTCCAGTATCCATCATGAGGAGTTTCTGCTTTTTCTGATAATCTTATTTTCTAGTTAAATGCAAATAGTCAAAGAGTTTGTGATTGTTTTTATAATCTAAAACAGTCCTTCCACAAATTAGTTACTTGCCAAGGTAATCATGAAAAAAATTAATTTGTTAAAATTAAGCTATTAACTAAGATGTGCTTATCCACTTGAGTGTGTCTATAGATTTATGTTCACATATTGGTGTATGTACATGTTTGCCTATTGAATATGACTAAGTATGTACATCTGTGTATATGTACATGTATATAAACTCCCATGTGTGAAAGAGTAGCTATAACTGTAGTTCATATAAAAGTTACCAAACTTGCAGTGGTGTTGTAAGGCGCCTGCCCTGTAGCGCTGTGTGTGCTCCTCTTTGAGGAGTTGCTGACAGGGGCTGGGGAACCGAGACTGATAAAGCTGCAGGAGGGCTGTACAGGCATAACCTTTACTTCATACAGGAAAAACCACTATAAAAAAGGAATTGGGCCAGGCGAGGCAAAGCCCAAGCAGGACTGTCCAGTAATGTCTAACATGTGGTGTTATTTAAGGCAGAATCCCCCAGGGCCTGGGAATGGTACTGCTGCTAGCATACTGTGATCTGTTACGATTGCCCTGAGGGGTCACAGCCGAGACCACCACACTGCTGTGGGTGAGAGGTCAGATTTCCCCTGCAGGGAGGGGCATTTTCACTCCTAGTCATCCTGGGAAGAGTTGGATCCTGGGTCAGAAAAGAAGGACTCAGGAGGTCTAGTTAGGCATCACTTGAAGACAGAGGTGCACCGCTTCTGTGTTGGTGTCCAGCCTGCAGGATTTGAGGCAGTTACGAATACATTCAGTAAGTCTGACTGTTGTTCACCTTCTGGATTCCTACCCAAACATAACATACCATGAATAGAAGCCACTTACAACTCCTGCTTATTCCCAAGCATCTGTGAGAGGCCCAGCACCGTGGCTTCTTCATCCAGATATGGGTTAGTAGATGCTGGAGCGTTAACTGAGGAATGCCCTGGGCTCTCGAGTTCTTATGATAAAGCATACTAGTATTTCTTGACCAAGTCATATGTTACTCCCTCCATGTATTCCTTCCTGCTTTTCTTTTTTTCTTTCTTTCTTTCTCATTTGTTTTTTTTGAGAAAGGGTCTTGCCATGTAGTCCAACACAGATTTGAATTCACCATGTAGTCCAGGCTGGCCTGGAACTCACAGCAATTCTCCTGCCTTAACTTCCAAGTGCAGGGGTTACAGGCATGTGCCACCACCCCCAGCTTGTCCTCACATATTCATTGATGAAAGAGAAAAAAATACTGCCCTGTTTTACTTTCTGAGGATCTAGAAGAGAAGACATAAAAGAAAAAATATGAAAATGATCAGTAATCCATAAGGCATCATTCATTCACAATTTCCTGCCTCGGCCCTGTGAGCTAATTGTCGCCTTGGCTTGGAATACTTTTCTCCTAGATTTCCTAAAAGTGTGCTCTATTCCTTTCAGGTATTTGCCAAATGTCACTTTGTCAGAGCCACTTTGGCTGCTTGTATGAAATAGTTGTCTTCCTAACCCCTGGTTGATACGTGCCGTGACTCTACTTCCATTCCTCTTGCCGTGCTGGGACCTATACTCTGGACATTCTTTGATTGACTTCATAAGAAAGGTATTTTTGTCCACTTAATCACCAAGATATCATTTGTATCTAGAACACTGTCTGACACATAGTATGGATTGAATAAATGTGGTAGAAGGAACAAAGAACTATTGCATTCTAAGATGTTAGAATTTACTCAGTCACCACGAAGTAAATGTATTTCAGAGTTAAAGAAAAATTACTTGAGCTGGAGAGATAGCTCAGGTGACTAAGCACCTGCTTAGGCAAGTGTAGGCCCTGGGGTTTGATTCCAGCCCCATGTGCCCTGCTGGCCCCGCCCCCAGGAGCACTGAACTGGCTACTGAGACCCGGCATGCCAGCGCTGGGGGAGCTGAAAACAGGAGGATCACTATGATTCAGAGCTGTGCAGTGAGACCCTGTACCAAATGCATTTCAAAAAAGGGGGCGGGGATTACGTACCGATTGCTGGCACTATCCATGCAGCTGACAGGCTTACGATGACAGTCGGAAATATCTCTAGACTCAAAGACATTTTGGTGAGGCTCCTTTTTGAAGTATAACTATGAGAGGCTTTCATTTATATTTGGCTTTTTTCTCTGTTTTTAAGCCATTGGGCCTCAAGCACAAAAATTACATCTGCAACTCTATGAGATTCTCCATGAACAAAGGTCTCCTGAAGGTCTAATAAAAAGATAGCAGAAGTAAAGCATATTAAAATTTCTTTTCGCTGCCTATTTCTTTTCGATGGCTGAATTTCTCTTTCTACTGATTCCCCCCCCCCCCCGGGGTCCCGATTGCTCCGAGTTGCTTTTCAAAGACAATGTGATACTGCCGAGGACGTTTCATGTTTTCAAGACAGCATTCTGAACCTTCTTACACTTGGTTTTCTTTCAAGTTACAAGAGCTTGACTTGACACTCTGGACTCCGCTAGGACCTGATCTCATCTTCCAGTTCCCGCCTTTTCCTGCCAATCCAGCCACACACGCGTGCTGGAGCGAAGGGCAGCTCACTCCCACCGGAAGGCCTCTGCTCCGGCTGCTTCCTCTTCCTCCCCCAGGATACGCTCTGCACAATTCTCACTTCTTTTCAGTGCTTTCGCCAATTTTATGTTCCCGGTGAGGTCAGAGCTGATCACCTTATTTAACCTTCGTACTATTCTTTCTCAGCAACGCCCACTTTGTCAAACTGTGGATTTCCGCTTCTCTGTTTTCCCTAGCACTTAAAAATCCTCTAATTTGCCTATAATTTCTTTTCTCACCATATTTGTTATTTATGGTTGACTTGTTCCTTCTGGACCTTGAGCTCTATGAAAGCAAGGATACATTTTATTTATTTATCTTTCCCCTTTATACCTTCCAAGGATCTTGAGGAGGGATATCCACAGAGAAGACAGTCAGTAACGCTTGGTGATTAAATGAGACGATTTTAAAGGTGAGATGTTTCATTTAATCTTTGGATTCCAGGGCTGGCCAAATAGCTCAGCGGATTAAGGCGCCTGCAAGCAGGCACAGGGCTCTGGGTTTTGATCCCCAAGCCTGCCGGGGCGACCCTGCGCCCCCCGGGGCGCGCTAAGATGGCAATTGAGCCTGGACGTAGTGGTGCACCTCTATAATCCCAGCTCTAGGGAGTCTGATCTAGTAGTGAGACCCTGAACATCCTGTAGACTCTTCTCTTAAATGAAAAAAAAAAAAAAATCCTTGGGTACTTTACCCGGATCAGACTTTTTTTCTCTTTTTTTAATACATGAGGGTCTGGTTTATTTCACTTATGAGTATATTTTCAGGTGGCATCCAATTATAAATGACGGCTTCAAGTTTATCATTATTTATATGTGAGTAATACTCCATTGTATAAAAATACCACATCTTTTTCATCCATTCCTCAGGTGATGGGCATTTTGGTTGCTTCCATGATTTGGGTCTCACAAATTGTGCTGAAATAAAAATAGGTACACATATATCACTGTGATATGATATTTTCAGTTCTTCTGGGAAAATTCCCAGTAGGGGGATAGTTGTTTTGAATGGCATTTCCAGTCCTACTATTTTAAGGAGGATCCACACTGATTCCCATAACAGTTGCACCAATCCCACTAGCTGTTGAGAAAGGTTCTTTTCTCTCTACAGCCTAGCCGAAATTTGTTGTTGGTTGATTTCTTTCTTTCTTTCTTTCTTTCTTTCTTTCTTTCTTTCTTTCTTTCTTTCTTTCTTTTTTTTTTATTTTTCTTTCCATAATTTTATTGAGAAACAAATAACAATGAGATGGTTTCAAGTCAAATTGGTAGGACAGTTTCAATAATTAACACATTGCATACTGTCTTCCTAGTGATTATTTATTATACAAGGTGCAGACATGATATCCTGTTTACAAACACTATAGAACAAATCCCTCTATTCATTGAATTAAGAGAATGTAGCTATATATCTGATCAGATATTTTAAGGAATCTGAAATCCTAAATCTTTACTAAATATATAGCCTGAAATTTGATTCCATTTCTTTCATACCAGTACTAATGTAGTTGAACATTACTTCAATTCCACTAGCGTCCACTGAAGCTCTGCTAAGAAGACAGTCATGGTTCTGGGCAAGAGGAATGCAAAAATGAATTAACACCTGTTCCTTACATTCAAGAAGGTAAACAGGAAGGAAAAAAAATAATAATTGGGTATCATCAGATCAATAGTGGAAGCAGGCCCAGAGTAAAGAGACAGCCACTGGCAAAGGTCAGGATTTCTAAGTGGTGTGGGAACAGAGCACAAATGTGCATTCTCCAAAGGAATGTTTTCTAAGTTGAACAAGTTTTTCAAGATGAGGCAAATTTGGGCAAACTCAGAGAAAAGAAGGTAACTCTAGGCAAAAGACATGGCATTAGTGCAGCCCAAGGACAGTGGTGACCATGGTGATCTATATGTTCAGTTTTATTGCATTTCAGAAAAATAAAACAAAACAAAACAATTGGTTCCTTATGTAATGATAACAATAATATTCATAATAATATTGACCTACATACAAAGTGTTTACTGGGGATTAGATGTGTTCTAAGGTGTTATATGTTAGCACATGTTATTTTTGCCTCTACGTCTGTATCACAGATATTAGAATTTCTCCTTAATAGATGAGAAAATTGAAAGAACAGAAAGTCACAGAGTAAGATGACCATTGCCACCCAGGTTTTAGAAAGCTAACATACTCTTTCTTCATTTTTGTTTTTGTCTTGTTTTCTGACACTCGGGATTGAAGACAGGGCCTCGTGCATGCCACACAATCACTCCACCACTGAACCACATCACTGGACATTTAAAATTTTTATTTTAAGACAGAGTTGCCCAGGCTAGCCTCAAATTTGTTTCTCCCATGGGTAGCTGGAAATACAGGTGTATGCTACCATGGCTGACCAGTTTTGTTTTTCTTAAGGCAAAAAGCCTGATCCAGGTGAATCCAGCCCTGTTATTTTCAGAGAACAAAAGGAATTGGTGATAAAAAGAAGGTTTTTTTTTCCCCTTCAGAATACTGTCATTTGAAATAAACTACTAAGTTTTGGTGTTGCTTTTGCACATTCATATTTTTTAACATACACAAATAGGAAGAGCAAATATTTCCTATGTCTGGAGAGTTCAAAAGCATAGGAAAAGTGGAGATAAGTATTCTTTTTAATATTTTACAGAGAGCTACATTAAAACTTTATAAAGGTCCCCTGGATATTTATTTTCCCTCCTCTAGTAACAGTCTTAAATAAATATAATTACTTTTGGACAATAAAGTGTTTCAACATCGTATACTGAAGACTAATAAAAAGTACCAGTCACTTGGAAGTGTTCCTGTTTGGAGGCCAACCTGGCCCTTACGTGGTTGAGTCAGAAGGTGAAAGGTTAAAAGTGCATCCTATTTTAGATCGAATATAAAGTATGGGTTTGGCATTTGGTGTTGGTTTTGTTTTGCTTTTTAAAAAAATATCAAATGTAATTTTCTTTCTTTCCTTTCTTAAAATGTTAATTAGCCATCCTGTGCATGGTCCCAGGGTTTTGAGCACCATGCAGAACTTTTCCAAGCCGAAGGTCACATGCCCTTTCCCTTTATAGGTATACTCTGGATAAAATCTCTTTGCAAGGAACAATAAAAGACAGAATAATGGAGACCATGAGCCTAGGGTTGATGTAATGAAAGAAGTGTTCAATATTTTGGCACTTGCCTTCTGATGTAAAGTGTGTGTTATTCTCATTTAGTGGGCAATGGCCAAGTGTAATAAGAGAAGGGTGTGTTAATCCACTGCTGCTCTAAACTGACAGTAAAAAGCACTTTCTGCATTTCCCATTTGGATTCCAGAGCCCCTTTTATTCACACCTATCTTTTCCACATTAGACATCTGTCGTATTATTTATATGGCGCTACCATACTCAGTTCACACATTACAGCCTGCTGCACAATGCAGCTATTCTCAGCCCTAGAGACCCAAGTGATAGTATCTGATTATTGTATCTTCAAGCTATTTAATGTCTGCAAACATATTAAAATCTTTTCTTAATGAGTTATTATCTTTCTCTTTCGATACTACTAATATTTCAGCTTAAAAGACAAAGACGTTTCTCTTGATAGTATTAAATTGCATATTCACCTCTAGTGCCCTTTTCTACATAAGCATTTCTAAGGATGTAGTATGTTATTGACAAAAGTACATTCATGTTTTTCAACATAGCATGATCCATTTCAGCCTACTATCTATTTTTGTAAAAAAAAAAAATAGTACTACAACATAGCCACATTTGTTTGTCTCCATGTAATCTAAGGCTGATCTCATGCCATAGTGAAAGTAGTAAGTAATGGCAATAAAACCAGAGGAAGAAATTTAGAGGTAAGTCACTCTCAAGTTGAAATTTTTGACTGATAAAGAGGACAATTAAAGTGACAGATGAATATTTTTCACTATATAATAATAAAATATACACTTTTAAGATAGTGTATTATGTGTAAGACATGCTAAGCATTCACCTTGTACAAGATTTTAATAAAGGTTTTATTAACTCATTTCAAGGGAGGTCTGAGGAATTGAGATCACTTTTTACTCTTGCACATCTAGAAAGTGATGTAATGGGATTTTGAACTCAGGTAGAATAGATTCTTAAGGTCATACACTTTCCAGTTTTCACCAGCATATTCTCTCTCTCTCTCTCTCTCTCTCTCTCTCTCTCTC
>NW_004524598.1:14065968-14080744 GCF_000260255.1 Octodon degus | reverse complement strand
TCTCCCTCTCTTTCTCTCCCTCCCTCCCTTCCTCTCTCTCCCTCCCTCTCTCTCTCTCTCCCTCTCTTTCTCTCCCTCTCTCCTTCTCTCCCTCTCTCCCTCTGTCTCTCTCCCTCTCTCCCTCTCTCCCTCTCTCCCTCCTTCTCTCCCTCTCTCTGTCTCTCTATCTCTCTGTGTCTCTCCCTCTCCCTCTCTCTCCCTCTCTCCCTCTCTCCTTCTCTCTTTCCTTTTCTTTTCTTTCGGAAGATAGAACTGTTACAAAATCCTGAAATGTAATATGCTCCTTTGATGCTCCCATTCATATAAATTCAGTTTTTAAAACTGGAACCAATGCTATAATTTAAAAGATGTGCCCTCTTTCAGAGGAAAACATTTTTAAATGTAACAATTAGTTGGCCAGAAATTGTACTTAAAAATAAAACAACATTCGAATAAAATGTTACCCACAGGCTTCCACAATGCATATATAAACTAGCATAGTACTGAGCTCCATAGACAGAACCATGAGAACACCATGAGGTAAGGAAAGGAGATAGTTGACTTTTTGGAGAAGTGTCCAAGGAAAAACCTGATTCCAAGTTAATGGCTCAGACAAATCTTCCAAATCTCCAGCCCCGCTTGATGATATTGCTAGACTACTTCATCTTCATAGTGATCCTGCAGGTGCCCAGCATCTCATGCCCACCAGATTGATGGAAAAACAAGCTAAATGTCATTACTTAAGAGAAACATATAGTTAGAGGTAAGTTTTTTTTTAAAAAGAACAACCATGGTAAGTAGTAATCAAATTAAAACTGGGTTACAGTTCTATGGGGTTGATTGCACAATTTCTTATGCACATTTAAACATTTTTCTAATAAAATTTTAAGTAAAGATCAGGAATAAAGAACAGAAAACTACTAAAGCACCAAGAATACTATAAGCTTCAAACACAGAAAGAAAAATAATAAATATTTATTATTTATTATTAGCTAATAAATATGAGAACCTTCCCCAAAAAATTCATTTCATATTTTCATTCCAAATGTTAATGCTAAATAACCTTCTGAGAAATCTTAGCTCCAAACAGAGCTAAAACAGAGTTGATATGTCTATTAACTTGTACTCATGGCAAAGTTACCAAAGTCTTCATATTTCTATAATTTTATTTCCATTTTTTGTTGTGCTTCATGATCAGGAAGCCATAAAAAGTATGGCCCACCTTAAAGCGCCTGCTTTGGGCAGATGCAGGGGCCAGGGTTCGATCCCCAGCATGAGTTATGCTGTGAGACAGTGACTGAGACTGGGCATGGTGGTGCCTGCTTGTAATCCCCACTCATGGGATGCTGAAAACAGTAGGATCACGAGGAGTCTGATCTGTGTAGTAAGACTCTATAGACCCTGTACTAAATACATAAAAAAATAAAAAAATAAAAAAATATGGCCCTCTTTTGTACACGTTTTAGAATAAAAGTTGAATCATTATATGAGTTGGAAAAATTAATTATAAAGGAAACTGATTTCATCACTTTATTTTTGATCCAGGAAGTGAGGTAACCTTGAAACCTAAGTCTGAAGAAAAGAAAAACTCAAATCCCACTCTCTGCTATAATTGTTATAATTTCGCTATTTTTCTGAATTTTTTGTTTTCTAAGACTTTTCTAATGATTATAAGGAGAGGTTTAGATCCTGATTTTTTTCATTTCATTTTATATTTTAAGTGTTTGACTATATCCATATATTTAGAATATTAAAGATTGCAAATCAGTGCTGTGATGAATCTTTAACTCCATAGATTGTTTTATATTTTGGGTTGGATTGCCAGAAGTAGGATTAGTAGGTCAGAGAATATGAGATTACAATGGCTCTATATACTAACACATTACTTTCTGAAAGTGTTATACTAATTCGTAGGGTAACTATAATGTAAAAGCTTATCTTTGCCAGCATCTACTATGTGACACTTTTGGTTATAATTAAGCCTTTCCCTCATTCTCCACAATAGCAAATTACAATTCCTACTTCCTGTGTTCAAAGGTCTAGGCCAAATCTTTGACTCCTTGTTTTAACTATCTCTTTCAATGCATCCAAAGATTCTCCATAAAGATTCACCTAAATACTTACACATGAACACACATATTAAAGCTGTAAGCCTCACTGGAGACCACTGAGTCAGAATGTCCAGGGTGAAGCACATAGGGCTTGTGTTTGTTTCTTTTTTAATCTCTTTGGCCTCTTTTATTTTAAAGGGTTTGGTGCCATAAGTAATCAGCCTACATCCAAAGCTTCTTTTTTTTTTTTTTTTCCATAATAAAAATGTATTGTTACACAAATCTACAGCTTTTCAACAGTAAAGACACTTGTCTATGGCTGGAGAAGCAGGCAGGGCATGATGGCGATGGCCTTCCAGAAACGTGGTTACCGACTCTGTTCAATGTATGTGGAGATATTGATCTCTTCTGGAAACTCAGCCACATTAACTTCAAACCGGTCTTGAACATCATTAAGAATTTTGGCATCATTCTCATCAGACACAAAAGTGATGGCCAGGCCTTTGGTACCAAAGCGACCTGCATGGGCAACCCGGTGCAGGTAAGTGTCTGAGTCTTCGGGCATATCGTAGTTGAAGACGATGTTGACGCGTTCAATGTCCATCCCTCGTCCAAACAGATTAGTGGCCACCAGGATCCGCCTCTGGAAGTCCTTGAACTGCTGGTATCGTGATAGGCGCTCCTCCTGTGCCATGCCACGGTGAATGGCGATGGCCGGGAAGTTCTGCTCCACCAGGAGCTGGGCCAGGGCCATGCAACGCTGCACGGACTTCACGAAGATCACCACCTGGTTAAATTCTAATACATCCAGGAGGTCAAACAGCTTGCGGTTCTTCTCACTGTCCTTGAGCTTCACGTAGTACTGCTGCAGGCCGTGCAGCGTGAGCTTGGTCTCATCGTCTACAAACACCTCCATGGGATCCTGCATGAACTTCCTGCAGACTGGCCGGATCTCCTTGCTCAGAGTGGCGCCGAACATCATGCACTGCTTCTCATGGGGTGTCAGGCGGAAGATCTCCTGTACGTCCCGCCTCATATCTAGCTGCTCCAGCATCTTGTCACATTCATCAAGCACAAAGTGCTTCACGTTCTTCAGGTTGAGGGTCCTGTTTCTCACGAGTGCCAGGATCCGGCCTGGGGTTCCCACCACGACGTGAGGACAGTTTCTCTTCAGTACTTCCTCATCCTTCTTGATGGAGAGGCCTCCAAAGAACACAGACACCTTGATGCTGGGCATGTACTTGGAGAAACGCTCGTATTCCTTGCTGATCTGGAAGGCCAGCTCCCTTGTGTGACACATGACCAGAACTGCCACCTGGCCGTTGACAGGCTCAATTTGCTGTAGGGTGGCCAGCACGAAGACTGCTGTCTTGCCCATTCCAGACTTGGCCTGGCACAGGACATCCATGCCCAGGATGGCCTGGGGGATGCACTCATGCTGAACCTCTGAGGGATGCTCAAAGCCACAGTCCACTATGGCCCTCAGGAGCTCTGGCTTCAGCAGGAAGTCCCGAAAGCCAGAGCTGTGGATGGAGACATAGGAGCCCTTCACATCTTTCTTTGGTAATGCGGGAGTGCTCTCAGCAGGAGCCTGGGGCTCTTCATCTTCCTCATAATCCAGAAGCTCATTTTCCACATCTTGTTCTGCCATAGTGCTTAGTTTCTCGTTCACCTCCGCGTGCTAAGAGAAAGATGGTCCAATGCCAGTTATCATCCAAAGCTTCTTTAGGAAAGAAAATTTTCCCCAGAAAGTCTACATACATAAGGCAAGAAATTTACTTACTATTCAGTAGTAAAATAATAAAATACAGCCAAAAAGTGAATTATTCTGGTCTCTTCTATCTGTAAACGGTTGTCCACTTAACCTTGTGTGTGTATCTTGATCCATTTGCTGAAAGAAGCAAGTTTTTCAATGTCAGAGAACCCAGGCGTTAAGTGCTCCTGCTGTAACCAGAAGTGGTTAGATAGGGCAGAGGAGTATCAGCAATTCAGTGAGGCAAGGAAGCTCCTGTAGAAAGTACAAGCTTACTGGGTTTAGAGGACCCCAAAGTTCTTCAGATCAACATAGATAAATAGTTCTCTCATCTCTGCTACTAGAACTATGGCAGTCTCAGGCTGGTACAATGAAGAACAGACCTCCCAGACGGCATAATTATAATGCTTACTACATCACATGCAATATTTTTTGAATCTCCGTTATATGTCTGATGTCATTACGAGCTCTTTATATCATGTCTGGCTTGTTTCACTCCCCATGCCACCATCACACAAGACATGTACTAAGAGGCTTCTCACCATTTTATCGGTGAAGCTCAGAGAGACTAATAGGTCATCCTGAAGTTATATGACAAGTATCTTCCATCATAAACTGCTTTTCTAACAGAAGATTATAAACTCTCAGAGGTGAGTAATGCTGTCTTGCATGGGATTGACTACTCGGGGATTTAGGACATGAGACAGGGCCAAACCAAAACCAATGTATGAACTGGATGTAATAAAAGAAAAAGGATGATTGCAATTCTTGAGATTCACTATAAAAAGAGTTTTTGTGTATTCTTGACAAATCAAAATATGAGTTTATTTACAAACCACCATGATTCTCCACTGCTTCTCCACCCCACGCCCACCTAGCATATATCCCATTTGCAACATATACTTGGAAGCTTCCTTTCCTTTTGCTTCCAGGTTTTGATTTCAATTATGAACCACTGGACTTTTATTTTTCTAGACAATTGGAAAATTCCTGCATCAATAAACAATGCTACTATTATTCCATTGAGATAAGCATATATTTTAAAGTACCAAATCAGACGCATTTCAAATAGGTCAACTCTTGGGCAAGAAGACTGAATGGCTTAGTTCACACCACTGGTGTTGATGAGTTGAAATACATTGTTGATCTATTCTTTTTTGTGGAACTGGGGATTGAACTCAGGCTCTTGCGCTTGCCAGGGAAGTGCTTATTCCACTGAGCCATCTCCCCGGCCCCTACATTGTTGATCTAAAACAGCCCACATGTTTAGGTCCTAGAAGACCTCCAGGTGTCCTTGCAATGCATATTTTCTCAGCTTGAATTATAAGTGTGGGTTTAGATTATTAGTTTCTATGGAAGTATTTGTCCACATTAGCTGAAAGTAAGTGAGCCAGAATTCTAGCAAACTCACTTTGACCTAGGTGGGTGTTGCAACCCAGGTCAAAGTTGTATGGGGAAAGCATTATTTCCCAGCCCTACTGCACTCTCCAACACAGAGAGGCACTCTGTACTTGTGTGCAAAGCCTATGTTTCTAAACTACAAAACCAGCCCCTGGAATAAAATGAGTAAGACTTTCATGGCTCTTCTATTGGAGCAGAAACTTGAGAAAACTAAGTCCATGTTGCATCCACACCTCAACATTGAAGGCATTGTATGCTTGACTGGCAGCCAACGAGATCTTTCAGGGTTGGATGTGGTCCCTGTTCTCTGTCAAGACAGCGGATGCTGACAAGGACATGAAACACAGAGCAGGTGGATTTCCTTTTATGGGCCACAAAAATACCATCTATTAAGAGAAAATATAAATTAAAAAAGAAGAGACTTTATGACCATAAGGTGACATAAAGGATCATTTTCAGTTTCCATGGAACCTTATTAAGATTATTTAGGGAAGCTCTCTCTCCTTTATGTGTCTAAGTTTCTCTTCTCCCAGGTTATCCTTCCTAGAGCCAGAAATTGAAATGTCTTCCCCAAATAACAGCAACACTTTGAACTTCCTCTGCTAAAGAGATCTAGAATGAGCCATTTCTTCCATTGTTATGATCTGAGTGGCATAATTTAGGTAATGTTATCTAACTTTTCTGCAAAATCTAGCTTAAATTACATTTAAATGGCAACAGAATATTAAACCATCGATAATACTCAGTAAAAGATAAAGATAATTTTACAGTTAAAAGAGGCCCCTTGCTTTGGGAGTTCTGGCTGCTGTGACTCCTTCAGTTTAAATCCCTCTTGGGTTCTTCCTGACCACTTTACAATCTTATAACCACTCTATGTAAGTTTGTTTTTTTATCCTCAGCTAAAAAACAATGCACTTCTATCTTATGCTCTTCATCTCCAGTGTCTCTACTTAGAAACGACTCAAACTTTATCTTCCTCATTTGGGTACAGCCAAGAAGAGACAGCGACTTTCTATAGATTCGTGTGTCTGAAACAGAACTGGAGAAAAACATCAGAAAAGTTGAATCATCTGAGGAAGTCCGCCTGTGCATCAACATAGGCTGTGTTATGCAGATGGCATTATGAGCATCTTCAAACACTTCGAAAGCATTCTCTATATTTCAATAAGAAAAAAAAAAGAAAGTGATAAGCTTTGCTGACTTTATATTTTTAAATCTTTACATTACTTTTCATTGTCTTATCTGAATTTTGGTGTGGAGGGGACTTCAAAAGGCTTTCATTTATTTTTTAAATTTGATACGGGGATTCACTGCGCTGTTCAAACTTATAGTAATCATCCTATCTCAGCTTCCACTGGGAAGCACTGGGATTACAGGTGTGTGGCACCACACCCAGTTCTGAGGTCAGCACAGTGTGCCCAGAATTCCAGGGCTGGCATGGCATGCAGTATGAGGGATCAAACGCAGGTCTTGCCAGGCAGATGCTTAGATCCCTGAGCTATCTCCCCAGTGCTTAGAAGCCTTTTTTTCCATTTTATGAGTGAAGTATTTATAGCACCAAATGGAGTCCTGCTTGCAGCTGTAGATCTAACTCAGGTCAGAGATACCACCTGAAGGCCCAACACTATCCAAATGATTTTTGACTGTACTACAGATACACTTTTACTCCTTGAAATGGTTTAGATTTAAAATATCCTTCAAAAGTTTCCTGTGCACTGGGGCTGGGGTTTCGATCCCTGGGCCTGCCGTGCCTGCCCCACCCGCGGGGCTCACTGAGAAGGTGATTGAGACGGGGCATGGTGGTGCTTGCCTGTAATCCCAGCTATTGGGAGGCTGTAAACAGACGGATCACTATGAGTCCGATCTAGTAGTGAGACCCTGAACACTCAATAGACCCTTCCTTAAAATAAAAAAAAAATAATAAAAAAAACCTCTCATGTGTTCAGAGGTGTGATGTTGTTGAAGGAGGTAGGCATCAAGGGCTGTGACCTAGAAGGGTATATCCTTGGTTTTGGTGATTCATCTATTTTCTGTTTCCTGACTGCATGACATGAGCAGCTTTTCTCCTCTATCACTTTCCACCATCCTGTTTTTGCCTTGAAACTAGCTTACCATGAACTGAATCCCCCAAAACCACAAATCTCTCCTCCTTTAAAGTTGTGGATGATGGATATTTTTTCCCAGTAATGGGAAAACTGACTAATACACAAAACTGGTACCAGAAGTGGTGATGTTGTTGTGACTGCGCCTGCCCACAGGGTTCCTTCAGAACCTGGTTGTGGGAGGACTTGGAAAAGTTTGGAGATGTCACCTACAGAAACCATTAAATACTATTACCAGAATAAACAGAGATTGATGGAAGATTCTGGTCAGAGCTCAGAAGACCCAAAATCTGATAAGAATATAGGCATGAACTTTCAGGCTCCCCAGGTTTTAGGTGGGAATAAGGACTCTCTTGGAAACTGGTCGTAGATGTTTCATTCTGGAAAAGAATGTGCATGTTTTACTCAATTTTTAAGACTTTGTATGAGTCTGTAATTAAAGATGGCAGGCTAATTGATCTAGCAGAGGAAATTTCAAGGAAGTCTAACTTTGAGGCTGTGGCATGAGTCCTACTGGCTGTTTTTCACCATATTGATAGTGAGAATCAGTGGCAAACAGTAAAGCCAAAAGACATTAAAAGTTTGCAGTTTGACCATTGTCTTAATTACTTTTTACTTGTTGCTGGGACAAATACCGGACACTCAAAATGAAGGAAGGAAAGGTTTATTTAGCTCACAGTTACTGGAGGGTTCAGTCCATATTCTGCTGGCTGCAAGGCAAACAACAGCAGTTCACACAGCAGAAAACAATGAAGAGCAGAGGAGGAGGAGCAGCTGAAGCGGCATCCATCAGAGCTCTCTCTTCCTTCTGCACTGACTGCGAAGACCAGTGCTCCACAGTGAAGATCTGAGCTCCTCCAAAGTGGCGCGGCTGCTGAGATCAAGCTCCTTCGAAGACTGAGACTTCTCCACGGAAGCAGGGTGGGGCAGCAGGAAACCAGGCAGGCCAGCTTCCTGCCTTTCTCAATTCCTGGGCCCTGCCCACCTGCAGGGTGAGGGCCCCATGCTGCCGAGCTGATTCAGCCAAGTTGACACAATGTATCAACTAACACACTCCACCCCTTGTCAACTTGGCAACTAGACATACACTTTTTAAACCAATTTCCAGGTACACAAACATGCTTAAACATTTTACAAATTGTACATTGCTTTTACATTAGAATCATGACATGCTACCCGTGGCCCTCCAAAGACTGATGCACGACTTTTTATGCAAAAGACATTTTAGTCCATCTCTAAGAGTTGCCAAAGTCCTACCAGTTTCAGCAACACTGAAAAGTCCAAGTCCCAAGCTTCCAAGATCTAAGGCAAACTCTTAGCTGTGAGCCCCTCTACAAATGCAAAGTTAAACACTTCTAACATTCATAGGCACAAGATAAGCATTGCCATTCCAAAAGAGATACACAGCAGGATACAAACAACTGGGACCACATCAAGTCCAAAGTCCAGAAGGGCAAACGTTAAGTCCTGTATCTCCCTGTGGACCATCCAAAGCACCCTGTAATGAGCTGTGAGCTCCAAAAGCCTTATGTGGCTCCACTGCTAAGGCATTTCTGCTGGTAGCTCGTAGGGCTTTTCTCTCAGGCCTGCTTTGCTCCCTTTTTGCAGCTTTTCTTACACCATCCACATTTCTGGCTTTTTCAAACTTCTGAGGTTTCCACTGGATAGGCTTTTCACTCACAGCTTCACACACTGTCCTCTCAGGGGCACACTGCCTGGTCTCCCAGGCCTTCTTCTGAAATCTGGGTGGAAGCCTTCTGAACCTCAGAACACCTGCATTCCTCATGCACCTACAACCAAAGCCACATGGATGACACCAAGGGCTGCTGCCAGCTGGAGCAGAAGCCAAGGTTTCCTCTCTCTTGGCTGTAGGGGTCGAGTGCCTGGATCGCTGAGCATTCTGACTCTGATTCTGGGAAACAAATTCTCTATGCGGGTGCCATTCTGCAATCTGATGTGGCCACCACCTCCATTCTGGAACCTGGTGTGGCCACTGCCTCCGTTCTGGAACATGGGGCTCTGCAGCTTTCTCCTCAGAGCGAAGTCCCTCACCCTTGCCATTCTTAGGCTGTAAAGGGCAAGAACCTGCCACCTCCTGTGATGCCCTCAGGACATCTTTTCTACTCTCCTGTTCCTTCTCAGCAGTGGAGATCCTCTCAGCTCTGTCTTTACAGTCCACAGCTTTCCTGGAGCTTCCTTTCTGGCCAAACTCAACATTTTAAATCATCCTTTTGGGCTCTTTGCTCTTGATTCTCAAAATAAATCTGGTTAAAAGCCCCCAGTAACAACCAGGCCACTGCCCCAATATTTGGCTGTCTTGAAATATCTTTTGCCAGATTGATCAGTCTGCCATGCTTAAACTCAGTCTCAGGCAAAGTCTCTGGACATGAGCAAAATGCAGACAAGCCTTCTGCCAAACAATAACACAAATCATCCACAGTCCAACAACCAATGCTGTCCTTCTTCCCAGCAGAAACCACTCCAGCCTGGTCTTTACAGGCCAGCCTTCTATCAACTTTCTGGTCTTCTGAGCTCTGACCAGAATCTCCCATACAGAACAGCTGAAGCTGTTCCAACACTTCGCCTGTAGGCGACATCTCTGAACCTTTCCTATCTCTTCCCATAAGCCAGTCCCAAAAGCTTGTAATCCACATTGTCAGGTATAGCCACAGCAACGACCCCACTCCTCTGGTACCAAATTCTGTCTTAGTTACTTTTTACTCATTGCTGGGACAAATACTGGACACTCAAAATGAAGGAAGGAAAGGTTTATTAAGCTCATGGTTACTGGAGGGTTCAGTCCATATTCCGCTGGCCGCAAGGCAAACAACAGCAGTTCACGCAGCAGAAAACAAAGAAGAGCAGGGGAGGAGTAGCAGCTGCAGAGGCATCCATCAAGCCTCTCTCTTCCTTCTGCGCTGACTGCGAAGACCAGTGCTCCACAGTGAAGATCTGAGCTCCTCCAAAGTGGCCGGCTGCTGAGATCAAGCTCCTTCGAAGACTGGGACTTCTCCACCGAAGCAGGGCGGAGCAGCAGGAAACCAGGCAGGGCGGCTTCCTGCCTTTCTCAATTCCTGGGCCCTGCCCACCTGAAGGGTGAGGCCCCCATGCTACCGGAACTGATTCAGCCAAGTTGACACAATGTATCAGCTAACACAACCATAAACAAAATGTCTCCAAAGTTGGGAGCATGTTTAGCTCTGTCGCTGGAAATCTTACCATGAGAAAAAGACTCAAGTACTTTGCGTCAGGAAAATAGAAAAGATGGCTTGGAGGCACCTCAGGAATTTCCCAGACCCTACCATTTTCAGATTCAAGAGCATAAAATGGTTAAACTTCTTTGGGAAAAGAGTGCCCTCAGGTGTCTTGCTTACTTAGAGCACCACAGGAAATTGTATTGAATTCACCCACCTAAGTACTGAAGGATTGTGTAGGCACAATCCTGGGGGAGCGGGTTAATGCTCAGTCTAGAGTGGACAATGGCACTATCCATATGAAACTGACTTTCAGATACACAGAAGGCAAAACTTGTGAGGTCATGGAGATTTCCATGAAAATGTTATAACAAGACCTGGGAGTCTGTGCAAAATTATGCGATAGTATCATAATCACTACTGGAACTCCAAAGTTGTGAATGTGAATTCAAAGCTTCAGTGGAGACTCCAGGAAGTTAGAGAATGCCAGAAAAGTAAAACATCTGCTGAGGAAAGCTGCAAGCAACAAGGGAAGTCTCTTCCACTGTACAGTTCCTTCCTGGAGGCAGCAAGCCGTGAACTGAATACTCCAAAACTGTGAAGCAAATTAAACTGATAAACTCGAAACTGTGGGTGTCAGAGGGCTGGCCAGATGGCTCAGCAGACTAACATGCCTACTTAGGCTGGCGCAGGACTGGGGTCTTATCCCCAGCATGTCGTGTCACCCCCACCCCTAAGGCATGCTGAGATAGTGATTGAGGCTGGGGGTGGTGGTGTGCACCTGTAATCCCAGCACTTGGGAGGCTGAACACAGGTGGATTGCTATGAGTCCGATCTGTGTAGTGAGATCCTGTACACACCGTACTAAATTCATAAAGTGTGGGTGTCAGGTATTTTGTCCCAACCATGGGAAAGGTGACCAATGTATTTGTCTCAGATATTTTTTGCTTATTGCTGAGACAAAATATCCAACACCCAAGTTAAGGAAGGAAAGGTTTATTTAGCTCACAGTCTGTGGAGGTTTCAGGCTGGCTCCCATACAGAGTGGCACATGGCAGAGAGAAACCACTCATGACAGCAGAGAACAGCAAAGAGCAGAGGAGGAGCAGCAGCTTTGGCATCCATCAGGCCTCTCTTGCTTCCCTTCATGCCCACTGCGAAGACCAGAGTTCCTCCAAGGAAGTGGTGGTGGCTGCTGTGAAGATCCAAGCTCCTCCGGAGTGGTGGGAACACTAGGGTGGACCCTCCCCCCACGAGCAGGGCCTCCTTGCCTGTGTGGAGGAGGGCATGGAGTCGCTGAGCCTCTGGAGGAGGGCATGGAGTCACTGAGCTGAATCAGCTAAGCCGCCAACCCATCAGGTAGCTGCAGTGTACCAACCACCATACAATTCCTCTGACAACATACAGTAGATTTAACTTTTAAAATAAACATGTTTCTATGCTTTGTATTTCTAAACCCTAGTATTCCCAAATAACTTTTTCTTCAATAGTTTTATCTGCCATATCTCCTAATTTGCCTGATAATTTTAGCCTTGTATTTCTTGTATTTTTCTCCGTGTATCTGACCTCTACTCCCTCTCCTTCTCTGTTTTTCTCTATTTCTGCTTTTGTTTCTCTCTTGCACACACAGTTCTCCCAGACCTCACCCCACCCATCTCTCTTCTCCCACTACCATAATGTATTTGTGTCTTCTTCCGAATATAAAAGCATTTTATATTTTTTCTATTTCTGTTTAAAATTTTCTCTATAACTTCTACCTCAATGTTTATATCTTTTCATCTTACTCAACCTATATATTTTTTCATATTATCTTTCTTTCTTTTTTCTTTTTTTATTGAGAAACAAAAAGCAATAAGACAGTTTCAAATCAATCTATATTTTTAATTTTTTCCAGTTCCACATTATTATCATGCTATTTTTTATTTTCTTCTTTTTTACTCCCTTTTTAGCCCAGCTTTAACATAATCCCTTTGTTTCATTGCCCTTGCAACCCACCCAGAAAGTGTGTGTGTGTGTGTGTGTGTAGAAATTTATAGTTACTTGACGTGTAGTATCAGAAGTAGGAGGAAGTTGAAAGAGATACAATAGAATGTATTCATAAGAGAAGCACTACTTATTTTTGTCCCCAGAGACATTAATCAGAAAGCTTCTTTTCTAATGCTCATTTAATAAATACAAATCATATGCATATGTTTCCTATTTAAAAGTTTCCTGATCCACTAGTGTATGTGTGAAATGTTTCAGTTTTTCTTAAGCATTCTGAAATCTAATCCAGAGTTCATTGTTCCAAAAGTTAAGGATCAGTATACTTGCTTTTTGAATTTCATTTGGACATATTTTCAATATAATAAATACAGGCTAAAATTATGTTTTGAACATCAAGAAACTGTTTATCGGTTATATATGCAACAACTATAAAATTACTCCAGTAGTATCAGAGTAAAATTATGCATTAAATTATAGATGGAGAAAGTCTTGTTAACTTTAAATTTTATTTTCTGTTACAGACTTTAAAAGAAATTAAATTCATGTTAACTAGGTTAATTTTATTAGCACTGTGTTTTATTAGCCAGAATAAATAAAAAATAATCTTGAGTATGCTCAGACTTATGTATTTATAAAGGTTTATCCTATCTATATCTTTAGGAAATCAAATTTTTCTTAAGTCCATAGTTAGTTTCTTACCCGGTTTTAACAGGTAATTTAAAGTTGGAAATGAGCTGTGTATAATTGCACACATCATAGAACTAAAGCTTGACAATACTGTGGATGATAATGGCACAAAAGATGCAATTTGTAGCATAAATAATTTAATTATTATTATTTATTTTGTCATCTGAAAACTATAAATCTCTCATAAATATTAATGAATAAATAAGCACAAAATAGCAGAATAGTTACCTTTTAATTATAAGGCTTCTGCTTCAAAGGGCTCTTTTCCCACAGACTGTTTTTTGGTTATCCTATAGTGGGGAGCTTGCCTGGTGTTCTCCCGGATGACCTGGGTTCAACATCTGCTCTGGGGAAGAGTTTTTCTAACTCAGTAATTAAAATATGATGATCTTATTACAGTTGGAAAAATGATTTATTCATCTTTATTATACATTGATATTTGGCAGGGCAGAAAACAGAGGAGAGATATTAAGTGCAATTCCTTGGAGCCAGAGATGAATCTAACATTACCTAATATCTTCAGAACTGACCAGATCAAATTAGACAGTAATCCGGAGTTAGACAGGCTGACTCACACTGTGAGAAGGGGGTAAACTAGGGAGGATATCGAGAACTTGATGAATCAGTGGGATCAGATGGCATAAAGGAGGAGCTTTGTTACACACACCTGGGGAACAGGAATAAAATATATGAATGGTAGAAGGATAATTGAGGAAACCCACAGAAACAAAGAGGAAATAGAAGGAATAACACGTACTAAAAAAAGTGACCTGCAATGCAAAAATAGAACGACCATATGGCCCTGCCCACATAGAAAGAATTATTCCTTCAATACTTGGACCTAACTGTGGACACTGCTTTTACATTTAAATTGGAAACTAAGCAGGCTGGATTCTCTCAGCAAGATGAACATGAGACTAGTGCACCACATCTTCATCACTATTTTTTCTTCACAAAAAATCAATACCCAATTCCCCCACTTTAATGCTAAATTCTCAATAGGGGTATTTAATTGCTTTCCCATCTTAGCCCCTTAACCATGTATAATTAAGTATATAAAATTTGTAAAATAACAGGATTTCTGACTCCAATCTGAATGGCTACCCAAGTTCACAGTACAGAACTAGCATGACATCCAAAATAAAAAATGCTTTTTAACATAAGAGATGATAAGACATAAAACATCAGAGTAAATGGCATTGATTATTAAAAAACTGATTGAAGAGTAGCATTCTTTTTTTTTTTTTTTTTTATTGCAGAACCAGGGATTGAACTCAGGCCCTTGTGCTTGCCAGGGAAGCGCTTATTCCATTGAGCCATCTCCCCGGCACCAAGAGGAGCATTCTTGATTGATAAATAGCTTGTTCTTTGTCTTCTCATTTTCTCTCCAGTTGTTCTTTTTTTTCTCATTTATTTATTTATTTATTTATTTTTCTGTTTTATTTTTTATTTTTTGACATCAGTTATTTTTATTTTAAAGAAAAAAAAAATAAAAACAATAGTACAAAATCTCAAAACAAGATTTTAGGAGAGTAACAATGGTTAGTACATTGTGTATTGTTACTGCCAAAGTAGTTTCTCATATTACAAGATATAGGCAAGAAATAATAAATAAACAACATA
>NW_004524598.1:14061031-14064330 GCF_000260255.1 Octodon degus | reverse complement strand
TTTGGATCTGGCTGCTGTGCTCCACTGCTTTCTGCTGCAGGCGTTAGAGTTGAACCCTTTGTGTCTCCCTGGGAAGATGCTCTGCTCCTGAATCAGCTGGGTGGGTCTTGCCTCTAGCCTCTTTGCAGGGAGTTCTGCTGAAGGTTTCCCTGCTGGGCCTGCAGCCTGGGTCAAATGAGGATCCGTGGCCCGGGTCGTCTCACTCACTAGCCGGGCCTGCGCTCTGGGTCTGTTCAGGATCCCGCCAGGCCCCGGGTTGTCTCACTCACTTGCTGGGCCTGCGCTCTGGGTGTATTCAGGATCCCGCGGCCCTGGTTCATCTCACTCACTCGCCAGGCCTGCTCTCTGGGTCTGTTCAGGATCCTTCCAGGCCCTCTTTCGTCTCACTCACTCTCTGGGCCTGTGCTCTCTCTCCAGTTGTTCTTGAACCAAGTACCAAAGGCACTTTTTTTTTTGAAACACCTCCTTTTTTTGAAACCACACCATGGCCTTGCTAAGTAGCATCCTACAACAGTCCCAACCAGGCTGGGCTGGATTCCATTTGTGTGCTGTGCACTCCCGTTGTCCAGCCCAAGTCCGCCAAATGCTGTTTCACTCATGTTTGGAGGCATTCAGCAGAACTCCAGGCTTTCATGAGCTCTCTGTTCCCTGGCTCATTTGTTGCCTTCAGTCAGCTCCTTTCCTGGTAACACCCAAAGTTGCATTGCTAAATACATCTTTAGAAGCTTCATAGATATAAGTTATTATAATTCTTTTTCATCTTTTGAAGCAACCTGCAGGACTCATGAAATGCTTAGTGAGTGAATGATTCAGGAAGTCAGTAAATATGGTCTCTTAGACACAAAACTCAGGGCTTTTGGTTTTTGCTGAGATAATTTATGGTTTCAGATTTCTTTGAGATCAACAGGCTTTTATGGCATCTTTGTATAAGTAATAAATAAACATAATAACTAGTGATTATTGGTCCATTATTATTTGTTAATTACCAAACTGAGTGTGTCATTTCAATCCCCAGACATTTCTATAAATGAATTACTACTCTTCTCATTTTGCAGATGATAACAGTGAGGCTTAGAAAAGTGAATCGCTTTGTGCACACAAGACTAGTCTGATCCAGTGCTAAAGTTCTGGCTCTGTTTTGATCTGTCTGTGTTGCTATAATAGAATAACAAGGACTGGCTAGCTTAAACAACAGATATTTATCTTATCACGGTTCTCAAGGCTTAATGTTTGCCATCAGGGTGCCAGCAGGGTGGCCACTTCACCCTGTGTCTTCAGATGTTTGGATGTGCATGGGAAAGAAATTTCCCTTTCCTCCTCTTCTTATAAAGCCATCGATTTTACAGAATAGAAACTAGGGTAGTGTCTCTATTTACCTATCAAACCCTATCACCAAATGCAGCCATATGGAGGTGTAGGGTTTTGACATAAGATGCAAACATTTAATTTATAACAGGATCAAAAGATGACAGGAATAAACTTTTAAACTTTGTGCCTTATAAGATGATATTTAGCAACTGTCCTCAGAAATATGTAGTCCAACCATAAATTCATCACAACTCTGTATTCTCCTACTTAGCTTCCACCTACCCAGTGTGTCAGAGAGGTCATATTAACATCTTGGCCCCAAGTCCGGCCCTCTCACAATTAAAGAATTCAAATTGAAAAAAAAAGATAGCATCTCTGAACTTCTGACCTGCTCTACCATAGATTTATTAGAGGTTTCAAGATGTAGATGGTGTTTTATTTTGACATTGAGGAGCACAGTTGGATACAGCTATACAAAAACTACCCAAACTGACAAACCCCACCTGGCTGATGGTATCTGTATCCCAGTTTATTGGTATCAAAGTAATCAAGAAGCAGGTGAGAAAGATTTACATGGTGTTAGATAGCCCGAGTATTAAAATCCATGTCCCTGACGGGCACACAGAATAATTTGCTAAAACAGTTAAAAGTTCAGCTTGCTGGCATTAGCCTTCCCACGAAGAACAAATTCAGTCAAAATATTATTGATATTCTACTCTGCTTTAGAGAACTGAGCCCAACTCGTAGTAGCTACCAGACTTCTCTACGTTTCCATTCTCTGCCTTCCTGCTGTCATCTCTCAGTGAATAAAAAGGAGCTATAGCCAGTGGACTAAAGCACCTGCTTAGGCAGAACACAGCAGCCGGAGTTTGATCCCTGGCGTGTAGTTCCAGCCTCGCCCCCTGGGTGCGCTGAGACTGCGACTGAGACTGGGCATGGTGTTGCATACCTGTAATCCCAGCGCTGGGGAGGCTGAAAGCAGGAGGATCACTATAAGTCCGAGCTACATAGTGAGACCCTGCAGTCCCTGTAGACCGTGTACCAAATGCATTAAAAAGGAGCTGTATCAGCAATTTTCACTTTCATTAAAAACAGCTTAACATATTTGTCTCTTTTCTTTTCTCTCTTGTTTTTACTTTTCTCATTTTTTAAAACCCATTTTAGGTTTTAAAACTTACAATTTACGATTTTTTTAGCTGTTTGGTTTTACTTTAATTATTTATCTTTGTCTTCATGCTAGTGGACAGAATTTTCCTGTTGTGTTCTGGTCTAAATTTACTGCTTCTATCCAATTCTTCCTTCTTTCTTTGTGTAATATCTAACCATATAAACACAGTGAAGTGGATATATCCTAGCAACTTACACAGTTTTAAAAGAAATTAAAAGGTATCACAGAGAGGCAAGAGAGGTAAGTCTCCTTCCCTCTGTGAAAAGGGACGGAGACTATGTCATCAAAGCTGGGGTCCACTGTAATTCTTCTTGATTTCACCTTATTTTATACTACCCCAGTCCATTCAGAGAAAAAAACGAAGATGAAATGTCCTAATTGTACATTTTGTAAATGTTCATGATAGTTTTTTATAAAAATTACAAATACGGGGCCGGCAAGATAGCTCAGCAGACCAAAGCACCTGCTAAGGCAAACCCAGGGACCACGGTTCAATGCTGGGCACCAAATGTCAGGCCAGCTCCACCCCCAGGGTGGGCATGGGGCTGGCCAGAGTGGCGGCACATGCATCTAATCCCAGCACTGGGGAGGCTGAAAGCAGGAGGATCATCACAAGTCTGAGCCGCATAATGAGACCCTGCATCAATCAAATACATTAAAAAATAAATTAAAAGTACTACGTGTTAGTCAAGAAAATGCATCTAAAGTTGAAAAGATCAAAACTTGTAGGGGGCCGGGGAGATGGCTCAGTGGAATAAGTGCTTCCCTGGCAAGCACAAGGGCCTGAGTTCAATCCCCAGTTCTGCCAAAAAAAAAAAAAAAA